>NW_019154094.1:32977551-33477052 GCF_002288905.1 Enhydra lutris kenyoni | reverse complement strand
TAAAGCTTTGATTGATCATGTTTACGCAGTGGATACAAATGTTATTGGCCTTTAAAAAATATTGGGGTTGGTGGGGGATTTATGTTTTGTTTTCTTCTCCTTTCTGAAAATGGCTTTTTTTAGACCAGTGTGTGCTTGGGTTTACACAATGGAATGGTATGGAATAGTGGTTAACCAGTGATTTTGTATAAACAAAATTGATTCCTAAAGCTTTGATTGATCATGTTTACGCAGTGGATACAAATGTTATTGGCCTTTAAAAAATATTGGGGTTGGTGGGGGATTTATGTTTTGTTTTCTTCTCCTTTCTGAAAATGGCTTTTTTTAGACCAGTGTGTGCTTGGGTTTACACAATGGAATGGTATGGAATAGTGGTTAACCAGTGATTTTGTATAAACAAAATTGATTCCTTTTCTCTAGTACATGATGAGATATAAAATGGTTCACCTAAGAGCAAGCCCTGAATATTCTGTTTTCCTTTTAGGGCTGGTTTTTGTTTGTATTATTTGTGTAACGCAAACAAAAGCAATTTGAGTTAATAAGCCAAAGAGCTTGATTTCGGCTCTGGAGCCCAACATTAATAAGCTTTTAAAAATATTTTGAACACTTTATTTAAAGTATAAAATAAAGATTAATTCATTCAGCTAATCATTCAATAATTACTAATTGCATACCTATTATGGGACAGGAACTTTTATAGGTTCTCAGTTTATAGCACTGAACAAACCAGTCTCTGCTGTCATGTAGTTTACTCTAGATGGGGAGAGAGACAATAGGAAATGAATACATAACACATCAGGGAATGCATACTGCCACGTGGAAATGAGAAAAAGCAGAGGAGCTATGTATGGAGCTATGTATCTCTTCAAGAGATGAAGATCAAGTAAGACTGCTCTGAGGAGACAAAATATGAGCAGAGATCCAATGCAGTAAGGGATCCAGCCAAGCAGGCATCTGGGGTAAGAGCAACCCAAACGAGGGAACCAATGAGTAAATAAGTCTTGAGTGGCTTGAAGAGGACAATAAATATCAATATATGTGAACAATTTTGGAAGACTTTAGTGACCTGCTATTATCTTATCTTCTAAATAACATATTTTCTACCATTTCTCTGTCTAGACATGGGTCACTATTTGTTCTCCAAAACACAATTCACCATGAGATGACACTGTGAAGCCCAGAATAACTTGTGTCACTCGAGTAATACATATAGACCAACTTAAAATCATCTGCCCCATAGCTCAGTTTTAGAGCCATTTTATCATAGAGAATACAGTCCTTAGCAATTTCCTTTTTAATCAAAAAAGATACCTAATACGACAAGAAATCCCCAACCCAGACTACAACAACAGCCAAAGTAGAAAAATAGCAATTTCCCCTGCAAAACTGATTTCAAAACTATCATCATCCATCATCATCATCATCAATCACAGTAGGCAGCTGCTTTAGCAGCATTATTTTACATCCATATTTAACTAGATGACAGCTTAACCTTCTTAGGGAAGCAGAGTAATCTCTCCTTACAACCTCAACCAAGTACAGGAAAGTAGATTTGCTCTAATGTAGAAATTGGCTTTCATCTGATTTCATAAACACACAATGGCATTTGATGATTTAATAGGTACTTGGATTTTTCTTTTGAACATTCAACACTCTATCAAAGCTAGTGAAGACTGCATAACTCAAAGATTATTGAGGTTACTACATTAGCAAGAACTTATCAACAGAACTGACTGTATGAGGGCCAAGAAGAAAGGCATCCATGTAAATCTACCTTGTAAAAAAAGAAGAGACCTGTGACTACATATATAGAACACAATGTACTTGTGTGTCACACACAACAGAGACATTAATTTCCACATTGCATGCTGTATTCTCCACGTACTGTACACATCCATGCTCCAAGCCATATCTTCCTAACTGTATTTGCCCTAATTACTTAGCCGGTAGTGACCATCATCACCATCTCCATATATGCATATCCTAACCATAAACACTGAACAAATTCAATGCCAACCTCTTCCAAAAATTTCTCCTAGATTCTCAGAGAGAAGTAATTTTTGCCATTTCTGAATTCCCCATCAGACTTCACCTATACATCTTCTGGGAACTCATATTCTATCTTGCATTACAGTTATCTGCATCCATCATCCCCCTTCTCCTGTCAATGGAAAAACAAGTTCGCAATTATAATTACAGCTTATTTTTATTTACTAAAATAGTATTTACATATTACACTGGTACAGAGACATGTGCTGAATTAACAAACATTGTCTATAATAATTATGCTTTAACTTCAAACCAGTATCCTCAGTTAAAAATGTTCCTTCCATCATTCTTAGCATAGCTAAGAGCCAGAACCAAAATAACTATTTGGAAGCTACTTAAAGCAAATGTCAAAAATAGCAGTTCTATCATTCAAAAAAAGAATAAAAAGAAAAAAAAAAAAGAAAAGAAATGTTTAAGTACAATGGCCAAAAAAATCCGCATTAAAAGTTTCCTTTAAGGAGAAGGGATATTATAAAATCCCTTCATTATTATTCCCACAACAGTCAGCACATTGCCCTGATGACAATTTTTTGAATGAGTAAGTAAATGATTGCATGATTATGGCACCTTACTCTATCTCAGCCACAGAATGTAAAAAATTTGGGAAAGAAAAGATGGTTGGAAGATAAGAATGTCCAAATAAGCAGAGTACAAATTAAATTATAGAGTAAATGGAAAGAAAATAGATCAAAGCTGTTAGTAAACAGAATTCTAGCAGAGTTTTAGGTTAAGAATCCTATCTGTACCTGAGGAAAATAACTACAACCAGTAATATCCTAAAAAAAATTAACATCTAGCAAGGTGTTCATGTAAGAGCATGTGTGTGTAAAGGTGAGAGAGAGAGCACCCATATTTATACAAACACACATGCATCCATATGTCGGTCTCATGCTAGTGAAGTTGGAGGAAGGGGTCGTAGAAAGAGGATAATTCTCAAAAAGCAACTCTATTTACTTTTGGGGTAAAAATATTGATTCACAAAAAAATATGCAAACTTCAGCAATGCTAGGCAGTTTATGATTAATGATAGGATACCTTGTTAAAGGTAGCTGAAAGGTGTATCATTTTTCATGACACAGGACCAATGAGACTCAAATAATAAAATGAAATATTAGGTTGAACTTAGAATTTTTCACTATGCAGTCATTTGTCTATGAGAAAATGCATGCATCTACTTTTATTGTTTTAAATTAAAATGGTAACAGTTTTAAATGTATATAGTACATTGTTAAAATTCCTAATTATTTTCTTTAGTCTTCTTCAAAGTCTCTAGTTCTGAAGAATAGTTACAAGAGTTTCCATGCAGTAAGAGCTTTTGGGAAATTAATTACAGCAGAAGAATGATGCTCAGTGTACACACTGTTATTGCCTTTTTCTGTAAATATGAGATCATCACATGGGAACCTATTAATTGTGATATTCCCCAACCTGCTGTCTTACTCATCATATACCCAGAATGTACCTGGCACAAATGAGCTACTCAGAAAGTTAAGTTACTGCATCAATGTATCTATTTTGTCCAAGGTTTTATTTCTGAAAGTGGCAGCTTAAGATCACAAAAAAGGGTACCTGAATGGGTCAGTCTTTAAGATCTGCCTTCAGCTCAGGTCATGATCCCAGGGTCCTGGGATCAGGCCCCACATTGGGCTCCCTCTCCCATTCCCCCTGCTTGTGTTCCCTCTCTCGCTGTCAAATAAATAAAATCTTTTTTTTAAAAAAAAATTTAAAAATATTATAAATCAATTAGGGATTCTCCCAGTCTCATTTCCTTTCTAATAAATGATTATGGTTTTATCTTCTGTTATATTCCATATAATAAGATATATTATATGGCAAAGAGCCCGATGCGATGCAGAGCTTGATCCCGCATGATCCCACTGGGATCATGACCTGAGCCAAAGGCAGAGGCTTTAACCCACTGAGCCACCCAGGCGCCCCAACTTCAGAATATTTTTAATTAAACATTATAATAGGCTGTTCAAATCTTTTCATAAACATTAAAAAATTAAATATCCTGAATTACTGAAGTGCTTTTACTTTTGTTTCCAGTATTTTCCTGTGGGCAACTACTATATATTCATCTTTTTTATTACATAGTCTTTTGGAATGTAGAGCATAAGAAATGTTTGTAGCAATGATTATTTATCAGATAATATTTTGAACAATGTAAAAGTTTCTATGTGTATGGGGTGCCTGGGTGGCTCAGTGGGTTAAAGCCTCTGCCTTCGGCTCACCAGGGTCCTGGGATCAAGCCCCACATCGAGCTCTCTGATCAGCAGGGAGCCTGCTTCCTCCTCTCTCTCTGCCTGCTTCTCTGACTACTTGTGATCTCTGTCAAATAAATAAAATCTTTAAAAAAAAAAAAAAAAGTTTCTACATGTAAAACCATAAAGGTTTTAAGAATAATGCATCTAGAAACCTCAGAACCTTTGCTTCGCCCTTATTTTTGAGAAAAGCATTATCTTTTACTTGTCCACAGTGAACTATATTATGTGTCTCTTCCATCCCATTTTGTTCATTTATTCATTCAGGTAACAAGTATTCAACCCTCATTATCCCTCATGCATGGGTCTGGAAACTGATCATATAAAGATGAATGTAAAGGTTCCTGTTCTAACAGAGCCCTTATCTCATTTTAAAAAGAAAAACATAATAATGATAATAATCCACACAGTGGTTGGTGACATAAGAAAGAGATGCTCACAGTTATCAAGTAAGAACAACACTGCCTTGGATAGTCAGAGAAAGCTTCCAAGGGGGAAGCCTTTAAAAAGGTAGGCTTTAACAGAAAGAGCTATTTAAAAAATGAGTTTACCAGGTTTAAGAGGACAGCAGATAGAGGTCAGTAACATGTCTGAAGAAGAATATTTGCCGAGGTATGCCAGTAAAGAAATTCAGAAGCTTAGGGTATTTGAGGTGATGAGGTACAAAGTAGATTGTGGCCAATGTGGTCAGGATCTTACATACTAAACTAAGGAATTTAGCTGAAATATCTTAAGAGGAAAGGTTACAGATCAAAGCCATCAAAATTTCCATCTCTGGTTTCCAAATTACTACTATTCTTGTGAATGTCAATGTGAGCAAACTTGGACTGACTTGTTGCATATGGAGAGCATTTTTTAAGGAAATTTCACCAATTCCTCTGCTGTTGGTCCCCTGTGAGTTTATGAGGACCTGAAAAAGCAGTGAATGATTTTGTGATTATAATTAGTGTCCTTACAGTGTTTACTTTCCCAATGCTTACTATAGAAGAAAGAGTAACATATCCAGGTTTTCTTCTTTACCCATACCTTATACTATAGAACAGGAAGGTTCAAGGATTATTTTCCCGCTACCAATTTAAATAATGTATGCTATGGTATGAGGGTATGCACTTTGAATCTATAATCTGCCTTGAAGTTACTGTTACTGAATTACTAAATTGGTGTTACAAAGAATCTCTGCTCTAAGTTCAACTTTTTCAGCAACCCTTCTCAATTAACATTTCCCATCTTGAATCTTTCCACCAATCTCAACTATTAGGCAAATGCTTTAGGGATTTCCTTTTTTATTATTTTCTCCCATTTTTTGGCCTAAGCTCTATCTTCCTGTTCAAAAACCAACTTCCTAAAATTAAAAGAGGAAATGTGATCCTAAAGAGAATAAAGAGTATATGTCATGTATCTTTTTGTCCTCAGAACCTAGCATAATGTCTAATGTATGCTAAGCACTACATGAGTATTACATGGATGGATACATGGATGAATGAATGCGCAAGTAATGAAGTAAGAGGAAGAAAGAAAGGGCAAGGATAAAGGAAAATGTAGCCAGAGAAGGAGAGGAGAAGAAAGAAAAGGGAAGAAGAAAAGAAGTAAAATAGAAATAGAAAGTGGAGCAGAAAGAAGAATACCGTTATGTCAATGATTTTACCTGCATTAGTCAGGACACTGAATTGCAAATAACAAAGACCCTAGTTAGTATAGCTTATATAACAGGGTAATTGACTAGGTCCTATAGCTCCTTATTACCCTAGGATATAGCTCAAGATTGAAGGAAAAATTGTACAAAGTAGCAGCTGAGTTCACAGAAGTGGAGACACTGTTTCAGAATTCTCCCTGCTCCCTGGTCAATTTTGTCTGGGTATCTTGGCTTAGCCTAACTGTATGGACATTAGTCACCTTCTTCACTAGAGACTCACTCTTAATGTTCCTACTCTGATGATACTTTTAGGGTATAGGTCTATTCTTTCTTGAATTCCTTTGTCCAGAGGATTAGGAACTGTGAAATTGATGCAACTTGGGACCCTACTCCAAGAATTTTGATCAAAATAGCTGTATCTATTTTAAAAGGCATACAGTTTTAAATTAGGACACTGCTTTCTGGACTGCAGAGGTTACTTTATTTCTAAATTATGCTAAAAGATCACAGATATTAAATATTAACTTAACATTTAATAAAAGAACAGTTAGACTGCATAATCAGGCTTTAAATTGTATTAGCTGATAACAAATAAACTTGGCCAATTCTGGATAATGTCAACTTCTGTTCCACCAACTTCATGGCAGGACATGAAGATAAAAAAAGATGAAGTGTAATACATACAGTAAGCTCTATAAAACTACAGTTGCCATTATAGTTCTCATTTCTGCTGTTATTAATATTAAAGAGATGTTAAGAAGCAGAACAGGAAAGATCAAAGAAAGTATCTCCTGCCTTGTAATTCCTATCAAAGATATCCTCCTGGCTCTTGGATAAAATAATTATTACACGTTGAATTCCTTAGATAATCATTCTTCCCAGCACCAATATAGTTTTTCATGGTCTCTAGCCCAAAACCTCACACCATGCATGCAGATGCAGAGATTCTTACTTTTCTAGTATTTCTCAACACTGAGGAACTATGTTCAAAGTTAAATAAATGATGATGTGAGATGATTTTTCCAATGGGGCAGAAAACAAGGAGTAAGTGAGATGAACATCAAGAACATTTGTTAGTCACAAGGGACCATGCTTTAGATGAGCTACAGTAGAAGGACAAGTTGACAGCAATGACCTTGAGCAGGGAGTTCTGACTGTAGGGCATTGTGAAAGAGGCAACCCTCAAACTAGACATTGCAAGTTAAGTACAACTTTGAAATGTAAGGACTGGAAGAAAAGAGTATCTCTGACAAAGGAAACTGAATAAAAGGCAGAAAGGTAGGATCAGATATTGGGTACAACAGCAAGTGATAAGTAGCAGGAGAATCAGTAACACAAGATAAAAAAGTAATTGTGGGAACATTCTCAATGTCAGCATTATAACTATCTTCCTAATCCCTGCTATATTCAGCAATAACATAGAAATAAAAATGTAATTAATTTAGTAGAGTAATTATGGTATTTACAGCTTTTCTAATTAGTATTATAATGGCCTCAAAATAAACACAGCTATGCTATTTACATGTTCATATAATTTCAACACACAAAGAATTTTCACTAATTGTTAATTTTTAAATATTTCCCTTAAAATTTGCTTATGCTGACTTACATTCTTTTGAAGGGAAATACACATTTACATACTGCTTTTGTTAAGGCCATGCTGAAAACCACCCTGGGCCATAAAAAGATATTTTTACTAACGGCATATAATCAAACATGCACTTCATTTGTCATTAAAACTTACTATAATGATTCAATAGCTATGTAGCAATTGCAATGAAAACAATAAAGTTGATTTGAAACTGTAATGCCTGTGATTTGTCTCATAAAATACAGAAAAGAATTCCTGTAAAAGAAATAATACATGCAAAGAACACTTTATTCCCATTTGATTTACAAATGTTTAAAATATAGTTTTATCTGACACTCATGATGAGAACTACTTTTTTTAAAACGAAGTGTCTTAATAAGCTTTGCTGCTTGTTATCATTTTCACAGATTAGTTATATACATTCTTCCAAACAATGAATAACTAATCTTGTATATGTAGTTCAATCCATATAAAATGGACACCATCTTACCGTTTTTCACTCACAAACCTAACTTTTTTTTTTTGATTCACCTATCCGATTAAAATCATATAATAACAAAATTTCAGAGTGAGAAAAATAGCACAAGATACCTACCGGAGTCCCTAACCTGGTTCTTAAAAATCCCCTCTACTAAAAAAGAGAGGTCATTTCATATCTGCATTTGTAATGTTTGTAATAAAGAGCTTAAAATATTATATGAATGAATGGGAATACAAGGGAGTATTCAATGCAGAATAAGCCCGATACTCAAACGGATCTTTCACAGTATTTAGATACTTCCAGTATTTTTTATTAAAAAAGAAATGCCTATCTCAAGCAAATATTTAACCTCACAATATAAAAGGTATCTGAACATTATTTAGTTTTTTAAATGACCAAATTAAAAGATATGAAGCCTTATATGTAGACTAAAAATATATCGCGTTTATTTGATAACATTTTTTCATCTAAGTAGCTTGGAAGAATCAAGTGAATTATTCAAATCTAGAAAAGAAAACCACCAAGAAAATAGATATTTTAATGTTCTCCAGCCTGTAACCTATCCAGGAAGAGAGAAATCAGATAAAAGATAACCTTGAGCTAACAAGGTCATGAGGGATTCTTTCAATGTGACTCAATCCTGAGTATCCATGTCAGGTAGGACAAAAGGACACAGAGGGGAAGCCTGCCTTCTTAGATCTGCCCAGACCCCCAAATTTAAGCAAAGAAAACCACTGCCGAAATAATAGCCAAAGAATCAATTGTACTTTTCTATTGTCCTATCCCAATAAGTAAATTTATCTTACACTGAAAAATATTAGTAACAGTTTTACCAATACAAAATTATTCACCTCTAAACTTTAGCTTTTACAAATATGAAATTAAAATGTTTTAAGGAAGAAGTAATGTAAGAAATCATATATGATTTAGACAACTAAACCATACAAATAAACTGAGCTTAGGGAAATTGAATTGCTTAATATCCCACAGCTCTTGAAAGCAAGATTTGTCTCAAAACACTTGACTTGAGAACCACTGGCCCAAGGCTGTGATGGCCCAATATGGTAGGATACCATCTGCTTTTTTATAAGTTGGTCATCTTTGCTATGGGATTGGGTGGTACATGTCTGTGTCCATGTATCTATGTGTAAGTTAGGCACTAATACAGTGAAGACTCAATTTTATACTTATTAATAATCATTCTTAAATGGTCAGTAACCCTTTTTAAGTCTAAAGATCTTCCCCATAAACTAGTATTTTATATTTATTTGTAACTAGAACAAAATGTAAATTGCTAAAACAACAAATTGATCATTCTCCAGTATATGATGTATATATTAAATCAGAAGATGTAACAACAGAAAACTTTGTATAAAATATAAAGGTGTTAGCTTGAGAAACAGAAGCTCATTGAGAATTTTTCTACTGAAAACAGAGCCAACTCATCACTAAAAATGACAACATATAAAATAGTGTTTACAGGGGTAAACTGGGTTTAAAAATGCACATGTTGGCAATAATTAGAATTTAACATAACAAAATAGAACTTGTATATGAAAAACACCAAAGGTTTATAGCCAAATAAATATATCAGGGAAAATTAATAAACACTGTGCATACTACAATTATTTTCATAATATATTTAAGATAATTAGTTAACTTTCCTACTTTAAAAACTGAACAATTTTAAAACACATTGGCAAATGAAATTTAATAAAAAGATTTTATTTGTAAATCACATTACATTTAAAATCATTACATTTAAAATTTAAAATCACCTATTATCTTATAGTTTATTATATTACATTTAAAATTTAACACATTACACATTACATTTAAAATCACCTATTATCTTATAGTTTATTATAAAATCCATTGCTACCGCTTTCTGTGTGTGTTATTTACATAAAACAGAGCTATTTACTAATTCTATAATTTAAGGAAATGTGGTCCTTATCAATAGTCATAGTCTTTGTACAATTCATAAAAGAATTTATATGCTACATTACACATACATATTTTTATTTAAAAAAATGGTACATACCCCCAAATATGTTATTCATCTCAACTTCAATTGCTCATCACCTACAAATAAAGAAATGGACTTTAGAATAAAGCACAAACCTAGGCTTGTTTGTGTATGTGTGTGTGTGTGTGTGTGTGTGTGTGTGTGCCTGTTTAATGTAGTCAGTTGCATTCCAGTATTGCTGGTTTTAGAATGAAATGTCTCAATGGCAGGGGTGCCTGGGTGGCTCAGTTTGTTAAGTGTCCGATACTTGATTTCAGCTCAGGTCTCAATCTGAGGGTCATAGTTATGAGTTCAAGCCCCACGGTGGGAGCCTTCCTCAAAAATAAACAAAACTGAAAAGCTGTCTGAATGGGAAGTCATGAAGTCATGCCAGAAAAAGTATCTCAGTGAATTACAGAGGATCTGATTTTATCATCATATTCTTTACACTGTGTGTATGTTACCCCGATGAGTAAGAAAATTGTCGTAAATCTATTATAAAAGCCTGTAGGCTGACCTATATTCAATACCTATAACCAAAGAGATACTACTAGTTCTGCTTAATGTACACATTATAGTAAGCATTTGATTTTCATATGAAAATTAAAAACGGTCTTCATTTAAAATTAAGGAAAAAATTTCCTAAGATCATAAAGAGCAACAATTGATATTCATTCTTTATAAACTAAATAAAAACTCACTTCTCACCATTTCTTTAAATTCACTGATGATTTTCAGATCACAATTCACTTTTAAAAACCTGAAATCTAAATTTTTAAGTCTAGATAAATTGTTCAACAATTATAAAAATTTTACTTGTTTTTTTAAGTAATCTCTACACTGAACATGGGGCTCAAACTCATGACCCCAAGATCAAAAGTCACATGCTCTACAACTGAGCCAGACAGGCACCCCTACAGAATTTTAAATGGTGTGAGGTCTATCCAATATTTAAAAATGCCCCACTTTTCTTACCCTCAAAAATCTAACACTGAACCTTCCTAAATTTAAACTCCAAGAGTTATTGATAATAGTTTGGGCTTAACAAAAATTTGTATTCACATTGTTTTATCTTCAAACGCTCCAACGCTCCTTTCTGACCTCCACACCCATGCAGCCAATTGGCTACCTGACAAACTATTGGGATACTCTAAAGGGATGTCAAAATCAATGTCTCTGAGTACAAACACATAATTTCCTATACCGATTCTCCTCCCACTCTAAATGGTCAACTTCCAGTGTTGATAGTGAATGGCACCACCATAATTCACCAGCCAGAGAGGCAGAAGTCCCTCATGCCTTTCTCTCTCACCTCTTGTAAAAGTAATCAGCCACCACTAGGTCTAGACCACTCTACCTCATACAGTTATCTATTACCATCTCTCTTCTACCTACCATTATTTCATATCCGAAACAGCAGAAAGAACCTTCTCACTACATTTACCCAACCCCACCCCCCCATTTCAACCCTCTGAAGATGCTTCAGTGTCTTCTCATTAGTCATAAAAATGACCAAAGTTTTTAAATTGGTGGACAAATCCATCATCTACCGTTTGCCAAATATTCCCAGTATATTCCACCTTTCTCTACCTTGCTCTCTGCACTCCAGACACACTGAAGTGTTTTCATTTCTTAAAATCTGTCATGTTCCTTCCTAGTTAAGGGTGTTTATACATCTCATTTAATCTGGTATGTTCTCTCCTTTAACTCATTTCCACCTATTCTTTCTGTAGATTCCCACTTAAAGTTCACCTTCTAAGAAAAGTCTGACACTCTAAGTCAGGTCCTCATAATATATTCTCACAAAACAGTATTTGCTTCTTCAAAGATTTTATCACTGATTGTCTCTGTGACATAACTACATCCCTCACTATAATGTAAACTAAATGAGGGTAGCACCTATGTTGCATCTCTGGTGCCTAGCAGAGAGCCTGACATACAATAGATATGAATGAGTAAAATTAAAATGAGTACGTGAATTTAAATGATAGTTTGGGGTATATTTTTTTCTAAATGTTTTATTTATTAATTTGACAGAGGACACAGCAAGAGAGGGAACACAAGCAGGGGTGTGGGAGAGGAAGGAGCAAGCTCCCCACTGAGCAGGGAGCCCAATGTGGGGTTCAATCCCAGGACTCTGGGATCGTGACCTGAGGAGAAGACAGACACTTAAGAACTAAGCCACCCAGGTGCTCCTGGTGTATCTTTTTTATGTTCCATTTGTACCAAGGCATGGTGATATAAATGGAACATAAAAATGTTGTTTGTTTGTTTGTTTTTTAAAGATTTTATTTATTTATCTGACAGAGATCACAAGTAGGCGGAGAGGCAGGCAGAGAGAAAGGAGGAAGCAGGCTCCCCGCTGAGCAGAGAGCCCGATGTGGGGCTCGATCCCAGGACCCTGGGATCATGACCTGAGCCGAAGGCAGAGGCTTTAACCCACTGAGCCACCCAGGCGCCCCAAAATGTTGTATTCTTGAGGAAAATATTTAAAATTATTCCGGGGTTCCAAAACAAGAAAGTATGGAGGCCAATAACGATGCTTATAAACTGTTAATTGCTTCCTGAAGCCTGAAACAAAATTATTTATTCCCCACATGTAATTCAATGAATAAAATTTAGAAGTGAAATATGTATAAAATAAAAGTTGTATTTCATGAATCCTTTCCATTTACAATACGCTTTCAGATAAATGTTTGACTTAATGTTCAAAGGAGAACACATATTGAGTATCTAGTGGTATTATCTCCAGTTATCAGATAAAAAAGTAGGGTAAGAGGTTTCATGTTTGGCCTGTGGTTACATTGCTAATAAGCAGCAGAATGAGACCTCTTATCTCTAACTCTTGTGTACTTCCTACTAAATTACAGAGCCTTGGCAGTGATCCAGATGATGTAAACCAGGCAAGTTCTCCCAGTGAGACCATGTTGTAACTCTACGATGATTATGTTACCGCTACACTAAATGTTCATGATAACGTATGCAATCTGTACTACTGCGTAACTAAGGAAGCACTCATCCCTCAAAACTCAACTCTGCCAACCTGAACTTTCCAAACCCTTCTCCACTGAATTAAGGATTACCTCTGCATCTCCTATTGCAGTATTTCCTGCTGCATGTTTTATACCCGTTTAGTGACATCTCTCCTTTAACTCAACCGTATGTGCTGGGAGCAAGAGGGCTTTCATATGTACTCCAGCACCTAATGCAAGGTCTCTCTCACCATAGTCACTGAAACCCTGGGTGAGGAATGGGTATATGCAATAGGAAATAAATGAATTAGGCCAGGAACAAGCACAGCACTACATAGTCCTGTGACTTGTAAATCATCAATACTTAAAATCTAGTGAGACCACTATATTGAAATCTGGTTCTTAGTCAGCAGAATAACCAATAATCAAAATACATCATGTGTTTATAATAATATGGCAAAGCTCCTCTTACTGACAAGTTAAAGATCAAAGCAAATTGCATCAAGAGGAAACATTATTTTAAGAAGATAGAATGGATCAAACATTTATAAAAACCCTTACAGGCATTAATACAAAAATAAGAAAATGATACGCAATAGGACTTATTTACTCAAAATTTTGAGATATCTGTTAAGTATTTACTGTAGCATGTTGAAAAACAGAATGAGATATTCCCTTCCTATTCAGACATTAAGGGTTCTGTATTTGTGACTGCATCAAAACTAACTTTTTATTTATTTATTTATTTTAAGATATATTAGAGAGAGGAAGAGAGAGAGTGGAGGGAGAAAATTTCCAAGCAGAACCCCACGGAGCATGAAGAATGATGCAGGGCTATATCTCATGACCTATGAAATCAGGACCCACGAGATCAGGACCTGAGCCAATACCAAAGTTCAGACACTTAACCAACTGAGCCACCCAGGTACCCTAAAACTAAGTTCCAGATTAGTTAGTTTAAAGTAAGCAGCTTTCAGGTTACCTCAGTATGCATAATCCATTACATCTCGGTAAATGTATAAATTGATAATGTTGGCATTATTAAATCTCATGCTATTCACAATAATCATTCATTCAAACTCTATTCAAAAGATAAGTGGAATGGAGAAAAATAAATCTTTTGTTTCTGAAACATAGACTTATGGGTCTTCTCAGCCACTTTGTTCTTCTGTTAGTTCTGAGCGAGTTGTAAGACAGCAGATCTTATCAGTATGACAGATAGGCCAAGATAAATGAAAACTCAATTTTTCCAAGTAACTATGGCCTTTTTCCCAAGCAAAAAATAAACTCAGAGCAATACTATTGAAGGCAAATGAATAGATGTTGTCAAAGCTTCAAGCAACAAGGAAGACAAGTATCTGGTCCCCTTTTAGCATAAACTTGAATCATTTGTGACTGAGGCAATTGTGACTGGAAATGCAATTGGATGATTCTCTGACAGAGATAGGTGCCACTGACTAAACAGAAGAAAAGGGAAATAGAGAAAAAAATGACAAGAGTAATATATTCTTTGTTAGGACGACATTCATGAAAAGATCAAGCTTCTTTTGGAGTAATTGATATAGATTAAATTTCTTTATGACAAATGCAATCAACAATGCATCTGTCTTACGCTCAGGAAAATAATTTTATTTTATAAATTTATTTTATAACTTACGAACTCCAGGTATCATACCCGTTCTCATGAGCTCTGTAAAATGACATTTAATAAATTTTCTTATCAGATGTATCAGCATAAATCCCTGTCAAAGATTCCTTGGTCCAGTGTCTGGAATAAAGGCATATTTCTGAGTAGTTCTGTGTAAGGAAAGAAATTCCACAAGCTAATGAAGTTTTTAAGTCTTGGATGGATGCAAAGAAAAGATCTCTTATAATACCTATGTAGTATTGCTTTTTTTGCCAGATGGTCAGGTTGTCATTTCAGAATCTAAAAGCTACCTGGAAAATTATCACCTAAAAACAAAGAAAGCTTATTAGATAGCTCACAGAGCAAAGAATCCTATGGAATGGCTGGAACAGTGAAGAAATGTTGCCAACACTAATTTAATAAGGTGCATTGTCCATGTGATTATCTTTGTTTTTCCACCTGTGCTGTGTATTTCACTTCTTGTTCAAACAGGCCATGGACAATTTTGAGAAAGAAGAATCACTAGGCTCAAATCAGGGAGTCCTAACTCTTCTAGGATCTTTCTTGGAAAAAGCACTTCCCTAGTGAGTTTTTTCATCTACGAAGTTAGAGGGGTGTGCTAGAAGACCTTCAAGTCTATGCATGAGAGAATAACTATGATTTCTAGGATGATTTTATCATACTGCTACTCCATTAAAAGATTTATTAGGGAGGTCAGTGGAAACCCATAGAAAATCATCTCCAGATTCTCAACAATTTCCCAAGCCATCTATGCCTGTCCTCAGTCACTGGAGATAATCCTTAAGTGACATTATCCCAAAGTCAAGTATTTCATGAATTGTACATGCCTAGTTCACAAAAGCTTTCTATGTAATAGTCAATGCATATAGCCATGAAAGAATGGAGAATAAAGCAAAAGCTTTATTTAATCGACTACTTAAGAGGTTATGGAGAGATCACGAGGTAAAGTTATGAGGTACGTTTCCAGTCGAGAATGCCATCTCCTGACAACAAAATATTCAATATTCATATGATTTTATTGAATGAAGAGTCAACAGCGATTTCAGTCCTGGAGCAGTGAAGAATCTGGCATATAAAAATAAAAGCCCATCAATTCTGAACATCCCTCCAGGGTTTGTGTGGGTATAAGTTTAATAACTGTCATGTCTCAGAAACAGTTCAGTCTAACCCCTATTTAACCTTAAAAATATAATAGTGGACAGATCTCCAGTCATGCATGGATGGTTTGAATGCTTCTAACAGGTTCCCCATAACCAACTTCTTAGGATGCAAACAGATCTCTATCAAAAGCTCTCAAACCACTTCAGAAAAAAAATAAGATATTTTATAAAAATTATACTATATACCAAAGTGAAGAATCCTACATCTCCTCCTCAATTCTTCTTTTTAATTTCCACTGACAAAGCCATCTCATTTAAAACTTGCTAATCCTCTGGCAGGGCTGCTTTGAAGATGTGGAAGGTGATAAGGGCTATAATAAGGGCTCAATTTTAATTATAAGAGAAAATACAACTGAGAAACAGAGTATTTTAACACCTCATGTTTTCCATCTATTGTACTGGCAAAAATCAAAATATTTACACTGTGTTGGTAAGTGCAAGGGATAAAAAAAAATTCACATACCCACCATTTTTGGTGGGTGGATCCATTGGTACAAAATCTATAAAGGATTATTTATCAATATTTATGCAAAGTAATAAAGCATTTTTTTTTTTACTCCTAAATATCTCCCTAAAAATTATATAGTCTAGGGTGCCTGGGTGGTTCAGTCAGGTAAACATCTGCTTTCAGCTCAGGTCATGATCTCAGGGTACTGGGATCGATCGAGTCCAGGATCGAGCTGCCTGCTCAGCGGGGAGTCTGCTTCTCCCTCTCCCTCTGTCTGCCGCTCTCTCTTTCTCTCTCTCTGTCAAACAAATAAGTAAAACTTAAAGAAAATTATATAGTCTAGGAATATATAGTCATTGGGGCACTCTCTACTGGGAAGCTACTTAAATAATGAAGATTAAATAAAATAATGGCTGTCAAGTATATAGAACAAAAAAGTATAAAAAAAGTATAAAGTAGTTCATGTGATTTTTATTATTATTAGATGATATGATTTAATCATTTTAGAAAACACTACAAAATTTGAGACAAGTGTTGCTTTCATTATGTAAAAAGAAAAAACCTATGTGTGTACTGTACAAATCTATACCTAGAACATAATTATTTAAATGCTCTGGTAAGCCTTGCCAACTAGAGAATTTTCTTTAGAGGAATGTATAATTTATAAATAATCATTTGTATTAATTTCCTAGGAATATTTTGTTTTGAATTAATAAAGTCTAAAAGATTAGAGAAAAAAACAAAAATCCTTATAATCTTAATCAAAATTAATATAATTCTATTAGGACATGATTGAATGAGTTGAAGAGTAGTTTAAAATTTTTTCCAGCATTTTCTTCTCTTTCTGTAACTAAATTACATTCTAGCCATTATCATCCATTCATTTTAGGTGAGTGACAAAAAGAAAAAAAAAAAAATGTGAAGTGAAAGCACATTCATTTGACATTAACCCAAAGTAACCAATTTGCTTCTCATGAGCCTTGGCTGTTGCTGAGGTGCATTTGTTAAATTATAGCAGCAATTTTTCCTCAGGAATCTTCTAATTTTGTTCCAATCACTGGAGTCATGTTTATGTATTTCCTTGCACAGATATACTGCTTCCTCAGAGAACTCTTGAGAATAGAAATTCTTTATCAGATGATTGAATATCAAAGAGTGAGATGACTAGCCAGTTAGGTTAAAAATATGAAAAGACATTTAAATTTAAACATAAAGGAGATCATCCGCATGGCAAATTATGGGCGATGTAGAGGAATGAATTAGGAGAACTTCTTCCCTTCCTTTTATTCTCAGAGCTTCCCCATATCTAAGAACTAAATCTCAGTCGGACTAGCCTGCTGATTAGAGCTGTGCTGTCCAGTAAGGTAGCCACAGTCCAGATGTGACTACTGAGTACTTTGTCATGTAACTAGTAAAAACTGAAAATGTAGTGCAAACGGTCAATGTAAAGGATCTCATTCATAACTGTTTTAATATTGGTTCTTGCCCCTCAAAACAAGGCACTGGCCAGCTTGGTATGAAAGGCTTGAGTTTTCAGCTGGGTTAACTGGACAAATCATTTAAAGCCTCTGAAATATTTTTTCTTAGCTATAGAGGGCCCACCTGTGTGACCAACAACACTGCTATGAAAATCACTTAAGGTATAGATGAGAACTCTTCAAGCCATACACATTATGACACTTTCCAAGTGGTATTAACATTTAGTTTTATCCCAACCAACAGCATCTGGAAAACGGTTTGTCATTCATCTAAATTGGAGCAGAAGTACCACACCCTTCCTGCCAATCACATCGCTGTGTACAATAGGCAGCAGCTCATTTGTCCAATCATAAGTCATACCTTGGATTACTCCACAATAATTCTTTTTCAAGGGATGCCTGGGTGGCTCAGTCTGTTAACCATCTGCCTTCAGCTCAAGTCATGATCCCAGGGTCCTGGGATGGAGCATCAGGCTTCCTGCTCAGCAGGGAGACTGCTTCTCTTTCTTTCTCTCTCTGCCCCTCCCCACTGCTCTTTCCCCTTCCCCCTCAAATAAATCAATAAAATATTTTTAAAAAATAATTCTTTTCAAATCAAGTAAGTAACATATGAATCTCTCAAAAATCCTAACAATTTTAACAGTACCAGAATTAAAAGTAAACAATCTTTAGATTGAAAACAGATTCAAATTCAATGATGGTGATTTCCTCATAACAATTCTATCATATACTCACATTCATTCATCAAATATTTACAGTGTGCTCTACAATACAGCAAAGTGGATAAGATCACAAGCTTTTGAATTACAGACACTAGAGTGTTAAATTTTGGCCCCATTGAGTGTTTTATGTGGCCCTTCCAACCCTGTAATATTGGAATCAATTATTAATAATAGCAGGATTTTTTTGGACAATTAAATGACATATAATTTTAAAAATTAACTCTTAGCATATGGTACTTAATAAATTTTAGCTAAAATATTTATTATTATTTAGTTATTGTTCTAGGCACTGAAGATACTAAAGACACAGGCTCTGCCCTCAAGGCATTATCTACACTATCATCTATGAGCTGTAGCTAAGGAAGTCTAAAAAGTAATTATTTTCCAGTATCCAGGAAGCTATATGGATCTTACAGGCTGTTATCCTAATATTTAGCCCTGTGTAATTACAGTCTTGATCCTCTGAAGGATCCGTTCAAGAAGCCTAAGGATTTTTGCAAACTAATATAGAGTTTACCTAATAGGTTTCATTTAATCAGTCTTGTCATACTGAATTTCTGAAAGCTCTTGAGGAAACAGTGGTTACCTCTTCCAGCAGGCTTAAAGTTAGCCTAAGTACTCTGTCAAATGGATTTCCTCTTAAACCACTTTTTAATAACACACAAAACCACCATCATCACAAACTAACACAATAACCATTTACCATGATCCTCTGGTTCAGTCAGAGAGGTGAGAGACAAATAATAAAAAAAACTCAATACCTTCTTGCACCCTTCCAGAAACTTGCCTCATTAAGCTCCTACCATGAGCACCCAATCAGCTTTGCCAATTTATTTTCTTCCTACAATAATTCACAGAATAGTAACAGTTTTTAAGGAAAGCCCCTACTGGCCAATTTGGCAAGACCACTATAATAGAATTTCTCAAAAGTTGTAATCAATTAGTAATCATTTATTATGTTGTGGGGGGCAGGGAGGGAACAGAATCCAAATGGCCACAGCAGATTTTACCATCTACTATCAAAATGGAATGTCAAGTTCCCTTTGCAGATAACTGTAAATTAATACGGCATGTCAAAAGTTCCATACACTGGAATGACAGATTTCAAATCTACCAACCCAGTCCTATTTAGTAACCATTAATTAGAGGATAGACGATACCATCCTACTTTCAAAAGACTAACAATGATATTTTTAAGTAGGTCTAAATTCTAGTCATTCCTATCTACTACAAGTTGTTATAGACGGTCTTCAAAACACAGATCTAACCAAGTAAATCACTTAATCAAAGCCTCAATGTCCTGGTCTGTAAAATGGAGGTAATTACAGCTATACTGTAGTCATTTTAGAAATATTAGAAGTAATGTATTTAAAGCACTTATCACAAAGTTATTACCACTATTGATATTATATTTTATCAGCTAGGGCAGGGGTCTATAAACTTTTCTGTAGAGGGGCAGATGGTAAGTATTTTTAGCGTTGCAGGCCATAAAATCTGTATTAGTACAATGCAACTGCTGTCCTAACAGAAAAGCATTCACCAATAATACGTAAACAAATGAGGTGTCTGTGTTCTAATGAAACTGTATCTGTGGATACTGAAATTTGAATGTTATGTAGAATTATTATTCTCTTGTTTTGTTTTGTTTTTTTCTCAACCATCTAAAAAAATAAAAACCATCTCAGTTTGTGGGCAACATAAAGAACTGGAAAACCAGTTATGACCATCGGGCCATATATCGCCAAGCCCTGGGCTAGAGGACTCTGATCTGAATTTACATAAATTGATTCTATCATTAATTGGCCAGTTAATCTTTAGGAAAAAAAAATCATTTACAACAAATTGAAAATGCTTCACATGCAAAACCATGTTATTTTCATTAACTTTAAAGTCTGTTGGGACGCCTGGGTGGCTCAGTTATTAAGCGTCTGCCTTCAGCTCAGGTCATGATCTCAAGGTCCTGGGATTGAGTCCTGCGTCGGGCTCCCTGCTCAGTGGGGAGCCTGCCTCTCCCTCTGCCCTCCCCTCTGCTTATGTGCAATCTCTCTGTCTCCCTCAAATAAATAAATAAAATCTTTAAAAACAAAAAACAAAAACTTTAAAGTCTGTTGAACGCTTTTGGAAAAACATAATACAAGGAATCCCTGCTTTCTAAAGTTTGAGTTCCCTACATTAGTTACCTACATGAGTAGTTAAGGGCTTTTTTCATAAAAACAAAAATCCTCTGCAGATTGCTTTTGGTTAGCAAAAACAAGTACTAACGAAGGTCTGTATAAAAGCAAAGTAGCATAACTCAAATTTTCAGGAAGGGGGGGGATACTCTTTTCTTTGTGCTATTTCAGCTTACAAAAGGTTTCATCGGGCCTATTTTTGGATAGCGGGATAAACCTCTATTTTGCTTTCACTATTTAAACACCTACCATTTTGTAGAAGTTTTAGGGGTATTTCACCTCCAGTGTAAAAAGTTCAACAATGGCAGTCCAAAGCACTGCCAACCAATTTATTTAGCATGCTTGTTAAACATATTGCTTCTTTTCCTTACCAAATTAACTGTGGTCTGTGAAACAAACATGATTCTCACAATACAAGATGCAAACACAATTTCAATAAATAGGTCTTCATTTACTCTTTAATCTCCTTTCTGCCACTGACTTAAAAACAGCTGCCAGGAAGAGATGCAAACACCGTATTTCTCCAGTTACATAATGTTAATTATAATGGAATTACACTACAAATAAAATCTTAATCATGTTGGCCACTCTCCTCTGTGTTCTTATTACTTACTCACAGACTCCCAATCCATTAAATCTGTGCTGCAGTATTAAAACAGGTGGAAATGCAGGCGAGAGAGAAGATGAATTTGGTTTGGTCAAAAGGTCAAGGGATAATAATTTAGTTAAATAAGCAAAGTGGGGCATAATCTTTTCATCCTTTTTCTATCTTATGCCTTTAATGTTGGATTATCTGTAAAATGAACAAAGACGGTGACTATCAGGTCAGCTCTGCTGAGAATATCGAGCTGACTGACACCACCACTGAAGGATGTGCTGTTGAGGTTCGTATCAGTTGCTCTCACGACAGTAACTTAGAGTTTGGAGAAATTTACCAAGAATTCCTTATCTATCCATACTTTATAACCCACCAATTTATTGACTTCTTGAACTTAATTACCATGGAAAGTGAAAACATAGGAATGCAAAGATAAATAAGCCATTGAGGTATACAAATCACAAGACAGGTTTGTTTTCCCAGTCCTGACATCAAGTTAGCACTCAAACAATTAACAAAATAGCAACACAGCCACCGTTGGATAGATGTACAGATTGTTAAACATACAGGTAATAACGAAGCATAGATACATACGATAAAGCCAGACTGACTGTGTTCTGCATGCTTCCCCATTTTTGTATTTGTAGGATTACAGATAATTTACCTGCCATTCTAAGCCTGAATTTATCTGTAACAAGCAAATAATGATCATAGTTACCATAAAGTGTTAGAAAGATTAAAAGAGTTAACATGTGTAAAGTTTTTGTATTATCTAACTGAAAGTAAGAGCTTTAAAGAGTAATAATGTAAATCATTATTAAATAAAGCAATGGCTAAAATACTTATTGACTAATACTCTATATTACTGTTTTTATAAAACTTGCATTTTGATAGGTCACTACTATATGGCTCTTTTTAGATCTCTATGAGAAAAAAAAAAAATCTAAAGAACTTAATAGCCCTATCGATGATAAATGTTTGCCAACGATAAAGGTGAAATGGAAATCTAAGGGTTGTTTGCCTCAAATACCACCAACGTCTGACATAATTAATGAAACAAAATTACAGGGCAATAGGGCACTTAGTTCTAAAGCAGCTAATAATGAAGGAGTCTTTAACCAGCAGTGTAGAAAATTTGACTCTTCCATAATAACCCTGAAAATATGCCACTTCATTAGCTCCTGCTCAGTATGTAACAAAAGTCATCATGCTCAGTATGTAACAATGGCTGCTCTCAATCCAGTGCTTTCTTTTCCTCCAAATATCCCTATGACCTACTAATTTCAAATTGCGAGGTCCTCAGAAATAAACTCGATACATGGACCTCAGTGAACAATAGTAAGAGACCATACCACTTTGCTAACAATCATATGAAATGTCAAGATGTAGAAAAGGCAGCCCAAACTTCAACAAGTTTACCATCTATTTGGATAAACAAAATAGAACCTAAACAGGTAAGATGAAAACAGAAACACAGAATCATACATCAAGGAAGAACTAAAACAGCAAACATGGGTACAGTGCTTTAGTATCTACAATGTTTTCACCAGTGTGTTATCTCATTTTGAGATAACAAAATGAAATCCCTCCATCCCACCCCAGTCCAGGAAGTAATCTCCAAGAAATAAACTGTATTATCTTGCCATTACAGATTACCACACAAAGCCTCAGGAAATTCTAAATAACGTGGTCCAGGCCTTAAAGATGGAGGCAAAGCTGTCATGCAGAATCCAGATCTTCACACTCACATCTAAGATTTCAAACACCAGCATACTCTTTTCTGAAAACAGAGATTCCCTAACTTCCCAGAGAGAGGATGTGAGACAGTTCATGATGAGCGGTCTGAAGTGAGCATGTCGGGGCACCTGACTGGCTCCGTTGGAAAAGTATGTAACTCTTGATCACAGCGTTTTAAGTTTGATCCCCATGTTGGATGGAGAGATTACTTAAATAAAGAAAACTTTAAAAAGATGAAGAAGTGAGCATGCTCATGGGAGAGGAAGGTCACTGCAAATGGGAAATGGTGTCACCTCAGAAAGGTAAAGAACCAGGTCAATGGTTTTGCATGGAGATTCTGGCAGTGGGAGTGGCTGTGTTGAGAAGAATAGAAAAGTCATTAGCTATTCTTCTACATTTCCTATTGGCTGTCCAGGGTTTTGAAGCAATCACACTGAGCATCACCAAGCTAAATTTCAACTGCAAATCCTTTAATGCCAATCTATCCTGTTATCTCTCTTAAAACTCTGTTATGGCCCATACACTCAATCAATATGATTAACTGGGACCCCCAAACCAACTGTTACCCAATACTGAGCTGACAGGAAGCACTTTAGTAAATCTTAACATATTTAAACACTTATGTTAGAAGTGCTGTGCTGAAATCTCTTTTATTCCTCCTTATTTTACCTTCACAATAACCACAACTGGTCTGTCAGGGGTGACCAAGACCACCCCTATAAGCAAAGACTTGCTAGAAACACAGAACTCAGGATCTAAGCTGTTCTTATGGTTAAGGAATTATTACAACCCTGTATTAGGGATATACAAGTAAATAATAAGAGGAAAAAAACCCAGATAGAATCTGTAGGAATCCATATGCAAACTTCTTTATGCTCCCCTCTCCTATGTGGTGGTCAGAGTACACTCTTCTCCCAACAATGAATATATCGATACACATGTGCAATATATCCATCCAGGGAAAATTATTAGGACTGAGCGCCAGTGTCTATTCATTGGAGGGCTGGTCCATAGGTTCTCTCTGCCTAGAATCAACAAAATTCTAGATTACAAGAAAGGAAGTGTTGAGCACAAACCACATTATTTGAATTAACACACTAGGCATAGTAAACAGCTCTTATCAATTAGGACATGCTTTCTATCAGTACCAGTTGAGGGTCAATCTCGCAAGCACCGCTCTTAGTTTCAGGACTGCTCTTATAACCCTTTGCTACACATGGAGCAGTTATTACTGTACAAAGATCAAGTAACTACAACACAGAGACATTCAGTAACTCATCTATGATCCTACAAGTTCTAAGTGCCAGTGTTTTAGTTTGACAGCTCTTTAAAAATACACAGAGACAAAGGTCTTGTCAAATGGTTTAGTTTTAAGAAAAATTTTAAGAAACAGGAGTAAAGGTGAGATGGAGAGGACTAGGATGCAGAGAAATGAGGATGGAAAGCTCACCCAAGAGTGTCTTTTTTTTTTTTTTTTTAAGATTTTATTTTTAAGTAATCTCAACACCCAACATGAGGCTTGAACTTACAACCCCATGATCGAGAGTCACATGCTCTACCAACTGAGCCAACCAGGCACCCTCAAGGGTGTTTTATTAATTTGGTTACCACCACGGGCAAGTGGGAATCAATCCCAATGAAGCACAAAGTGAAATGAACTTTAACATTGTCCATTCAAAATAGTGAAGTAGAAAATAGTTATTTATTGGTTCTCCATTCCCTATTGGTCAAGGTTCTCAGGAACCATTAGTTTCCAATATTAGAGAAATCCTAGGGAAGAAAGCCTTCTTGTGATTTTGCAAGAAGCACAGGAGTCTAAATTTGTATCTAGACAATGCAAAATATGGCATAAAAGGTGTAAATGCCGTCTATATTAGCCCTCCAGCAGTTTAACTCTCCAGGCTATATCTGGGGGTCATCAGGATTGGCTTCTGTCAGGGTCTTTTATAATGGTTTAGAATTTCATAAGGAGCTTCCAGGGATTAATGAAACCAATAATATGGACGAACATGACAGTTTAGCTACAGTTTTCATTTGGTGTAGAAGATGTTAGAGTAAAACTCCAACTCAAAAATTCTAGGCGTAGCAGCATTTTTTACAAAAAGCACATTTAAGGCCAGCAGTGGTGTATATATATAAAATTTTGCAAAAGTCTGACTCTGGCTCAGTCAAGTTTCTGTGAAATATCAGGTTTCTATTAAATAACCTGTTAAATATGGATATATATAACTGAGAAACATGTCTGTTGTTCAAGCCATTGAGGACAGGATTTTATTATGTTATTAAATAAATACGGCATCCCAAGTTAAGACAATAATATACCAGAGGAAGGAAACATTTTAAGAGGCAGCAGCGAAAACAAACAAAAAAAATCGAGTAGCTGTATTTGTCCAAAACCAAGTAGTAAAATATTGATCAACTAATTTAAATGGTGTCTTGAGCATGGTGAAAACAACAGCTTCCTGACAGGCAGAAATGAAATGGATACGAAGTATGAAATGAGTTATATGTATGAAAAAAGTTATCACAGAGAAATAAATAGAGGCATGGTATGAATTTGGCAAAGCAAATTCCATTAACGTTAAGGTCTATATTTCTCAAAAATGCCATGTTTTATTGGAGAATATTTGATGGTTTAAAACCCTGCTCAAAACAACCATAAAAAAATAATGTTTAAATCAGGCTGAAATGTGAATTATGATTATGAATTCTAAGTAAATAAACAAAGCTGATATAAATTACCTTGTCACAAATTAAAAAAACAACACCATCTTTTATTGTATTTTATTTTTGATATACACTACAATTAAAACATCTTCCAAAGAACTGTGCTTCTAAACGCAGGGAGCAGTAGCGTCAAAGCACTGGGAGAGGTAGTTTAATAAATAATTCAATAGGTACCTGGAGGCTTCTAAGTAATATACAGGAAAATAATACATACTATAGCCTGGAAGGTTCACCATAACCCAAGTAGCAGATTTTGCTAAAGCTGTGCCAAATAACATTTTTCAGTAACCACTGAAAAAGGCATAAAGAATAAATAAATAAATAAATGAAATGAAGTCCAGTTCACTGACAGAATATTTGACTGGTTCATGTACATTTCTAGAAGTCTTCTGTATCACTGGGATATGAAAATTCAAAATTATCTCAGACGTGTACGTATTTTTGGAGCCCTACAAAAAAGCATTAAGCTATAGCCAAGATAGATGAAGGCCCAAAATTAGGAACTGGTTAAAATATCTATCACCAGCTCTCTTCCTTCACAGCTACTGTTAACATCAAGCTAGACATATAAAGATTAACACTCTGCCAACTCACCATCTCTGTGCATTTAAGGTATTTATGGAAGATAAAACCCGCCTCACAGAAATGTGCGGAGAATTAGCTCTCTAGTATCTACAAGCCCTTTGTAAACCCATGTGGAAGCTGAGCACAAAGTCTTATCATTTCTTTAAACATTTAACACCTTCAGCTCTAGCATTCTCTTTAACAGATGCTCCTCACATCTCACATGTCAAAGCACAGCTTCCTACAATCCCTAAAAATAGAAAACTGGAGGACACATTTTGGTCCTGATAAGCAAAATTGAAGTTGCAATAGGACAATCTGATAAGCCAATCCTAGTATGATGAGAAATGGAAGGACCTCATTCATGATAGGAGAATTTAGGGAAGGAAAAGATTAAATTGGGACCAATCCTTCTTTGTTGTACGTAAATACTCACTCTGCCTTTTATCAAGGGAAAGAGTCCCTTTGGCTTAATACTATAATTATGTTTATCAGAGTATATAAGGTAAAGAATTGAAGATAAGGAATTTTTAAAATTAAGGGTGCCTGAGTGGCTCAGTTGTTAAGCATCTTTCTTTGGCTCAGGTCATGATCCCAGGGTCCTGAATTCAAGCCCCACATCAGGCTCCCTGCTCAGCAGGAAGCCTGCTTTTCCCTCTCCCATTCCCCCTGCTTGTATTGCCTCTCTTGTGGTCTCTCTGTCAAATAAATAAATAAAAATCTTTAAAAAAAAAAAAAAAGGAATTTTAAAAATTTAATGTCAAATATCTAAGCCAATTTACATATCCATTAATTTCTACATGGCCATACTCAGACAGGTGTAAAAAAAAAAGTATTAGACTTATGTTTTAGAACAGTTATTACACAGTATATACATGTTCCCCATTTCTTTAATATAAATATACCATACTATTTGATTCTAAAAAGTACTTTTGTAAACTATCTGAAACTGTTTGTATCTAAAACCGTGTTGTACTTTCAGTTCTTGTATTCTTTTCTCTCCTTGACCTCTCCCTAGAAAGCTGCGATTAAACTGATGGGATCTCCTCCTAACCATAGACACATGCCAACCTCTTTCCTGTCCACATAAATTCTGGACAAGCAATTCCATCTCCTTATAATTTTATCCTCCTCGATCTTCACATGACTGTTTTTCTCATCCTGAGAAACTCAGTTGAAATGTTCTCTTCTAAAACTGGCATTCCCACAATACACTAATTAGTTTTTACTGACACTGTCAGCCCTTTTAACCCATTCTTCCTTCCTACCCAATCACAACATTGATTACTATCACCATATCTCTTTGTTACGGTCACATTTTTTTCCCCAATTTGTTTTCATGTTTCCATGGGTTATGGGTCTCCCCTATAAACCTTAAGCTCCCCGAGTGGATTATCTACATTCAATTCATTTACCATTCTCTTTCTACACCTAACATATACTAGGCACTCAAATATTTAATCAAGGACTATGTACATGTGTCTATCTTGAGATCTGGATTAGGAAAAAAGATAACGACTCCAAGATAACCTATTCTTTATGCACCGGTGTATTTTCCAAATTTTCTAAAGCAAACACCTATTTCTTGTGAAATCAAGAAAATTATTCCCTTTTCTAAGGGTGGTTTTCCCTTTATAATGCTTTTCTTGGGGCTTTGATTTTCTGATATAGTCCAGGTATTTGAGTCAAAGGCAGTCATTTACTGCTTGGTCATCAGAATGTACATATTAGTCTTCTATGAAGATGTTCCCATCAGTGAAGAAGAGATTGAACTATCTGGTGGACCTGTTAGTGGTTATGACCTTCAAAGCTTACTCAAGGAAAAATAGGAGTTAAAAAATTGACAGTTTACAAAAGATTAGACCCAACAGCATGAAATCACTTCTAGAGGTGCAGGCAATCAATCTTTTTCTTAAATGGTATCAACCACAAAGTCCATAGTGGAACAAGATTAACTTGCTTGGAACTAGACCAACCCTCAAGGCCAGGAAGGTGACAAGAGAAGGAACTTGGTCAGAAAACACACTGCCTGCAAGTACCGTAACAAATAAAGGGCAAGTTTTTCCTAATACAGACAAGAAGGAAGTCAAAAGAGAGGGTTGGTGAAGGATGGGGATGAAGAATCATGTCACAGAAAAGCCCAGGAGCATTCATCAAAATCCCAGCAACAGACTAAATTCCAGGGTCTGAACTTCAACCCTCGAAATAGAAACTTTAAGAAGTCAGGCAAAGTCTTAATCCTACACCTAATGTAAAATCCTGAAGAGATGGGCTCTTGAACGGAGCATAAAGATCCACTTTTCAGAACATGGGTCCAAGTGCCTATAATATAAAAGTCTACTTATTTAAACAAAGTCACAAAGGCCAGACAAGCAATAAGCACAAAAGATACATGAGCTATAGAGTAGCGGGCTGCAGCTCTGTCAAATCTGCTGTGAAAGAGAAAGAGCTGCTCAAGAAACGCAGCTGATGTGTATCTGTAATTTGAGGGTTTGATTCTGTCATTAAAATGGATATAAGTAAACACTGTAAAATATTAACATGTCCAAGGAGGTTAAGAATACACAGATAGGATATGGCTTATCTTGTACAGCACTATATAAAATATTTATGTCATTTTTTTAAGAATTAAAATGCTAAGAGACTATTTTCCTTTATGCAAAATTTCCTCTTTTCAACTGACCACAAAAGTTCGTTAATATTTAATAAGATTCTTAGATAACATTTAACTCTACTGGAGAGTATACACACTGAATTTATTATGTACGTACTGGAAGGCAGCATAAGCCCCTCCCCTTGGGTAGACATGCTACCTTACCTAAGGCTTTGACGGTTCACAGGACCATGGATTCATTTTATGTGATTGTTCTCTTGGGCACTATGTCTTTTTTGAGAGGAAAACTTTTATGCTGTCAATTTTGACTATAAGATTTATACTCTAATATCAACTAATAATGTTAAAATTTGGTCATTTATAATGTCCCTCTCCTTGCATTTAAGACACTGCCTGTTTACTACCATTACTACTCTTTGAAAGGAAAAAGAAAGATGGGGGAGAATTTTGCATTGCCTCTTTCAGGGGCACCTGAGTGACTTAGTTAGGCCTTTGCCTTCAGCTCACGTCACGATCGCTGGGTCCTGGGAAAGAGCCCCAGGTCTGACTCCCTGCTCAGTGGGGAGTCTGCTTCTCTCGTTCCCTTTGCCCCTACCCTATTTGTGTGCTCTCCTGCTCTCAAATAAATAAAACCTTTAAAAAATAAATAAATAAAAAGCACAAACCTCAACATTAAACAAATAGAAGGCTGAACAACTGATCATGCTTGACCACCGTTACAATACCATTTAGGACTTGCCACTATAATCTACTCATTAACAGTCCAAATTGAGAAATAAACATGAATTGATCTGAAAAAGCTAAGTGTAAGATTGTTTGGGAATGTAGCAATATTCAGACTTCAACTAAATTGTTTGTTCCTGTATCCCCTTAAGCTACAGTGAACATGATTTCCATGCTCAGGAAACTTAGGAGGCTAATGTATTTAAACCACATAACCTACCTCTCTAGGAGCAAACCTATTGAACAAATATGTATATTAAAAAAAAAAAAAAAGTACTACTTTGCATTCATATACACCATTCAGTTTAAGCCCACATTGAAAGAGTACAAAATTTCTAAGTATGAAATTCAACTGAAACATAGTAATATTTGGCCACATGGTATAATGTAATGAATCGCAGTTTGAAACAAGCCTACTGGCATTCTCTAAACTCACTTCTGAGCATGGTTGTGCCATGCCACAGAGCCCATTCCACTGAAAAACTAAAAGAATAACTAAAGTCCATTGATGTAGTTTGTTGCTAACCACAACCTCAATTCTGTACTCTTAGCTGTGTACAATATAATACAAATAATGCAAATAATACAAAATAATAACAGAAACAAACCCTCAAGTGCTACATTTCTGTTACTTTATGCTCCCAGGGAAATAATTTCCTGTGAGAAAGACACCAACTCATTTCACCAATGTACCACTTAATGAACAACAAAAAAAAAAAAACTTGCTTTTTAAGGAGAAAACAGATTTTGGTGACTGGCAACTGGGAAAGTTGATAGGAGCCTGGAGAACATTTGATCTGTTGGCAAGAGAAACCCTTACACTGCACTCTGCCTCAGCATCAGCTAAATTTGAGACCTGGGCAACTTGAGTTTATCCATTAATGCTGATTGCTACTTCTCAGTGGAGAAACACTGCTGAAGGTACAGGTGTAGAACACATTCCAGCTTTTTTTTTTTTTCTAGAAAATAACACACATCTGCTCACTGTAAAGTAATTACTGAATGGTAATTAGAACTTAGCACTGGGGTTTAAATAACAAATGGTGGCATTTTTAGGACCTGGCTCAAAATGAACTGAAGTCTTAAGTCCTATGATATTGCACAAGGTTCCAGGGAGGCAAGGGGTAAAACAAGAAGAGTACCAGACTATGGGCTAGAAGCCTCAAAGTCCCTGTTCTTCATCTGACTAGCTATATCCTATCATCCCTCTGGACCTCAATTTCCTCATCCATAAAAAGAGTGAGTTTAACTAAAGATACCTACAGCTCTTAATTTCAACACTGTAACTTTCCCCTGATTTTTCAAATTATTTTAAGACAGTAATTTCAGTTAGTAAGCCAGCTTTCCAACTTGTCAATCAACACCAAGCATAACAATTTATGAAGTGGTGCCAATATTGGCAAGACACCTAAAAGGTTTGAAATTGAAAAGTTAATTCTTTTATATCAGGAACAAAATCTGTATTATTTTAAGAGCTATAATGACCACAAAGATTCATAAAGACCCCCAATGGCTTGAGGATTACACTGTGAGAAAATTTCTTCTCAAAATTCTTCAACCCGAGTTACATATAGGTATCACATGGGGTCAATTTTAATAATACCGGTATTTAAACTCCCATCTGAGATCAATTAAGTAAGAATTCCTGGAGTCAGGCTCTGTCATTACTATTATTACTATTTTTTTAAGTCCCCATACAATCCTAATGTTCACAGACAAAGCCACTGTTTTAAACAAAAATAAAATTAATGAATAATGGGGCACTTTAAGGGCATTTGCGAAGAGCTTTAATACAAAAAAAAAGAAAAAAAATATTTTAAAGCTTCAGAATACCTATAATGTTCTAAATGTATAATGTAAAAACTTCTGGCGGGGGGGGCATACATCCCAACACAAACAAACAATTCTTGGACACCAGCAGGATGTCTTACAATCCAACTCAATTCTGATACCTATACCCAGAGATTATCAGGTTCCATAGGTAAAAGGCTCAGTCCTACAAAACTTGCCTCTGCCCTGCCCAAATTCAGATGCCAAATGCAAACCCAGAAAATCCAGGCTGTTATGTGTGCTACTGACTGACGAACTACAAATTGCAGGTTCCAACAATCGCCTCCAACTGAGGATGCCAATTCTAAATTCAGATTGTTACCTGTACTTCTTGCCAACCAGCTATAAATTAGAAGTTCCCACAACCTCCTCCTTCTTCGGGTTCAATTAATTTCCTAAAGAGGCTCCCAGAACTCAGAAACATTTTACTTACTGTATCATCACTCAGAAAGAGCCAGATGGAGACCAGGCACAGAGTGAGGCATGGGGAACAGGCAGGGACTGCCCATGCCCTGCAGGCGTGCCACTCACCCATCACCTCCCCTGAGTTCCCAAACCCAGAAACTGCAAATGGCTGTGTTCCTAGGCTTTAATAAGTCATGGTGATTGGTGATTGATTTAACATCCAAGCCCTCTCCCCACAGGGGATGGGGCCAGGGGCTCAAAGTTAAACCCTCTAATCACATCACGGGTTCTCCTGGCAACCAGTCCCCACCCCTAGGTGCTTCCCAAAAGTCACCTCATTAACATAACAAGAGACACCTTGGTCACTCTGAACACTTAGGAAATTCCAAGGGTTTTGGAAACTGAGAGTCAGGACCCATGGTTTATTCAGATGATCAAATATATATTTTTCATATAAATCAGAATATTGTAAATGTGTTTCAATATTTTTAACTAACAACCAAGAAAAAAATATATTTTAAATTCGATATGAAGAATTTACTAAGTTATTTTAAACTCATGAATGGTAGTTGTTACAGATAAAACTGTTATCAAACAAGTTTTGAAATGTCTTAAATATAGACATTTAATTTTATATCAAACAGGTTTTGGAATGCCTTTAATACAAAAGTTAAAACAAGAGTTGATTCTATTCTCTTCACAGAGAAGAATGGAAACAGAGCTGAGGACCTAGTAAATTAGTACGGTTTGGGGAAAGGAAATGAGAACTAACATGTTCTTAGGCCCAGAAGGCACTTCATTGTGCCAGGACCTAGGATCCCAACTATGATGAAATGCAGCCATCATATTACATTACCCTCAAATCTGTTTCTACCCCTTCCCCATTGCAGGACCCTCTTCCACTTTGTTCCACCTCCGCTTGTGTGGTTACTGTAAACTTCATGTGAGCCCATATATTATTGCTATTTCATATCCTCCTGACGTGCCACCTACCCTACAATCTCTGTACCCACTGTTAATTTCACATTTAGGTATGTCACTATAACACATGTGGAATCTACTTCCTAAGCAGCTCCACAGGGCCTGATGATGGACTCCATACTCATAGAGGAGTTCCCCATGGGAGACCTCAAGGAGCCAGCGAGGGAATTCTCTCTCATTTCCTCCCTCTGATGAGATATTTTTCTTTAAGGTTGTGCTGTTCTTGTGTACACACATCAGAAATATCTCACATGGTCCAGCCACTGTACCTGTCAAGCAACCATTCTTGATCTTAAGCAGATCATAAAGCGGTGGCAACCATGATAACATCCTTCCCCTGTCTCTTCTGGTCTTCCTCACATCCTTATTTCTTCACTCTCTCCTCTATAGGACTACACCTCCCAGTAAAATGTGAATGCTGTGTCTTAGGCTCTGTTTTTTAGGAACCCAGGATATAAGACATTGAGTTTTTCATGGTAACACTGAGGCTAACTTTCGGTTTTTAATAGGAGAAAAAAATATATATAAAAAATCTATCACACTGACTAGGGGTGCCAGTTATTTAAGCATCTGACCCAGCAATGCTGAGTCTTGGTTTTGGCTCAGATCATGATCTCAGGGTCCTGAGATCAAGCCTGGCAGTGGGGTCTGCACTCAGCACAGAGACTGCTTGAGCTTCTCTCTCTCTCTGCCCCTCCTCCTTGACACACACACACTCTCTCTCTCTCTCCAATAAATACATAAATCTCTCTCTACAATAAATAGGTAAGTAGAAAATGGATTAGAGGGGCCAAAGTAAATGTAGGATGACCATTCAGGAAGGCTTATTTGGTGACTCAGGCAAAAAATCGTGGTAGCTGGAACTACATCAGCCAGGTACCATCACTTCCTATAGCTCTCTTCCTGTGAGGTCTCACAAAAGTGAGAATAAAGTTTTTATTAACATTATGAAATATCATATATGTAACTTTATGCATTTTTCAGCTTACATTTTCCATATAATCATAGATCATAGACGTCTTTTCATGTAGTTAAATATAGACCTAAACGATATGCATTTTATGAGCTCCATATATTCTATTGTGTGGTTACAGCATAAATTTCAACCATAATTATTAAAATAAGACTTGGATGAATAAAACAGAGTACACAGAAACAGGGACACGGGCATATTTATGCACCTCTGTAAATATTCCAGTAAAACAAATACTAAGACACACTGTGTTATGAGTCAGGAAAAGGCTAGGTTATGCTTCAATAACAATAATACTACAAAATTAAAACTCAGTGGCTTATAGAAATTTTTAGTTGTCACTTGCAGTACGCATCAGACATGGAACTGCAGAGGGGCCCTGCTTATCACTCTCAACAGGAACCAAAGTTGACAGAACAGCTCCCAGTTGGAGCACTGAACGTTGTCATGATAGGAGAAAGAGTTAGCACAGGAAATGCCTAGGTGATTGTTAAAATGTCTCCTGAAGTTGTATTTACTATGTCTATTTTAAGATTTCAGCATTATCAGTAGAGCTATACCAAGTTTAGTGGAGGCCCCCGCATAGAACATAAAGTCAAAAGCTCAGTATACATCTCCCTACCTAAACTTTTCATTAGGAAGATACTATGCAATTCCAAGGTAAACCACAGGAAACTAGTACACTGTACAGTCCAGTGTTGAATAAGAAGGCAGTGCTTAGAAATGTATACTTTTAGACATATTTCGTATCACCATTATCCACTGAGATGATATTGGGTATTATTTGAATTTTAGGTCTTATTTTGTTATCTATAAAAGGAGAATAACACCCCCTTGTGGGAGAGATTGGCTGCTTGTTCACCAAACTTAATATTGCTTTCCCCCAGCACACAAAGCTAGACTACATTTCCCAGACTCCCTTGCAATGAGGTATACCACATGACCAAGTTCTTGCCAATGGACTGTCGCTAAAGGGGTAGATGCGTCTTCCAGGCCTGGCTCATGTAAAATAATCTCTGCTATCCTTACCATCTCTCTCCTCTTATGTCAGATGGAACAAAGAATCCAACAAAGTACTCAGAAGCTCTGCAAAATGGTGAGCCACAACTAGGAAGACACATTTGTATTAAACTGTCAGATGAAAGAGAAATATCTGTTGTGTGGGTAGTTGGGACTTTTGGCATTTAGCCTACACACACTATTGTACTCCCATATTAGGACACTTTTAAAGACTAATAAAAATCAAAAAAAAATTCTTATCACAGTGTCCACAAAGACTGCATGCTAAACAACTACTATGATCCTTGTACTATTCTGGTATTTGCTAGTGATACATGAGTATTTTTCTTCACTCTAGTCAATTGCAACTTGTGTAGGCACCATGAATGACCAATAAACACATTTAAAACAAAATGGGCTCCAAAAGTCATTCTTAATATCACTATCTTCGTATTAAATAAAAACACTGTCCAATAATAGTCCAAAACTAAATATGGCTTCTTCCTTCTTTTAGTAAAAACCCAATCCTTAAAAATGTTATTTCAAGGTAAAGGAGTACTCACATTCATTGTTTCGAGAACACTGACACAAATGTATATTGATTTTTAGGTTTTATAGTGAAATTTGCTTGATGTGGTTTTCTTCACAAATGAAATGAACATTGACCTGCCTGATTGCATATTGACAATGAAATCATCTTTAGATATAGAAGCCTGTGTAGATACTGTCAAAGAAAGTTAGGCATGATGAGTGGGCTCTTTTATAAGTTGACAATATTAGTTCTGACCCTAACTTTGATCTTTCCCTATTGTTTAGAAAGAGAAAGCAGGAAGATATTACTTGTCTCCTTCCTCACTTTACCTCAAGAGTTCTGTTTCAATAACTGACTTGAGAAGAAAAAAAAAGGGAAGAGGGGGCATGGAAAGAAAAATCATGTTGTAAGAGCTTGTATCTACAAAATAAGTACAGGCAAAATACTCTCACTTGTAGTAAAAATAACTACTTACTAAGAAACAGAACTAGAATAGCTGGAATACTTTTCTGAGTATTCACCACCTTCCTACTTTAAATGCAAAGTAATGAAATGTATTCAATTGTTTTGCATTTCCTCAAAATGACACTTTCATCTCTCAAAACTGCTGATTAAGTGTTTCTCTGGTTATGTGCATAAGACACACCATCTTATCCACTCATTACAGAAATTTATTTAATAATCTAACGTTTTTGAAAAGGAAAAAAAAAACCAGCCAGTTTTTTGAGAGCCATATACATGTCAATTTGCTGAGACAAATATTATTCCTATTTCATTCAAGTTTCTAAGTACTATTTCGACTCCTGGGCAGAAGAACTGAGGGACTATTTTAAAACTGCCTAAGTCCATCTGTCATTCCTTACTGAATGGCTACTATGTGCTTTGAGAACGAGACATATATATAATCCTTGCCCTTTGGGAGCTTATAATTAAGAAAATGTTAGGTTGCACTTAGACCCAAAATGAATTCCAGGATGACATAAGTCTCTATAATTCAAGTCATAAGTCCCTAATAGAAGTTTTAGTTGAAAACAAAACAAAAACAAAAACAAAAACAAAAAGTATGGCTCCTAAAATGGTCAAAGAAACATAACATCAGGTTGGGGAATCCCACTTAAATCAGTGTTTATACATTTCTGCATTTTCACAGTATTCTTTTCATGATCAGAAAAAAAATTACAAGAATAGTTACATTTAGAAATTTAAAATACTTTGCATTATTAATTAATACGTTGGATATGACAGAAAATCATGCATGTATTAAAAAGTATAGTTAGTAGGTTTAAAAAGCTGTTTTAAACTCAACAGTTCATAAGAATGGACAATATTAATGTCTTGGTAAAGATAATTCATTCTGAGGTATCTTTTTCTCACCAAAAGATTTTTTTTAATGTGATTTAAAAAAGCAGGGACTATTTTTATTAAGTAAAACCTAATATCTATATCTATTTGCTACAGATAAATACTTAAATATAAATGTGATGATATTTTCAGCTTCAAAGTAAACAGATTTCTCATGATTCTATACTGACAATTATGAAACATTCATATATTATCAGGCCCAGAAATCCTGTCCTAAATCAACTTTCTCAATTATCTACTCTGTACATTCCTATTTCAAACTCCAAATAACCATTTGAAGAACTTTTAAGAGCTGACAGGCTGATGTTTCTTTGACCAGGATGGCTTTATGTGACATGTTGCCTTGCATCTTTTCAGAATCCCAGGACAACATTAACACAGCGTGCCTTAAATATTCCTTTTATATGCCTTAAATCTGGAGGGAGGAAAAAGGTTCAAAAGTAATAGTTTTTTCTTAATTAAACACTTTATTTAAAGGTTGTGGGTTTTTTTTTTTCAAAGACTTTATTTATTTATTTTGAGAGAGCGTGTGTGTTAATGGGTGTGGGGAGGGCGGCCGGTGGCGCAGAGGCAGAAGAAGAGCGAATCTCAAGCAGATTCCATGCTGAACATAGAGCCCAATCACACAACCCTGAGATCATGATCTGAGAGGAAATCAAGAGTCAGACACTTAACCAACTGGGCCACCCAGGTGCCCCATAAGGCTGTGACTTTTAAAATCTCAAAGCCTGGGTGCCTGGGTGGCTCAATTAGTTAAGCAACTGCCTTTGGCTCAGATCATGATCTCGGAGTCCCAGAATCAAGTCATGCATCAGGCACCCTGCTCAGTGGGGAGTCTGTTTCTCCCTCTGATCCTCTCCCTTCTCATGCTCTCTCTCACTCTTTCTCTCTCAAATACATAAACAAAATCTCTAAAAAAAATTTCAAAGCCTGTGTACAATTTTTAAAAGGTTATTTATTTACTTATTTATTTATTCATTTATTTGAGAGAGAGAGAGATAGCAAGAGAGAGCACAGGGGGACAGAGAGAGGGAGCTTGACTTGGGGCTCAATCCCAGAACCCCAAGATCATGACCTGAGCTGAAGGCAGATGCTTAACTGACTGAGCCACCCAGGTATCCCAAAGCCTGTGTATAATTCTAAAAGCCATCCAGGAATCTTATTTTGCTTAACCAATAAAATAGCAAGCAGAAACATACAAAAGTGTAAAATTCCAAGAACAATCTGGGAACAGATTCTACAATTGCAAAAGAATAGTTTACCTACTTTTAGGATCAAAAGAAAAGCTTATACTATTTTTCTGTGTAGATGCATATAATTTCATTAAATGTGTATAATAACATCAAAGGAATTAATTCATTGTTAAGATTTGAAGGCACTGGAAGTTTGGGAATAATTAAAAAGATGTATGCAAGTTTTTGCTGAGTAATGAATATGTCAAGAAATATGAATTTTACTAGACCTATTTATTAAAGTGTATACATCAAAGATCCTAAAAGTTAACCACTTCTCTGCATTTCCAAGTATTCATAAGTGCTCCTCATGGCGTATAACAATGAATGAATACAAAACTTCAAATACAAATTATAAAATAAAATTTACCATGAAAGTAAAAAAAAAAAAATATATATATATATATATATATATATATATATATAAATATATATATATATTTACTTGAGAGAGAAAGAGAGGAGAGAGTACAAAAGCACAACCAGGAGGAGGGGCAGACAAAGAGGGAGAAACAGGCTCCTGGCTGCGTGGGGAGACAAACAGCACGGGGCTCAATCCCAGGACCCTGGGATGGTGACCTGAGCCAAAGGGAGACACTTAACCCACTAAGCCACCCAGATGTCCTACTACGAAATTTAAGGATTTAAAAATTTTTGTTTCCTATAATTATATGATAAAAATTTGAATATATAGATTTAAAATACATACACACAACATTAATACATATCCATATATTATATATATGCAGAAATTATAAGAAAAAGGAAAGAAATTTAGAGAAACCTTGTTTTATATATTACTTTATATCCAAGTCTGATTCTGTCCTTACTGGCTAGACAGCTCTGGGCTTGTAGTTTCAAATTCTTTGTTAGTTTTATAATCTATGTAAAGAGGTTATGCCCCAAATCCTATGGCTAGGAAAAGGAGTGTAATTGATATAATATTTAAATATAAATATTTTAAATATATATATATATATATATATATATATATATACACACACACACTATATATATGTAGTATTAAGTCAGCATATTACTTTAGATGGTCCTATTGAGAGAGAAAGAAAGCATGGAAAGGGAAGAGGGAGAGGGAGAGCAAGAATCTCAAGCAGACTCCACTCACTAAGCACAGAGCCAGATGTGGGGCTTGATTGTAGGACCCCAAGATCATGACTTGAGCCAGAACCAAGAGTCAGAGGCTCAACCAAATGAACTACCCAGGCACCCCAAATTGCAGGACTTTCTGACATAGTCTAGATATTAATCCCTTATTGGATAAATGATTTTCAAATATTTCCTCCCATTCAGTAGGTTCCCTTTTCATTTTGTTGATGATTTCTCTTGCTGTGCAAAAGCTTTTTAGTTTGGTGTAGTCCCATTTGTTTATTTTTGCTTATCTTATCTTTGCTTTTGGTATCAAATTAAAAAAAAAAAAAACCCAAAAATAAAAAAACAAAAAATCATTGCAAAGACCAACGTCAAAGAGTATACTCCCAATGTTTTTTTCTAGAAGTTTTATGGTTTCAGGTCTTACTTTCAAGTCTTTAAAGCATTTTGAGTTGATTTTTGTATATGGTATAAGTTAGGGGTTTATTCTGATTCTTTTGCATGTGACTGTTTAGTCATCCCAACACAATTTATTGAGGACAATATCCTTTACCCATCATATGGTCCTGGATCCTTTGTTACAAATTAATTAAGCATGTATGCATGGGCTTATTTTGGGGCTCTCAATTCTATTGTATTCCATTGATCTATGTGTCTGTTTTCATACCAATACCATACTTTTTTGATTATTACAACTTTGTAAGGTAGTTTGGAATCAGAAAATATGATGTCTCCCCCTTTGTTCCTCTTTCACAAGACAGCTTTGGCTATCAGGGTCTTTTGTCACGCTATATAAATTTTAGAATGTGTTTGTTCTATTTCTGTGAAAAATGCCATTCAAATTTTTATAGGGATTATAATGTACCTCTAGATTGCTTTAGGCAGTAAGGATATTTTAACAATATATTAATTCTTCCAATCCATCAGTAAGGAATATCTCTCCATTCATTTGTGTATTCTTTAATTTCTTTAAACAGTATGACTTATCCTTTCCAGTATACAAATCTTTCACTCCCTTATTCAAAGTTATTCTTACATCTTTTATTTTTTGATGTAATTGTAAATGGGATTACTTTCTTAATTTCCCTTTCCAATAGTTGTTAGTATATAGAAACACAACTGGTTTTCGTATGTTGCTTTTGTATCTTGTAACTCTACTGAATTCATTTATTAGTTCTAATAGTTTTTTGGTGGAATCTTCAAGATTTTCTATATATAATATCATGTCATCTGCAAATCAAGACACTTTTACTTCTTCTTTTCCAATTTAGATATCTTTTATTTCCTTTTCTTGCCTAATTGCTCTGGCTAGAACTTCCAGTACTATGTTGAACAGGAGTGGTGAAAAAGAGTATCCTTATCTCGTTCCTGATCGTAGAGAAAATGCTTTCAGGTTTTCAACATTGAGTATGATGTTGGTTGTGGATTTGTTACATGTGACCTTGATTATGTTGAGGTATGTTTCCTCTATACTCTAGTTTAAGTATTTATGCATATGTAGTAAGATATATATCTTTTAATAATAAATTATGTTACCAAAAAAGGCATAGCCATTCTCAGATTAAACGAGCAACTAATAGATTGTGGAATGAGCAGTTTTGTGGGTCAGTGGATTATGTTTAAAGTACAAGTTCTACCACTAGCTATGTAACCTCAAGTAAATTACTTACCTTCTCTGAACCTTAAATTTCTATAGTCTGCAAATTGAAGGAAATGAATTATAAGTAATGCACAAACATTGGGAGCCTGGCTGTAAAGGACTCCATTACCTGAGACTTTGGAAAAACCGAAACTAGTTCTAACATGCTTATCTGGTTTCGAACCCACTTGGGTAGGGTTCTTAATTGTCCATAAGGTTTCAAATACACTTAACAAAATGATCCTTTCTACTTTAAATCCCTGTATTTAAGCTGAAACTCAATGTACATGACTTGCCCAAAGCCATAGTAGTTTTTAACAGTGCTAAAATTAGAACCAGTACTTGTATCTTCCAGCTTCATGATTTTTCTAGGGAAAGCATAAGTAACAACACATTGTAGTGATTATCCTATTACGTTATATAAGAAGTAGGAAACTTGAAGTCAGGGAGCCCTGAAAATATGCATGGATTTTTTTGAACCAGAAAATATCTTGGGGTCTATATGTTTCCTTCAAAATGAGTAATTGTTTAATGGCTACTGAAGCTAGAGGAAGAAATAGAAGCTGCTCTTTGAAGGGAGAAAAAAGGTCATATTTCCTTCAAAAACCAAAAGAAAAATGCCTGTAGGAATGTCTCATTCTAACAAGTGATTCTACTATATGGCTTAAGAACTTTGTTCTTCTAGTTGGAGATACTGAAAATAGCCTCCTCTGTAAGATTTAAAACACTTTAATATATTTTTATTTTGTATATAGCAGGATATAGAAGAGGTTGACAAGGATTGGAATAGGAAGATAACTAAGAATTTTTAAATGAAGAAAATCATGCATTATGTTAGTTTTAGCATATTATCATGATTGTGGTTCACTGTCTAATAGTTTCTATAATACAATGTCTGAATGCAAAGAGAAAAGTCTGGAATTTTTAAGTGATAAAGATTAAAAAATGAAAAAGACCTTTTCTCCCCAGCAGAATATGCCAGCTGACGGGTTCTCAAGGCTTTATATTCTGAGGTCACTTCCTAGCACTTCATTCTTGAGTATTTCTAGCTGCCTGCTGGACCTGGCCATCAATCTAAGTAAGCAGATCTCTGAAAAGAAATAAATCTTTGACAACTGGTTATTTTTAGCAATACTTTGACAAATGCTTAAATAGTCAATGACTGGAGGAAGAAAGTACCTGGATGTAATTAGCAACTTTGTTAATTCTCTATATTTTCAGTTCTGCATTTTAAATTCTCCTCTTGTTTATGCGAACTGTTGATTAAGTGATTCTCTGCTAGCTAATGTATGCATTCACCTAGCCATTGATTACTTCAAATGACTGCCTTGAATATTTACTGCTGGTTAAATATTTTAAACCTCTACCAACATTATCTTGTATACAATTAAGAACTCATTGAAACAGTTTTGTTTTTTTTTTTTTTTTTTAATCTATCTTTCGTTGTATTCTTGGAGCTAATTACAGGTAAAGCTTACTTGTTCTCCTCATCTTGAGGCATAACTTCTGGAGGTAGGTGCCCTGTCCCATGGGAGGTTACTAACAAGACCTTGGTGCAGAGCACAGTGTGGAAGGTGTGCTCACTGCTGGAGACAGAAGGAACGAAGAACTGGCTAGGAGACAGGATGTCCTTTCAATTTCTTAATGGGGAGAATTTATTGTGTTTGCCCCAAAAGAAACTGTAAAATTGAGGCATCAATAATACTTGGTGTAGAATTTAAAACTTCCATCCTGCTTTACAATATATTGTTTTCAGCAAATCTTCACAAACTTCCTGTGAAGTGGTTAAATGTATTTCAGGATTTCTCAACGTTGGCATTACTGACATTTGAGGCCAGGTGATTCTTTGTTGAGGCAGCTCTCCTGCACGGTTTTAGCGTCATCTGTTGTCACCACCCACTCATTGCTAGTAGGATCAATGTCATATACAGTTGTGATTGTTAAAACTGTCTCCAGATATTGCAAATGTCCCCAAGTTTGAGGATGAATGATGACAAAACCACTCCCAGCTGGAAATCAATGATTGATTAATTATCTGTAATCAATGTAATTAAATGTAATATAATTAATGTAAATAATGTAATTAATTGATTAATGTAATATTAATGATCTGATTTTATGAGGGGTCTGTCATTAGAAACATTTAACCCACTTACCCAAGTTTACAAAGACTGTGATTCCTTTCTTTAATTAACTTCCCAAACCTTCAGCAAATCTTTAACTCTACCTCAAGCATATCCCAAAATCTATCTTTCCATCTCCATCTTTATTACCACCAGCCAGACCAATGAAGTGCCTCTTGCTTGAATCGGTGCCATAGTTTCCTATCTAGGATCTCTACTACCCCTCTTCCCCTCAGATCCATTCTCCAGATATTGCATGAGTAATATTTGCAAAACCGATCAAACAATAACACTGCAGTTTGAAACCTCCAATGTTGTCCCAATGTACAAAAAATAAAATCCAAACCACTTATATTGCTTATCTCTCTGATATCTCACCCTCATCCAGCACACTGTTGAGAGTGATCTCCTTCATATTCTTAAAATAGGACAAGTTCATTGTTGCTTTGTAGTCTCTGGATAAACTGTTCCTTCTATTCATGGATGCCTTTACCCTGACCCTCAGATCTCTGCTAAATTACTAATCTAAAATAACAACTTATATATTTCCTATTTTAATTCCCTATATAACATTTATTTGATGTTTGTCTCAGTATGTATGTTATTTATCTTCTGTCTTTTCCAAAGAATGCAAACTCTAGAATAGCAGGAATGTGTTGTCTATAGCTTCACTGTTTCATTCGTCACTATATTCCTAGCACTTTGAACAATCTGGCACATAGCAGGCACTCAATTTACGCATGTTGAATAAAAATGACTAATAAGTTGTGGAGTCAGGACCAGAAACCAGGTGATTCTTTCCATTATACTATTTAAAAAAACAAAACAAAAACAAAAACAGTGATTTCAAAGCTATCAATTCTTACAATAGAAAGTGGTAGTGACAAGGGGATAGAAGAAGATGAGTAAGATGAAATCTCCGCAGGGGAAAATCTTACAGTCTGTAAAGGAGTCATGCACACACACCACACATACACACACAAACACACACATACAGACACACTTTTTAAAAAGCACATGTGAGAAATGCCAAAATACTGGTATAGACATGAAACAGTAGAAAAGAAAGAAAGAAGTACAGGATGGGATCACAAAAGTCTGCATTTAGGATGTTAGCCTAAGCTGCATCTTGAAGAAGGCAAAAGTTAATATATATTCCAGCAAACTGCAGCCTGTTTAGCTTGCCTAAAATCCTGTGGCCTTTAGGAGGTCTGGATTAATAATGCCAAGTGAGAGGGGGAGGACCAGGTAGATGGTGAGCTAATTACATTGCTTATATGTTTGCTGTAAGTATTCTGACATCTCTTGGCCATGGGCTGCAGGACCCAGAGAGATGCTCCTCTGCTGCCTATGAAATGGTGATTCAGCTTCCCCAGCCACTTCTTTGTGTGCTTGCACAGAACAAAAGCTGTCATCCGTGCTGGCGGCCCTCGGCTGGGATATTGGAACAGCCACTGAATGAGATGAGAACATAAAACTAGTATGTTTTGTGATCAGCATAATTTAAGAACTTGGAATCTGTGACAATAATGACTAAAATGATAAGAGCTGGTTTTCAAATAAAGTGTAATGGGAAGCCTGAAAAAGAAAGAGCTTTGAAAATGAAACTCAAAATGAAGCAAATTAAGTCTCAAGTACATTTATGCAAGTCCCTGATGATTGTGGGTGTGGAGGAAGGAGGAAGAGTATTTTATTTCTTTGCGTATACTATTTCTTCCTGACTAATCCCATGAAAAATCAGAGGTCCAAAGTTATTTATAAATTTGGATATTTGAAATGAATATTTGGGGGGAATTTTAATTAAAAGAACATTCTGTGATTCTGATGATATATCCCTGTATAATTTCAGAACCATAAGTTAAATTAATGTGGAGTTAGTAAACAGTAAAAATCATTATGATACAAATACTTTCATATCCTCCATGTACTGAGTAAAATATAGCATAATACCAACTTGAAAACTGGCACCAGTTTGAATTCTATGTGTTCAAACATTAAAAATAAATCATTCGGGGACGCCTGGGTGGCTCAGTTGGTTAGGCCGCTGCCTTCGGCTCAGGTCATGATCCCGGTGTCCCAGGATCGAGTCCCACATCGGGCTCCTTGTTCTGTGGGGGGCCTGCTTCTCCCTCTGCCTCTGCCTGCCACTCTGTCTGCCTGTGCTCGCTCTCTCTCTCTCTCTGACAAATAAAAAATAAATAAATAAATAAATAAATAAATAAATCATTCGCAGGCATTATTTTCTTTTGCTGTGATATGGGAAGATATATATTTCAATGGTAATAAAATTGAGAGCAACCAAGATAATAGAAAAAAATCTAAAATGTTCCAAAGCTTAAAAGAGCATTTTTAGGAAAACAAATACATCTACTACCTTATATGACAGTGTTACAGATCTGCAGTTCAGTATGAATTTGTCACTAATCAAGAGCCCCATGTGGTGAAACCAAAATGTCTGCCACACTGTTCCCTCGAGAGAATTCATGCATTACTGAAAATCCTCTATTTCAAAAAGTATGTACCAGCTTTCATCTCTTCACAAGACCAATATACTTTGCTTAGGACAGCTTTAAAAGAATAGGAGATTTATGCCAGAAAGCCTGGAGTTCAAATCTAGATTTGACCATTAATGAAATACACTAACTAGAGACAGTGACAAAACATCAGAGTTTCAGACTTCTCATCTATAAAATGAAAAAAGTAACTCCTACCTGCAGTATTATTTTGAGGATTACTGGAAATGTAGTTTCATTATGGCACAGAATCAAAGCCCTGGCACATGGTATGCATTCAATAAATGTTAAATGTGGAGTACTTCAGATGTATTCTATCCTGGCTATTCTTTTATTTTAAAAATATCAATTAATCCAAGCTAGGAAACCAAGAAGGAATTTAAAGTATTTTGAATTTAAAAATGGGTCATCACCTGCCACTACACATATAGGACAAAATCCAGGTAAATAGGGCATCCAGGGACATCAATAAGAATAGTAGAGGCCAGGAATGAGTTTTAAGAACAAAGAACTAGAGAGATGATGCTAAGTTGTGAAGATTTAAAAGCTGGTACAACTTGAGGAAAGCCTATGCTTCAATTTACTAATGGAAGAGGTCTGAGAGCAGGTATCTTTCACAGGTCAGGAGTGGATCATGACACAAAGCAAAGGAGAATATAGGACCAATTCACAGAGAAGACAACACAGTCAACTAAGCCAAGAGCTTGACACAAAGATCAGTTGTCTGTATCCCTTTATGCCAGGCACATGGAAAGCACTAATATTTGTTGAATGATGGATGGGTGAATGATACCAACAAAACAGTTGGTATTCATCCAAGATGAAAAGAAATCAGAGATAAGTGACTGAGTAGATGCTCAATAAATACTTTCTGTATTGAACAAATGAATGAAGGTTCCTTTGAGTCTACCGAGCAACCAATGACTAAAAGGACAAATATGTTCTCAGAATATTCTGTCAATAAAAGAATTCAAAGTCCATGATAGAAACTAGGATTCCATGGTAGGGGTCAGTGGAAATCAAGAATATCAAGTTGGCCATCTTAAAAAACACTCTGGAAGTGCCTGGGTGGCTCAGACAGTTAAGTGTCTGCCTTTGGCTCCCAGCATTGGGCTCTCTCCTCAGCAAGGAGTCTGCTTCTCCCTCTCCTCTGACCTTCCCTCCACTCCTGCTCCTGTTCTTTCTCTCTCTCTCAAATAAATAAATAAAATCTTACCAAAAAAACAAACAAACAAACAAACAAAAAAACAATAAAAAACACTCTGGCACCATTTTTGTGCCTTCAGACACAGACCTCAGACTACCTCTTTCTAAGTGAGGCATAAAAGCTAGTATCTGAAAAAAACAGCAAACAGGTGTTAATTTCAGCCCGCTCTCTTTATAGGAGATAATGTATAGATGATACAGTGCTATGTAAATTGCCATCTTCAGAAGTTGGATCAGACACAGATACTATTGATTACAGGACCTGCTTCCTTATTCCCATGCCATCTGTAGATTTTTGGGAGAAGTGTTTACTCAAAAGAAGATCAAACAAACACATATGAGTACTTACTAAAAGTTTAGCAATATATTGGGAAATACTACAACCCTTATCAATAATTCACGGAGAAAGCAGACTTATTTTCTTCCCTGCCAGTTAAAGAACACGTCTCTACGCATATTATTTTACCTCCATAAATAAATTGGTTCATAAGGAGCTCCAGGATGCTTCAAGCTGAACTATTTGATTATCACTACAGCATTACCTTGAAATACTGGGAAATTGCCCACCCTCATTTTTGAAGTCAGCTCTGCAGTTGGACAAGCCATATGATCTCCAGGGTAATACCTGTCAGTGGAGGGTTTACCTGATATTATGGATCCAGAACTGTGTTAAACATTTGAAAGGTGTCAGTTGCTTTCTGCCCTATATAGCAACTAATCTTTAAGAATAGATGTTAATTTTTTTTAACTTTTAAATGTTTTAATAAATTTTCTTGTAATCTATGACATTATACATAGCACCAGAATAACAGTTATTTCCATATATTATTATATGACAATAAAACTTAAATTTTTATAAATAAGTCAAATTCCTGAGAAATCAGATTTTTAAAAATTATAATTCACATACTATAACTCTGGCAGCATCATGGGTAGAAGAGATGATGCTCGAGCAAATATATAGAGAATCAGTTCAACATCCCCTAACATATATACCATCCTCATGTTCTCTATGACTTGTTTACAGTGGTAATCTTTACATTGTTTCATTTTAGCAATCTGCACTCATCATACCACATGTCTTTTGATCCATTAAGCAAAAGTACCAATGGCAATGGAGTTGACAGAATAGAATCCCCTCATCTTCACTTCTGATTTAGTCATAAATTTAGAGTTGATTATAAAAGCACACATATATTCTGGAAAGAAAAAATTAAAAAGGAGTTAAGTTTGATAACTACTTCCTTGGGTATTCATCTCCACCTGAAGTAATTGGGGTAGAGAACTACTACCTCCTAGTTTTCAGAGCCGAACACAAGTTTCTTAACTTCTTTTTAAAATACCTTTTACAGGGTTGCCTGGCTGGCTCATTCAGTAGAGCATTCAACTCTTGATCTCAAGGTCATGAGTTTGAGCCCCATGATAGGGGTAGAGGTCACTAAATAAGTAACTAAATAATTTTAAAAATAGTTTTATATCTCTCTATTTTAATATCAAAAAATCTCGAACATGAGGGCAATGTGTAGGGCACACTTGTTTATCCATGGTCATTATCTTTTTCTTAACTGGAGAAAAAGCCTGATTTTGTTTGGGCTTCAATTCTTTCTTCTCAAACCTGAGGATATGATGACAGGATTGACTGGATTAGTCTATTCCAAGGGTCAGCAAAGCAAAGCAGGCCATCTGTTGTATAAACAAAGTTTTATTGGAACCAAGTAAGTCATTCCTTTATAGATGTATCTCCGGTTGCTTCTGTGCCACATTGGCAGATTGACTATCCATACCAAAGACTGTATTGTCTGCAAAGTCTAAAGTGTTCACTATCTGGCCCTTTACAGAAAATGTTTGATACCCTTAGTATAAACCAGTATAAATCATTTCATTTATCAATGATTGGTTTGAATAAATGGATACAACAAAATCCTAACCAATAAGATATATGGAAAAATCTATAAAGAACTTCTAGAAAGACCATCCTTGCTGATCAAGAGGAACATACATAAAGAAATAGCCCCTCTTCTTCTTTTCAATATTTATATGTTTTCATACAGTAAACAAAATCTGGGCAGCATGGTTTTTGTTTGTTTCTTTTCTTCCCTAATGGGAGAAAAACTGTATGGTGAAGAAATCGGAGTGGGGCGGGGGGGGAAGTGGTCCCTTGATGAAGTCAATTAATCACCAGATTAATCAACCATGGAGACTGCCTATCAGAGAGCTTCTTTTTAGGTAAAATAATAAAGATGCTCATTTTTAAACCTACTGTGAGGGCGAGGACTTACTTTTACTTGCAGCCAAAACATCCAAATAAGATTCTCATACTCTGGAATGTCAGAGAAATAAATGACTGTCTGAGAAGAAATAAGGGAACAGATGTGAGTGGGCTAAGGAAGCACCTCCCCTTAAAAAAACATTTTATTTTTATGATAATGCAAGATCTGAAGGATCATGAAAGATCCACACTGCTTTCTACCAAATGCAGTAAGAATTCTGTATTTATTGTAGATTTTAGAAGTCCACTAATTAGGGCTATTTGCCATTAATCCATGATTGCAAATAGTCACTGTTATAGCTATGTTTGTTTGTTTGTTTGTTTTAACAAAATGACAGATTATTTCACAGGTAATTAGAGAGAAAAGAGATGATATAAACTTTATATTTACTTTAAAATTTTTTTACCAATGTATGTAGTATTATATAAGTCAATCACATTTAAAATGCCATTCATTTAACAAATACATAATGAGTACCCTCCATGTGCTAGGCAATTGAAATACAGCAAAATATAAAAACAAAAACAAAAAAGATCTCTGCTCTTAAGGAGTTTATATTATAGTGGGGGCAGCCAGATGACAAGACATAAGGTAAATAAGCAATATAAACAGTATGACAGGACAGGGATGCCTGGGTGGCTCAGTTGTTAAGTGTCTGCCTTCAGCTGGGGTCATGATCCCAGGGTCCTCCCCTAGCGGGAAGCCTGCTTCTCCCTCTCCCTCTGCCTGCTGCTCCCCTTCATTGTGCTCACTCTCTGTCAAATAAATAAATGAAATTTTCTAAAATATAAAAAATTTAAAAAAAACAACAGTATGACAGAAGGTAGCATAGCATGCTAAAGAGGACTGGGACTATTGGAGGGATTTCTGGGGAAGGAAAGGGCGTACTATTAAATGGGGGGAGGGGATTCACATGAATTCAATGGTATGTAATTTGAGGAAATACTTGAAGCAATTAAAGGGGTAAAGAAGGAAGTCTGCCAGAGGCTTCAGAGAGTACAAAGTGAAAACACAAGTCTGTGCCTGGCAGTGTTGAAGGTCATGGTGGCTAGATCAGAGCTAGTGAAAGAGTAGTAAAGGAAGAAATTACAAGGCTACATCATGTAAAAATCTGAGGTCATTCAAAGGACTGCATCTTATACTCAGAGTGAAAAGGGAACCACTGCAGGACTTTAAGCAGAGAAGTGTCAGAATTTGACATAAAATTTAAATAAATCACACTTAGTAAAACTAGAGGTGATTGGGGTGTGGGGAAAGCATAAAAGTAGGGATAACTATTAAAAGGTTTTATAGGAGTGTAGCAGAGAGATGAAGGTAATTCAGACCAGGATGATGGAAGTGAAGGTGGTAAAAATGCTATCAGTTTCGGAGTGCATGTGTGTATTTGTATCTCAAAATTCTTTTTTATCTTGCTGTAATTTCAACCATACTGAAAGCTGCAAGAACACTAAAAAAAAAAAAATAATAAAAACAAAACAAACAAAAAAATTAGTTTCCTAGGGCTGCTGTAACAAAGTATCACAAACTAGGTGGCTTAAAACAATAGAAATTTATTGTCTCACAGTTTGGGAAGCTAGAAGTCTGAAATCAAGATGTCAGCAGGGCCCTGCTCTCTTTTAGATCTGTCATGGAATCCTTCCTACTCTCTTTCTATTTTCTGGTGGTTTACTGGCAACTTTGGCTGTTCTTTGGTTTGTAGATGCATAATTCCAATTTCTGTCCTGTGTTTGCATGACATTCCCCCTGGGTGTCTCTGTGTCTTTACATGGCCTGCTTCTTAAGAGAATACCACTCATTAAATTAGCAGCCCATCCTACTCTAGTATTTCTCATCTTAACTAATTACATATGCAATGGGCCCATTTCCAAATAAAGTCACATTCTGAAGTACTGGAAGGTTAGGACTTCAATCTATTGCTTCTTGGTAGACACAACTCAACCCATAACAGAGTTTTAACAATCTGTACTATTTGCTGTCTTTATACATATCCATATTATTCTTTTTCCTGAACATTTGAAATGGGTGTCATGACTTATACCTAGATTATTTCAGTATGTCCTTAAATAGGGTTATTTCCTTTTATACCCACAGTATTGTTGCTATCTTCATTGAACCAAATATGTATACAGAACTTTTATCTAATCTACTGGTTTTATTTCAGTTTTGTTAGTTCACCTAGTAATATGCCTTATGACATTGTATTTCTTATACTTCAAGATCCAGGCTATCATTTACTTAGTCACCACACATCTTTAGTAGCTTTTAATCTGAAAAAGTTCCCCAGACTTTTTCTTTTATGATATTGAGAGTTTTGAAGAATAAAGTTGATGGGCTATTTTTATAGTCCCTTATATCACCTTAATATTATCTTTCTAGAGTTTATATTCCTTCAAACTTAGAAGGCTGTTTTTATTTTTTATAGAAGAGTCCTGAAGCATTAAGACCCGTCAGGGCCAAATCATTCTATAATTGACAACACCAGAGATGCTAGGACAGATCAATGAGGGTGAGCATCCTTCCTGGATTATTGGCTATTCTACATTCCCTGCTCCTAAAAAGTCTCATTCCCTCTTGGAAACCAGAAACTTGGTATCATCAATAAGTCAGAAATATCAACATGAATGCTTCTTGGGAGCTTTCCTCCCTTGATCCATGCTCTCGGTTGATACTACAAGCCCACTTCCTTTGCTGTCATGAATGGCAAAAGTGGTGCCTACTCCTCAAGATCCTTTAATTCACAAAATTATGGTATTAGGTCAAAGAGGCTCAATCTGGCCTTTTACCATACCCTTTTCTACTCGGTCACCCATATTTCAGGGGCAGAGAATACCTAAGCTGGAGAAAAGGTGTAATTTAAAAACATGTGGTACCTACCCTGGACAATTTCCTCTTGTGGGAGAACAAGGCCAGAGGCATGACATGGTCCCACTTTCATATTTGCGATGATCTTACATAGACTCATCAGGCTAGAGAAGACGCCATATATATTTTCAACCTTACAATGTGCAACAAAGAGAAAACCATAGCAGACCATGAACCCAGGGAAAAGAACGAGAACTGTGCCTCAGGTGACTCCTGCAATCACATACCCATGTCTCAGAGAGGGAAGCCATGAGGCATGAATCTGAAGATGCCCTCAAGGGCAAATATTTCTAAGAAGATAGTACAGTATGGCTATAGAGTCCATAGTGCCAAAAAAGAAACAAAGAAACAAAGACATATGAAGAAGAGAGAGAAAGACATTCTGAGAACCATAAAGCTCAGAAGATTCCCATACTAACTGGGCATCTATGTAGCTCAAGGGTTCTAGTAACTAAGGAATGCCCTATACAACCATGATTTTTGGCAGTCTAAACTATAGGGAAAACACGCTTTAAACACCATCTTTCTTCTCAGTTAAAGCTTAAAAGAGAGGCAAAACCTCAGAACCAGGCTCATAATTGTGTCACTGACATGTCCCCAACTCAGTTTGGCTGCTACTGGCTCAAAGCCACATTCACATGGCATGCACAGCAGGGATATGGCACCTTCCCAGGTTTTATATAACTATATGAAGGGGAGGACAAGCACCCTGGGATAGCAGGAGCATGGATTATCTATGTTTCAGATCATAAGATAGATCTAGAGTATTGGTTTAGACAAAAATGAAGAAAATGAGTACTCTGGCAGCCTCCAACAAGTAGAGAATCCACAGGGCATAAAGATTTGGGAAACTTCCTCACCAGAGAGAAAGACCCACCCTTAAAAAAAGAGAGGATCAACAGAAACCTGCTGAGGGAGATATCCCAGATCTTGCCCCAACAGGGTACAGACTCTTCAAAAAACAATTCAGAGAAAGGAAGAGTCATTTGCCTCACTGGGTTCATCCAAGAAAAGGGAAAAGTCAGCAAGGTTCCCCGCAGAATGTCAAGTGAGTCTCAGACTTTGAGCAGAGCCCAGGCCTTCTTCAAAACAGAGCTGGCTTTCAGGTAGTGTAATGTGAACACTGAAGACTGCAGCACACAACAGTCATGGGCTTGATCCAGGAAAGGAGATTGCATCTAAGGCATCTACTTCAAGCGAGAGAGCACAGACAACACGGTGAAGAACTCCCAGCTCAGGCAGAGCCCACAGTTGAACAATCCTGTAATTATAGACCTTCCTCCTCCTTTAAGCAAAGCAAAGTGACAAGTGCCACATTCTACTACCTTCAAGGAGATTCTAAAGGCCTGGGTTTTTTAGGGAGGAGCAGGCAGTTCAGAAATAGGGATCGATGTCCTAGAAACAATGAGGAAGTCAAATGTGACTGGGGTATCCTCTATCCACACCTCCCAAGAAGCCTGTGTCCCCATTCTATCCCCACCAGCTGCTATCCATGATGGAAGAAGCTACAGCTCACTCCCACCCCTGTTCTGATCTCTCTTTTGAGACTATCATTTCAAGTATGCCTGAAAAGTCCTCTTTCATTTCCTCCTATAAAGGGAAATGTCTTTCAATGAAAATTTCCAGTCCATGTGAACAAAAGTATTTCACTAGTTTGTTCTTTTAAGAGGATGGTCTCTGTTTCTCCTTCCAAAAATATTTTCTTCTGACTATATTGGTTTTTCTAATGAGAGTACTGTCTTCTCTGAACAGTCAAGTCTTACATAATCCCAGTAGTTTGGGCTGATTAAGTGAGCATCATTCTCAAACAGGACATTCCATCCAAGGCTTTAGTTGTATTGTCATTATTTCCAGTTATATATAATTCAGATATAGAAGAACTGCTCTCCTTCCCAGTGGGCAAAAAAAATTGATTTAAGCTCAAAATTGACAAGAACACAAACAATTAAAGACTAACAAACCAGATTATCATCTTTCACCCACAGAGAACAAATCTCTATAAACTGTTAATTCACTTTCAGAGACAACCAAATGGTCAGACCATAAAACAAAATTCCTAATCATGCTTGTCACTAATGAAGAATAACTTATCAGGCCAAAAATGAACCCAAAACAAACAAACACACACCACGGAATTAGTAGAGAACAAAATTAAAAAGAGAAAAACAAAGGAAACAAAACTCTACTGCTTCTTTGGATTCACTTCTAGAAGCCGAGAAAAGACATGAGTAGGTTTAAATTTCCTACAGAGAATACTTCTTTTGTGATGAAATTCACCTGGTTCTGACAATTGAACCCTCTGAATATCTCAGTGGAAGATCTCCAAAGCTCATAAAATATAATCAATTTTTAGAAACTCAAAATCATGATTTTCATACAGATATAAGATTGACAGGTATTAAAGATTTTATTTTACTCATCATGAGCAAACCAGTCAGATGTTATAAATGTTTTCTGTTTCTAGATATATTTTTGAAAGTACATCCAAAGACTTCCTGGAAGACAGAGTATGTGATGTGAGTTATTGAACTCACTTCTGTAGAATATGTGAATCAAAAACTAAAATTTTATCTCCCAACCATATGTAAATAGATTTTTTTTTAATCCAGCACTTTTATAGTTGATTTTTCAGTATTTGTGAACACCAAAAGCATGTTCAATATAATTCAAAACAAATAAGAAAACACCTGCTGTTAGGAAAAGTCATTTTAAGTTGAACAAAATTATTTGGGAGGAAAAAAAAACACACACACACATGCTGCGTTAGTGGCTTTATCTCGAAAGTGCCAGTTCTCCACCAAGACAAAAACAAACTTATGGGGAAATTTTGCTTGGAAAATAGCTCCCAAATCACCAATAATTGGATTATAAGAAGACATATTTTGTTCTATTAATGTAATAATGAGTTACATATTCAATAGCCTTTTGGCTGATTGACCCATAATTTTAAACACTAACTCGGCTAATTTATAACATATACAATAAGCTGCAAATTCAGTAGCTTTTTATTGGCTGCCTACCCTACATTTTAAACACTAATTCAGATAGTTCATGATGCATATAGATGGTAAATACTATATACTGGCTATTTATTAAAGAAAACTTGAAAATCTCCTATGTAGTGACAAAGGGACAGACAAGAAACAACTAATGTTGTATTTGCAGACTTTACTAAAGATGACGAACAAATTTATATCATCTCTAGTTGATTAATGTTATTGTTAATTCATTTATGGTCTTGCCTTTGAGTAGGTAACAACTAACAGGAAGGTAGGTAAGTAAGTAGATAACAACTAATGTGTAGATAACAACTAATATGCAGATAACAACTAATATGTAGATAGATAAAGAGATGAAGCTGAGTAAGGAAAATACAATGGATAAAACTGATTTTCCACTTAAAAGGATTATCACTGACTGCATTGTGTACTAGGCACCACCTAGTGTAGCGCATTTACTAAGATGCCAGCCTCAGCAGTACCATCCCAGACATGCTGGACCACAAATGTTAACATGGTGGAACATCATGTAATTGATGATAAAATTACACTTGGCTAGAACCTACCATTCTATTACATTTTCTCAAGAATCCGTCCATTGTTGGAATGGGTTTGCTGTAGTTACTGTAAATGCCTAGAGGCACTCAATACCTGTTCTTGCAAGGGAACCAGCAATGACAGAGAGAACACCAACTAAAACTGGTTCAAATTATTTGCTTATACCATGGTCTAATTTGTATATGGAAATGTAACTACCAATCCATCAAAACTGGTGCTGTTGCTGCCTTCTCTAAAAACTTATGTTTGATTAGCCCACATCTGTTTACTCAACTTGTGATCAAAAGGATGCTTTTTTTCTGATAATCCAGTTAGAAGGACAATATGACAGTTAAAAACAGAATGATAATTACTAATCCATAAGAGATTAAAGCAACTTTGGTTTTTCTAAAATTAATTTTAAGTCAATCAGCCACTGTATTTAAAACTTGAGTTACAAAAACAGCAAAGTTACAGGAGTCAATAACACTGGATTAACAGTCAGTAGGCTGGGATCCCCATTCGAAGTATAACGTGCCCAGGGACATTTGACTTCATTTCCCTGTGTTTTCTTTTTTTTTTTCCCCCCTCAAAAATAAACCAAATATTTGTTAGGGGAGTTTTAGTATGTTTAATACATTTGGCTGAATATGAGTTTTCAGTATTTCACATAAGTTACGTATCCCTTTATGCAAAGCTTAGTAGTGACATCCCATCACCTTTCACTACCCACACATCTAACATAGGGATTAGCTAATAGTCTTTAAATATCTGGGGTCTTCTAAAACCCCTGAGGTGGCCAAGTTTGTTTTCTACAACTGTTTAAGAAATTAGGCACCAATTCATGAGTGCCATTTTTAATACCTAATATATTATTTCAATAATGCATCAATCACTCAAAAATGATGAGAAAACATTTTACAACATAGTTATGACAATTTCCCAAATAAAGCTTTTTTGAAGGTCATGCTGGAGTCATTACAGCCAATGGATTTGGAGTTTCACTTTAAGCAGAACCATTTTGTGTTGCAGATAAAACATATTTCACTGATAAGCTGAAGACAAACAAGCTTCCTATGTAGTTGGCCTCAATAAAATGTTAACACAAGGGGCGCCTGGGTGGCTCAGTGGGTTAAGCCGCTGCCTTCGGCTCGGGTCGTGATCTCAGAGTCCTGGGATCGAGCCCCGCATCGAGCCCCGCATCGGGCTCTCTGCTCTCTAGGGGAGCCTGCTTCCTCCTCTCTCTCTGCCTGCTTCCTCCTCTCTCTCTGCCTGCTTGTGATCTCTCTGTCAAATAAATAAATAAAATCTTTAAAAAAAAAAAATGTTAACACAATGAGTCCAGCCTAATCATGAGCAGTAACCAGATGGCTAGGCAATATTTGACACATGACTTATCTGTCAATGCTTATAGCTACATACTCAATTCACTCTGGGTTTGACCTTGATTGTCTTACAGACTCTGTCAATCACAATGGCATGTGATTCTTCAATCCAAGGTAAATTTCCTCTATAACTACAATCAGATGGTTGCTAAGGCATTGCTGTCAGTCACGGAGTTATCCCCAAAGGTCGACTTTCTATGAGTGTGTGTGATAGTCAACAAACTTTCAGTTAAAATGCCATAAAAAGACAATTTATGCTGCATTTGAGATAAGTTGCCAGGCCTAGCTATCGGGAGAGCTCAATTTAAGAAGCTGAATTGGGAACTTAATTCAATGGATAAGGAAGGTCAAGAGTAACCCTAACAATCAAATTATAATAGTAAGAAACTCTATTCACATCAAGTCTGTTACACAATACTGACAGAAGTCTGGGTCATTCAAAATACTCTTGCTACGACCACCAAATGAGCAAGTGGACCCAAAATATGTGTTTCTTATTTGAAAAGAGTAAGACAAAAATTTGTCATCAAAGAGAATTAAGTCTGGATCACAGCTCACTATTCACTGTAATGTAAGGATACACAACTTATCTTTTTGGACTTTATGAAGATTAAATCAGGTAATAAATGTAAATGTACTCAACATCATATATGACCTAATAAAGCAATTCATAAATCTTGGTTTTATCCCTATCCTTCTAGCAAACTTTTTAATATAAAGAAGTAGGTGTTTGTTTAGGCTAAACATATTTTTTACCAGAGTATGAAATATAAGCTGATAGAAAACCTATAAATCAGAAAGCAAACTACATAACTCATATTTCCATCATGTAGATATTGATCAATATAATCAATATACTTACACTATTAATTCAGTAGCCATAAGCTGTATGTGGCTACTGAGCAACTGAAGTGTAGTCAAATGGGGGGGGGGGGCTTAAAACAACAATAAACATTTATTATTTCACATAATTTTTGTGGGTCAGAAATTTAGGAGCAGCTTAGCTAGGTAGTTCTGTAGGCTGCAGTCAAGAGGTCATCCAGAAAGGTACCTGAAGGCTTGACTTAGAGGATCTGGCTTCAAGATGATTCACTCAGGGCACCTGGATGCCTGAGTTGGTTGAGCAACTGCCCTCAGCTCTGGTCATGATCCTGGAGTTCCAGGATTGAGTCCCGCATCAGGCTCTCTGCTCAGCGGGTAGTCTGCTTCTCCCTCTGACCCTGTCCCTTCTCATGTTCTCCTCTCTTTCATTCTCTCTCTCAAATAAATAAATAAAGTTAAAAAAAAAAAAAAAAAAAAAAGATGATTCACTCACATGGCCAGCAAGTTGATGCTGGCTTTGGTAGCATGTCTTAGTTCTCTGTCCTGTAGTAATCTCCATGGGCCTGCATAAGCATCCTTAAGGTTCCATATCACTTCTGGCTTCTCCCAGAGCAAGAGAGCCAAGAGAGAACTAGGCAAAAGCTCCAACATCTTTAATGATTTAGTCATGGAAGTCATACTCTGTCATTTCCAAAATGTGGCTAATCTGAGTTGAAATGTGCTGTAAGTAAAATGCATATCAGATTTCAAAGACTTAGTACAAAAAAAGTAACAATTCATTAATAATTTTTACACTATCTCTGAATTAATGATTGTTTTAAATAAAATATTAACTAAAATTAATTTTACCTGCTTCTTGCTGCTTTTTTATGTGACTAAAAGAAAAATCTGAATTGGATATGTGGCTCACATACTATTTCTAAAGGACCATGCTGATATAAATAGTTGGATCTTTATGGATTTCTACATGAACAAACTTGGGAACTACTTTTACAATCATACATGTAGTTCACCCCATTCTAAATAAAGCTTTTGAAAATTAAAACAGAAACACTGAGTATGAGTATGGGAATATTAAAAGTTCTGAAGAAAGAATACTGGGGAAAAAATAGAAGTTCAGTGTAAAATTGCTAATGGTGGTGTTAGTCATGAAAAACACATTGTCCTCAATGACATTCATTGTATATACTCTTAATAGGGTAATATTTTTTGTTATAGTTACAAGAAGAAAAGCATCATCCATGCTGAAAGTTGAAGTTTATTATCTCAACTTCATTGGATGTATGAGGAATCCCATTAATGAAATCTAACTTTCGCCTCTCCTTACCAATTCATCCTATTTGAAGTAACATGGAAATGTCAGTTTGATGGCTCAACTTAATCTACAAAAGAGAAGACCAGGAAGAAAACTTTCTTATTTTCCCCCAAGAAAAACAAAAAAAATAAATAAATTTTAAAAAAATTTAAACCCACTGATAATTTGTATTTGACCAGAAATATTTTAATCATGTGAGCACTTAATAGGTTACAAATAATTATGTGCAATTACATGATAATTACTTTCAACGTAATTACCATGCCTTTGCAGCTTTGTTAGAGATAATCAGATGGTTACTGGTGAACTGCAAATTAATTGATAACAGGACATTTATAATTGCAAATGATCATGCTTACTTTTGAGTACTATGAGCACATTAGAAATATGAGTAGTATGGCAGGAAGATCAGGGACATCCATTTAACAGGAATGTCACAAAATAAGTAAGATTAGATCATAAATGTATTTGTTTCATTTCTAAGCCAAAGGATGCCCTGTGCCTACTGTTAGAAAATGTTTTGGTCCTATTTCATTCAATATATACACAGCCTATTTGGGGTTAGTCTATAAATCAGAGATCTTCTCTGTACTCACACCATCTGTATTGTGATCTACATTGTGTATTTAAAGGGATCTAAGCAACAAATTATAGTTTTAGAGTTGGAAGATAAATTGATGAGAGACATAAAATACCTTAGATCACACAGTGTGAGAGAACTAAATAATTTCGTTATCTCTTCATTTTCAGTCTAGGATTACATGACAGTAATATCTCACAAACCTAAATGCTTCACGTACTACTCATAATGTTGCAGTATTTATACACTGACCCTCTATTACTTAATAATAGATTCAATCCTAAATCAGGTCTCTGTTTTCACCTCATCCTAAAAATTCATACCTGCAAATTTATTAGTTTGATGTTAATTACATTTTTTTTCCAAATCACATTAAAGCTAACATGTATCTACTATTATAAATACTGTATTCTGTTACAGAATGCCTACCAAACTTTGTGAAACACTGTGCTATATCACACTCCCACTGATGCTAGAATTCTTTAAGGTTAAAAATGGCTTAGAATAGTACCCTGGCACATCAGAAAACAAAAAAATTCTAAGCACCTTTGTGTAGAGCAATGCATTATATAATAAATTCAATGCAAAGATCTATGTGTTATCACCCTGGCCCTTGAGAAACTCAAAGCTCGCACACAGTATAAAAGCCTTACACAAATACATTCAATACCAGGCAGCATGAAATGCAATCTATAAAAGAGGTACATCCTCCTACAGAATGTCACAGGTCTTAGTTATATCATTCCTGGCTGAAGTAAACAGTAGTGGCTTTGCAATAGAGGAAGAAAATGAGCCAGAGCTTGAGTGTCTTAAAGTTTAGGAATGTCAAGTAAGGACATATAAGGCAGAAAATGCAGAAAGAAAAATCATGGTATGTGTGGTAGTTAACTTTTATGTAACAACTTAGCTTGGTTATGATGCTCAGTTGTTTGGCCAAACAGTAGTCTTGATATTGTTGTGAAAATATTTTGTAGATGTGATTAATATATATAATTAGTTAAATTTAAGTAATGATTACCCTCCATAATGTGGTGGGCCTCATCCAAACAACGGAAGGTCTTACAGCAAATCTAAGGTTTCATGGAAAAGAAGGAATTCTATTTCAAGACTATAACACAGAAATTCTGTGATTCCAGCCAGTCACCCTGTCCTAAAGTTTTCAGACTCAAGACTGTAATATCAATTCCTATCTGAGTATCTAGCCTCCCAGCCTGTTCAGCAAATTTCAACTTCAAGACATCAACATTAACTCTTCCCTGAGTTTCCAGCCTGAAATTCTACCCTATTGATTTCAGACTTACCAGACTCCCCACTGTATGGACCAATTCCTTAATACATATTATATATGTGTATATATACAAATATAATATAATATAATATTTATAATATTATGTAATATATTATGTATATTAATATTGTGTAATATTATATTATATTATATTATATTATATTATATTATATTATATTATATTATACATGTATATATAATAAATGTATTCCTTAACACACACAGACACACAGACACAATCCCACTGGTTCTGTTTCTCTGGAGAACCTGATAAAGCATATTAAGATAAAAGTAAAGACACACAGAATACAGGGAAACCACTGAAAAGTAGATTTGGAACAGATAGCAGAGGAACGCTGAAGAATTCAGATGTGAGGAAGAATTCAAAAAGTGGCCTCTGAAGACGTATGATCAGAGGAAAACAATACAAGAGGTACTTTAAGAAGACAAATGTGTCAGTGATATTCCCGTTGGACCAAAGAGACAAAAGATACTAGATGTAGAGAAACCAGGTAGAAGATTATTATCAACATTTAATAGTTAACCTTCCCAAACCAATAAAGTCTATGAAAAATCACACTGATAATGCTGAATTCCTTCTAGTAATAAAAATGATATGGTGATGAAACTATGTACTTTCCCTTGCACATTTGTCTTAAGGGCTCTTTTGAAAAAAAGTTTTAGCCCTTCTTGCTCTAAACTTTTTTCATGATTCCTTAATAGATACATGCTCTAGAATTACTCACCAACACAATTTTGCTTTTATCTATATTTATGTAACTGACATGAAACATAGAAATGGATACGCAGTGGTGTTTATAAAAAAAAATGTTCCTTCTGACTGCTGAAAGTGATTTTTTTTTTAAGATTTTTTATTTATTCATTTGACAGAGAGATCACAAGTAGGCAGAGAGGCAGACAGAGACAGAGAGGGGGAAAGCAGGCTCCCTGCTGAGCAGAGAGCCTGATGTGGGCTTGATCCCAGGACCCTGAGATCATGACCCAAGCCGAAGGCAGAGGCTCCAACCCACTGAGCCACCCAGGTGCCCCTGAAAGTGATTTTTTTTTTAAATTCATATTCTTGCATTTATCTACATGTGACAACAAAGGTAACTCTTGGCTGATTTCCTATTGACTTCTATTTGACACAAAGTTATTTCTCAACACATTCCTGAAATTCAAAGAAGGGTCCAATTTCAGGTTATTGGCCTTGCCATGATGTTTATTTCTTGCCTTCTTAGTGCTAGTATAGAGTACTTTTTTAATTTTACATTTAAATTGACTTATATATCTCCCAAACTATAGAAAATATCATAAGATATACCCAATAAATTTAGAAAGCAAAAATAAAGGTGATACCATGCTAATCTTTTTCTTTAAAGGAGTCTTATATTAATTAGTCATTAGCAAATATCTTCCATTATTTGGACCATATGTGCACATCACCAAAACTATTTACTTAATATTTTAAATTTAAACACTTATTTTACACTTGTCATAGCCAAGAGAATCTAAGAAACCATGGATTTGACATGCTAGTTCTATTTTCCTAATATATATTATAATAGATACATAACTATGAAAACAAAAGTGGATCTTAAATATGTCACCCAAAACAAACACAGTACCACTAAGTAGTAAGTATTTCTACTTAGCAAGAAACTCCATTAATAAGTAAATTTTATATACTTCAGTTATACTCTACCTTTCCTTACTAGGGATAGTGATGAAAGATGAACCATATAAAGTCCTTACTAACACTTACTTGTTTCCTATAAAAAACAGGATTCCCCCTACCACTGAAAGATCTATCCCAGAAGGTCCATTACTGGCCAGAGGGTTAGTGCATAATTTGGGAAGCATGACAAGTACTTTTCCAAAGAAGCTACAAGGAGGCATTTGTAAATTCAACATAAAAAGAGAGTCATTACTATTGCAGATATTACAAAATGATGCTGCAGTAGTTAGGTTTTTGTTTTTTTGTTTTTTCCATATATAAGGAATAAGCCACATTTTCAGGTCACTTTCATTAAAGAAGTTTACTGTCAAGATAAATTGGTAAAGAGGGCTGGTAATCTGCGTCTAGTAACTACTTTCTTTATCTTGACTTTATGCTATGCTGTCTGCTTACCCATTGTTTCTGATTACTACCCTCATTTTTTTTTTTAAATTTAAATTCAACTAACTAACATATAATGTATTATTGGTTTCAGGGGTATAGGTCTGTGATTCATCAGTCTTATATAATACCCTGTGCTCATTACAACACATACTCTCCCCAGTGTCCACTACCCAGTTACCCCATGCCTCTACTCTCCTCCCCTTCAGCAACCCTGTTTCTTTCCTAAAATTACTACCCTGTCTTTACGCCTTCCAGCTTCAGCCAATCCACTCTCTGCTCACTCCCTCTGTATGAACTGACTGCCTAGTGCCACCATAAAGTATTAAGCATGGCTGTTCGCCAGAGCTCTTGCCAAGCCACTTCCTAAAGATCCCCATCCTATGGGGGCAGGGAGCCATCTCTGGTTCATTAAACCATGGTTAGTGAGACAAGTCATACTATATCAAGCACTACTCAAGCTAATCCCTCAGGACGGCATTCAGGAGCCTTGGCTTCAAATACTTCCCCATGTTCTTAAATTTGATTTTCTTACATTTCTCTGAAGGAGTTTACGATCTAGTAAGATAAAAAGATATTTATACACGAGCATATACAATACCAGGCCATTTGAAATTCATGTTATAATAGTGGTCCAAATCTTAACAGAATTCAAGACTTCACTGCTGGCTGAAGTCAAGGGAAATTACTTTGCTTAAGAAGGAAGACTGTAGGGGCGCCTGGGTGGCTCAGTGGGTTAAGCCGCTGCCTTCGGCTCAGGTCATGATCTCAGGGTCCTGGGATCGAGCCCCGCATCGGGCTCTCTGCTCAGCAGGGAGCCTGCTTCCTCCTCTCTCTCTCTACCTGCCTCTCCGCCTGCTTGTGATCTCTGTCAAATAAATAAATAAAATCTTTAAAAAAAAAAAAAAAAGGAAGACTGTAAACTGAGTCATGAAGGATAAGTGATTTGTATGTTTAGAAATAAGTTACTGTAGCCTAAGCAGGAAATCTCACACAGAAAAAATTCAAGGCCGCAGAGAAAAAGTAAGCCATCAGCGTAAGTTTAGGAGATTGATGACATTCTAAGTTTTCTTAAAGTGGGACGGTAAACCTGGAAAGTAGCTTTTATGATCTCTCCAGTAAAGATTTTATTCTTATAAATGTAAAAAAGTGACATATACATGTTTACGGGGGGAAAAGGTCTAGTTTTTCCATCCATAAGGATGATTTACCATCATTTGTTCAATCTGAATGATCAACTATAGTTTCCCTTTCCACAGAAAAGATAGCATCATAGGAGCACCTAGGTGGCTCACTCAGTTAAGTATCCTGGGACTCTAGGTTTTGGCTCAGGTAATGATCCTGCAGTGGTGGAAACAAACCCTGTGTTGAGCTCTATGCACAGCATGAAGTCTGCTCTAGATTCTCCCTCCCCCTACTCCCGCTTGTGCACACATGTGCACGCACACATGTGCACGCACACACTCTCTCTCAAATAAATAAAATCTAACAAAAATAAAAGAAAGAAAGAAAGAAAGGAAGAAAAGACAACATGGTATATTCTAGAATAACCAGGTCACTGTACCCTTCTACCCTACAAATAAAAATGAATGAATGTAGCCTTTATTGGTCCTTTTCACTACTATTCACCAAATTCAGGCTCATTGACATTTTCTTAGCTTGTAGCTGATAGTTCTGGTAAAATGTATTCAAGATGTCCAAAGATCTGCACACTTTCCTTCAAGATCTGCACACTTCCAGTTGACTCTCAAAGCTTATTTCACAATAAAAAACAGCTATACTTTTCAAGAAATTATTTCTATGGATTCTGTATTATATATTGCATATGCATAATTTCACTTACTTCATATGCCAAACCTATAATGTAAGCTATTATTACCATTTCTATTTAGCAAATGAGAAATCAGGGTACAAACCAAATTCTCTCAGGAAGTAAGAACCTGAGTTGCCTTTGAACTTCCAATTTTTTAAATTTTTTTTTAATTTTTTTTTTTACTCCATTCCTATAGTTTACCTGTCATGGTATATCCAAACCTCAAACCTTTGTTCACACTAATCCACCTCCTAAAAACATTCAGTCTATCCCTTGATAGCCATTAATAGCTCTATATCTCACAGAAAGCTCTTCTCAAGATGAATAAGCCATCACTGTAATAAAAATCTAAATGAAGTCTTATGGAAACTTGGAGGAAGGAGTGTTTAAGTTCATAGATAACTCTAACACAAGGAAATTAATTTATGTGGTGAAAAATAATTGATCATTCAGATTCCTGAAGGCCCTTCTATACCAGCTTCCCACCATTCTGTACCTTGGCTAAAATCCATCAACCAGCTAGAACCATCCCTAATCAACAAGTTAGTAGAGTATGCCTGTGTTGACATTTCCGTTGAAGCCAAATGGTCTGTTTGCTCAGCTGATCACAGCATCCTCATTAGGAGTTCTTAGCCCATCATATTTGATGAGTTTGGCAAAGTACTCAACTGTATTTGTGTTCTCTTTTCATGCTAATCATTGAAAATTTTAACCACAATTCTGATTAACTGAAAGCCCCAATTTAGACATCCAAACAAACCAATCATTTTCATGATGACTAATAACAGCACAAACACAATCTACCAATATACAGAGCACTAAGAGTCATTCATATCTGTAATGCCAATGACACCCGTCGCATAAGCTTAAAATTTCAGACTTTGCCATTTGTTTCTTTTGCCCTCTACATGCAGTCAATAACTAAGTCAATCAATAACTAAGTTCACATTCACATCCAGGTTTTTCATTATTTCTTGCCTGATCTATTCAATAGCCTCCTTCCTAACTTGCCTCTATCCCCTAAGTCAGTCCCCTATAATCCACTATATACTCTCCTGAACAGCTGTCATGATGGACATCTCTATTCCATCCTTCCCATGTTCGGAAACATTTAGAACTTCCTACCATCTACCAAACAAACAAACCCAGAAACAAACAAACAACAATTCCAGCTTACTTAGCCATGGATTAGCAATCAGTTTTCTTATCACTGTCAATAAATTCTCTGTTAGTCTCTAAAAGGAAAAATCAACTTATAATAAAACTTGACTTAGTGGGGCACCTGGGTGGCTCAGTGGGTTAAAGCCTCTGCCTTCGGCTCAGGTCATGATCTCAGGGTCCTGGGATCGAGCCCCACATCGGGTTCTCTGCTCTGCGGGGAGCCTGCTTCCCTCTCTCTCTGCCTGCCTCTCTGCCTACTTGTGATCTTTCTCTCTGTCAAATAAATAAATAAAATCTTTAAAAAAAAAAAAAAAAAAAAACTTGACTTAGTAAAAAGCTTTCTCCTGAATGGACTCTAGAGCAGTCGTTCTCAAATATTAGTACCCATCAGGATCAACTGGAATGCTTGTGGAAACACAGATTCTAGGGGGTGGGATGTAGCAGTTTCTAATTCAGGAAGTCTGAGGTGAGGCTTGAGAATCTGCACAGGTCCGCAGGTGCTGTTGATCCAAGGGCAACACTTTGAAAATGACTTGTCTAGACAAGAGTGTCACAGACAATGCTAATACTAAACACATCAAGATTATCACACAAACTATACAGTAAGTAAACTAAGTAAATATATTATGCATATTATCTGTTCTTATCCTTTATGGTATCTGATGGAGTTGGAGACTGTTTCCCTCATAACTGAAGAGACACTAACAATGAGCATGTTTATATACACTTTGGGACGGGTCACTCAGAATACCTCCAAGAATCACAGTTTGGTTTATGTTTTGCTTAACATATATACAGGTAGAAAACTGACTGTAACTTCCCACTGAATTCCTGAACTAAAATGTCAATAGTTCTACTTTTTCTAATTATTAAAATAGAGAATGTTCACCATAAATATTGCAATAATTTAGAAATAAATAAAACTAAAGTTAAAAATCTTCACTCTTGTCATTTTAGCTACTGCATTCTTGAGTCTGGTATTTATTTTTGCATCTTTTTTTTTCCCTATGCACAACAGATAGGATTATAAAAATGAGATCACAAATTACATCCTATTTTATAACTGTTGTTTTCCTCCAAAAATGTAATGAACACTTTTTAAGTCAACCAAATAGATACATCTCATCATTGGTTAGAATTGTCTAAACAATCTTTTGTAAGAATGTACTGTTTTTATTTAATGACTTATTTCATGGTGGACACTTTTGTGCTTAATTTTCTGATATAATAAAAAAATAACAACAATAAAAAGCTAGTAGTTATGTTTTACATTTATGGGGAATTTCTATCTTATAAAATTGAAGTATTTAAGAAAACCTAACATCTGTTTTTCTTCTTTTATAGTCCTTAAATTGGGATCATGCTAAGGAAGTCGCTCCATAAAAGTAAAAAATATTTTCTATTTTCATCTAGTAGTGTGTGATTATTTTTATATTTAAATTTCAGGCTAATGTAAATTTTTTAGTTGGAGTCTTGATCCAATAAACAAATGGGCTTTTCGTAGTATTTGTTATTAATCTGTGTTACCATTCATTTTATCTGACATATTTAATAAACTCTTAAACTTCTAACTATAATTTTTTGTTTCTATTAATCTATATCTGCACAATATTTTACTATACAGTTTTTTAAATTATTTGGCATTTTAATTCACTTCTACATCTAATAAAATCCTCCATCCCTTCTTCTATGATGTTCTATTTCTAAATACTCTATACTTTTCTAGCCACTTTTCCTCCAGATCAAATTTTGATTCATTGTTTAAGTTCTGCCTGTCCTAAATCTAAGTATAAAAATAAATAAACTAGTTGAGACTTTTATTTGGACTTCAATAAATTTATGTATTAATTTGTACACAACTGACATCCTTAAAAGGCTAGGTCATTCGAATTGAGAGGATGCTGTGCTTTATTTGTCAATTGAGCATGTGCTTTACATTATTTAATAAACGTTAATACTTTTCTTTACACAGATCTTGAACATTTCCTGTTAAGTTTTTTCTATTTTTTATTTGTTTTCCCTATGAATATAATAGCATTTCCTCTACACTTCTGATTGTTATTAGCTCCTTGTTTTATCCTTTATCTAACTATATTATTAAATTCATTATTTCTTAAAGTCTTTAAATAACTGTGAAACTTCTGTTGTGTAACATAAATATAATCTGAAAATAGTAGTAATATGTCCTTCCCTATTAATTATTCTAAATGTTGTTTACATTTAGCTTTCTACAACCTTCACAGCATTATTGACTAAGCACTGATAAAAGGCTTTTCTGTACTCTTTTTGATTTTGAACAGAAATGCTTTTAGTGTTTATAATAAATTGTCATGTTAACTACTATTTCTCATAAATATGTTCAACTGTATTCTTGTTAACACATTTTATTTTTTCTAGTTTACTAAGAGTTTTATTTGGGAGTGTCTATACATTCTTATTAGAAGACTTTTAACCTCTATCAAAATAATAATATGAAACTTACCATTTATCTTTTATTGGACTGTAATTAATTACATTTATATACCTCTGAAGACTCATCTCTTCATATATTTTTAGGATAAATAGATTTGATAAGCTTATATCATTCTTTTAATAATGATAACTTCGATTCACTAATATTTACATTAACAATCGTAAGAAAAATGGTCTACACCTTTTTTGTTGCTACCTGGTACCCCCTTTCTCAAATTAAATAATATATTTATGTTAGATTCTCAAAACAGGAATTGGAAGTGAGACAGAAAAATATTCTGTTAGTTTTAAAAATCTGAAACATTTAAAATCACTTAGTGATGATTTGTTTCTTGAACTGTTTCTGTTTGTTTCGAGATTTTATTTAAATTCTAGTTAGTTAACATATAGTGTAATATCAGTTTCAGGAGTAGAATTGAATGATTCATCACTTACAAGTAACATCCAATACTAATCAAAAGTGCCCTCCTTAATAACCATCACCTGTTTAACCTATCCCCCTTCCTACCTCCCTTCCATCAACCCTTAGTTTGTTCTTTATAGCTAAGAGTGTCTTATGGTTTGCTTCCCTCTAGAACCCCTGCTTCCCCTATGTTCATCTGTTTTGTTTCTTGCACTTAACTGTAAAGCCATGTGCTTCTGTGAATTTTGTGGAACCACAGGTAAATCTCAGATGATATTTTTCATTCCCCCCCCCCAAGGTAATTCATTTAATTGGGAATTTTTCTTTTCCTGAATAAAAACAAAAAACAAAAACAAAAAAACATCGGTACAGTTTTCTCGAAGAAAACTGACAATTCTGTCTGTATGTATATACCCATAAAATCACTTATGATTTTGAAAATGTATTATATATTTCAGGCCCTATCCATTTTATACTGTAATTTACATATTTGTGGACTTCTCATTTTTCTCAATCAGACATGACAAAGTTTTGCTGTTGATTTACCAGTCTTTTCAAAACATGGTCTATTTTTAATTTTACATATTTTGTAGATAAACAATTCACTAATTTTTGCCTTTTACATTACTAGTTACTTTTTACTAATTCCTCCTATTTTGCAATGCTTGCTTTCTAGTTCATAAGTATTTTGTTCCCTTAATTTGGATCCTTAATATTTAGAAAATACAGTAATATTCACAAAAATATCTATACATAAACAGCTGACCACATATTAGTATACTGAGTATTTTCAGTATTTTTGGCTTTTTTTTTTTTTAATAGTCAAAATTTTAGTTAGGATTTCCTCTTTAACCCAAGAGCCATTCAGAAGTTGTCTTTTTTCTTTTAATTTTCAAGTAATTCCACTTCAACCACTTGTTATAATTCTATTGCTAACTAGAGAATATCAACGGTAAGATTTTAAAATTTCTATATGTGAAACTTCCATTAGATCTATTTTACAACCAATTTTCATAAACATTTCACTAATACTTTTTAAAGAATATAAATGCTATATTTGTAGTGTATAACTTTCATGTTATACCTTTGAAAGAAATCTTAATGAACTATAATATTTAAATCAGGGTTCCTCAAATGAGAAAACAGAAATAGTACATACTACAATAATCCAAAATGTCATAACAAATGGATGAAGAACGATGTGCAAACAAAGAATTGTTCTATTGTAATGCTTTAGTTTTGGGGGGTTTTTTTTTTGTTTTTTAAGATGTATTTATTTGAGAAAGAGAGCTTGCACCAGTGGAGGGAGAGGCCAAAGGAGAGAATCTTCAAGCAGATTCCCTGCTGAGGGAGGAGCCCTACACTGGGCTCCATCCCAGGACCCTTAGATCATAGGACCCTGAGGTCATGACCTGAAAGGAAACTAAGAGTCAGATGTTCAACTAAGTGAACCACCCAGGTGTGGCTGCTTTAGTTTATTTTTTAGTCACCAATTAGATTTTCTTTTAAAATTGGATTATTAGAAAAGGTATAAGTTTATGTTTTCAAAGAAGAGGTATGAACTTAAAATTGTAGAAAATATGACATTATTTATTTTGAATTTCTTTAGTACAATTCTAGGAGATGTGTTAAAATTTACCGAACTTGTAGCACTTGTCAATTTTTCCACGGATTTTTAAGTTTCAAATTCATTATATTTTAATGCATGTTTTTCAGTGCACAAAGGTTTAATGCTACTATATCTTTTTTTATGGTTGAATTTAAAATATTCGTGTTTGCCAGTTAATAATTACTTTGAAGTGATACTGGTATAAATAACACTTGTTTTGTTTTGTTTGGTGGTAATGGTAAGCAGGAGGCTCTTATATCTTTACACATCCATTCATGAGTTGACAACCATTTTTTAACCACATGCTCAATCAACCATGCTAAGTCCTAGAAATTGTGAATAACCTGATTATTTTGGTGCCATTTTCTTTAAATGTATCTTTTAAACAGCACGTAACTGGGTTATGTTTTTCACCTAATGTAACAGTACCTGTTTTATAAAGGTTTAACCACCTGAGTATAAACTTGCATATATTCTATCACTTTAGTTTAGTTTTTGTGTTTATATTTTCTTGTTCCTTTCCCCCCAATTTTTACCATATTGTCAAAGATTTATTTTTCTCCTTATTATTTTCCATTATCTAGCCATATGGATCTTTTCATCTGATATCTTTTATACTTAGTTATTTTAAAATGTGTATGCATATACATCATATCAATGCTCAATAATTAAACTGTCTCTAAGAGCTCCCACTTCACGAACCACATTGGCATTCACAGGCTCCTGTTTCTTCAGTGATCCCTTCACACCACATTCCCCTTCTCACCCTAATTTATACACACTGTCTACTTCTGAAATAAGGTAGTTTTACAAAAAAAAAAAAAAAATCTACATTGTATTCTTTGTAGTTAGCTATCTTTTCTAAAACACTACATTAACATTTCATGACTACATTATCAACAATAACTTAGTTATGTAATTTACTGAACTCATTACTCACAGATTACCAAATATGGCTTGGTGTTAAATCACTTGGGGAACTTATATAAAAAAGTAGACTGCTGGGCTCTATCTCTGGTATATATATTTTATTCCTAATTTTGGACTCCAAGAAAGCATTACAAGTCTGATTAGGTGATTTTAATGCAGTAGCCCAGGGCAGCATTTGTGACCATTATGTCTGTCCTCCTCATTCATGACATATTCTAATCTAAAAATGAGTAAATTTAGTTTAGTTATGGTATGTCATTCCATTTCCCCTCCCCTCTTTTTGTTGTCCTTTTTCTCTTTCTTTGTCCTCTCCCTGTCCCTGCTCCCCCTTCAGGAACAATTCATTTGTAGAATACTTTGAGTCCTTTTATTTATGAAAATGTACTTTTTCCCTTCCTGTATTAGCAAACAATATCTGATTAAAGAATACCAGGGCTATAACTCTTTTTACTCAGAGTTATGTTGTACTGTGCTCCAGCATTTTGCGTTATAGATGAGAAAATTAGGTAACAAATTCTCATTTCTCTTAAGTAACCTATTTTTTTGTGTGTCAACTTTTCTATGAATTTTCTTTTTATACTTGGAATTCAAAATTTTCACCGTGATATGTCTCAAAGTTCTTATTTTCCTTAATCTTCACCAGCCTGTGGTGAGTTCATTTAATATGAAGGGTTTAAGAATTAGTTCCACTTCGGGGCACCTGGGTGGCTCAGTGGGTTGAAAGCCTCTGCCTTCGGCTCAGGTCATGGTCCCGGGGTCCTGGGATCGAGTCCCGCATGGGGCTCTCTGCTCAGCGGGGAGCCTGCTTCCCTTCCTCTCTCTCTGCCTGCCTCTCTGCCTACCTCTCTGCCTACTTGTGATCTCTGTCTGTCAAATAAATAATAAAGAAAATCTTTAAAAAAAAAAAAAAAAGAATTAGTTCCACTTAGGGGAAATGGTAATCTACTAATTTGTCCTCCTTCCTCACATCTGTTCTATATTTCTAAAACTCCTACCATTAGCTATGAGATGAGCTCCAGAACCTGCCTTACATGTTTCATCTCCTTTATAAACTCCTATTACTTGTAGTTATGTTCTTTTGCCACCTTTCCTTAATTAATTTGGTTTCCAATAACATCCTTTCTGATATTATTGTTTCTAGTAAGGTAGATGATTTATGTTTTTCCCTACCAATCCTTTTTGTTTGTTTGTTTAATTTTTAATGATTCCCTATGTTTTTAACGGTTGCTTTTTTTAGATAAATGCAATATGCCCTTGTGTCTGGCTGGAAACTTCAATTGGTGTATCATTTCAGTCCTCTCCCATATGTAGCTTTAAACCTTCTCAAAACAACTGTGGTATGAACTATGACAGGTCATGTGGCCAGTGGAAAGCAAGAGAACCTTTCTCCATTCCCTAAGTTTGGCAAATACTGTGGAATTAAAGAACAGGCCATAATGGTTAACCCACAACTCTTTTTTGCATGAATGATAGACTTGTACATACTTCAAGGTTTCAAATATATATGGACTCTTAATGATTTCCCAGTTGTGAGGTACAATTTTCCCTTTTACAGTAGGTAGTGGAAAGTGGAGGAAAGAAAGTCCAAAACAAAACAAAAAACGTGATTAAAGTGCCATCATGGTCGTATGCCCAAATATCTTCACAGCGAAAGGATTTTAATTTTTTTTTTTTTAAGATTTTATTTATTTATTTGACAGAGAGAGATCACAGTAGACAGAGGCAGGCAGAGAGAGAGAGAGGGAAGCAGGCTCCCTGCTGAGCAGAGAGCCCAATGCGGAACTCGATCCCAGGACCCTGAGATCATGACCTGAGCCGAAGGCAGTGGCTTAACCCACTGAGCCACCCAGGCGCCCAGGATTTTAATTTTTTTTAATCCAAATATACATACATACGTGAACAATACGTAAACATTAAAAATGAACATTTTTCAATACAATGGACGGAATTCTGAACACAAAATACTTAATTCTTGATAGGCTGGAACCTCAAGGCAGTGAACAAAAATAAATAATTCAAGTGCAAATCAAGTTTAAATTATAATCTGCTGAAATGCATAAAATACGTGTAAGAAAACTACACTAAATTGGTATTTTATTTTGCCCTCATTCACACCTACATATCATTTAGTCTGAAACTTAACTTCTCATTGAAAAAGAATAAAACTAAACAAAAAATAAAATATTTGAGACACTGGTAAAAGATGCAAGATCAATATCTTAGGTACAAACAGCCACAGTTTAGCTTAGTTTCAGATGCAAAATTCTAATCAATCAATTTATACCCCAGAACTGAGACTGAGATTCTAGGTTTTTATTAAAAAGTGATTTAGTTGACCTAAATAGTTTCTGGGATCACTGTCAAGGAAGAACATGGTACCCACCAAAACAATAAAAAATAAAAAGACCTCAATTCTGATTAACATACACACAAACCTCACAATTCACAACTTTAGTAGATTAACTCGTTATATTTACTGGTCTTATCTGAAATATTGAATCTTATTGAAATTTAACATACTTGAAATAGAAATGTCTTCTACCATAATCACGACTTCAAGTCTTCTTTCTACTTCCCTCTCTGTGAGATTGTGATTTATGATAAGAAATATACATTTGGTCTTCATCCATGGCTTCTAGCACAGACCAGCTATTACCTTTGTTATCTCCTAAGTGATAAGAGTACTAGGAGTACCTTTTGTTCTAATGTTTGGTCTTTCACCCTGGTTCCTGACAGAGAGGGCCTACATCCCTTGGAATTTCCTAGGTTAAAGGAGTTTCTTTTCTTTTTTTTTTTTAATAATAAGGCATTTCTTTTTAGTCTAATGAACATCTCCTGAACAGGGTCCAGTCACCAGAAAGGCCATGCCATGATTAGAAACTTGGAACTTTCAGCCCCAACCCCTATCATCAAGTAAGGGAAGAGGGCCTGGAGATTAAGTGAATTACTGAGCATGTCTACATGACGAAGCCTCCATACAAAACCCAAAAGTACAGGGTTTTGGAGAACTTCCAGGTCAGTGAACACATCCCAGTGCTTGGAGGGTGGCATACCCCAGTTCCATAGGAAAAGAAGCTCCTGTACTCAGGACCCCTTCAGACCCTGACCTAGGTCTGTTCACCTATACCTTCATCATATCCTTTACTATATAACAAACAGGTAAATGTAAGTATGTCCCTGAGTTCTGTGATCAATATGAGCATAATAAACCAGAAAGACAGAAGGGAAAGCAAACCAAAGAAAACGAAGAGTCTGGGTGAGCTCTGAAGTTCAGTAACAATGGAAAAGAAATAGACATTTCCTAATTTGCAAATCACATATCAGCCAAGACAGGTGGTCCAAGGTTAAACACAAATGTGGGCAAAGGTTTGTCAAAGGATTAAACTTAATGTTTAAAAAAAAAAAAAAAAAGGCTGTCAAACGGACCTTACTCTTGTTCATATAAGAAAAGAGATCATTGGGGCGCCTGGGTGGCTCAGTGGGTTAAAGCCTCTGCCTTCGGCTCAGGTCATGATCTCAGGGTCGTGGGATCGAGCCCCACATGGGGCTCTCTGCTCAGCAGGGAGCCTGCTTCCTCCTCTCCCTCTGCCTGCCTCTCTGCCTACTTGTAACCTCTGTCAAATAAATAAATAAAAAATCTTAAAAAAAAAAAAAAAAGAGATCATAATGGGACAAACATAATCCATTCAAACACAGCTTTAAAACTACAATAGGATATTTTAATGGCTGCTTACAGATCTCCTACTCTACAAATCACCTGCAAAGAAAAAAAATGGCTCATATCACAAAACAGAATGCTTCACTAGTCCTCAGAAAAAGTCAGTGAAGGGGGAAGGCTGAAAGTCCCTGGCAGACAGATAATCCATTTAATATGAAATCCACAGGGCAGAGAAATTGGATACCTTTCATGAGGACAGTCTCAAAACCAACTTTCTAATGCCTCTTGTATCATTTCCTTCTTCTCTGAGACCTTTGCAGTTTTCCAATGCTCAGGTAAAACTGGCTTGTATCACCGTAGGAAAAGCTTCTTAAGGAACCTAAGATAGATCAGGACAAGAGGCAGTAAAGTATGCCTAATGATTTTATGTTCTGCTTTGATATTCAATTTTTTAATATTAAGAAATAGGGATGAGTTAAGGCATAGATATGCGGAGTTCGGGGATATGCTGAAAACTACTGTTTTCTTTTAAAATGCAAAATAATAATAATAATAATGTTCCAACTCATGAAAGCAGTATATAGAGGAGCAAAAGTCTTCATGGGAAGATCCCTGTTAGAAGTATCAATTCTGGAGCATCAATCCTATACAACCATTTCCCTGATCAGATTTTGTATCCTGCTAGGATAGTCAGCACTCCAGGAAATTTTGTAGGCTTGATGCCAGGACTACGGACTGTGATCTGAGAATTCATCCCTACCTTACTCTCTGCATCTCAGGATTCCCACATCATACAGTAGCCCTCAGAGGCTGTGAACTGAAAGCCCATGGGCCAAATTTGGCTCACAGAAATGTCCTATCTAGCCTGCACAGCGCTTCCTACACTGACTTATGCTTTAAAAAGAATGCTGGGAGGTGCTGGGGTAGCTCAGTTGGTTAGGCATCTGCCTTCAGCTCAGGTCATGATCCCAGGCTGCTGGGAAGGAGTCCTACATTGGGCTCCCTGCTCAGCAGACAGTCTGCTTTTCCCTCTCCCTCTGCCCCTCTCCCCCCACCACACCCCATGCCCCACTTGCGTGCACACTCTCTCTCTCAAATAAATAAATAAAATCTTTTAAAAATTAAAAAAAAAAAAAAAAACACAAATCTTTGGGCTAGTTCCCTACATTTTTAAATCTGTAGATTTAACCCCTTCATAAACAAATAACCAAATAACAAAGAAAAAACAACAGATACCTTGCTTCTGTTGAAAAATTGAACATCTAGAAACAATGACCTCAAGTTCCCAAATGGCAATGGACCGGCACTGATAACTTCCCTGTGGCCTTTCCAGCCTCTGCAGACTCAACCACTGATAGATTCTATACCTAGTGTCTGATTCTCCTATTTAGATTACCTGATACTCTTCCGTAGACCCTGCTGGTACAGACATTTTCACTTCCCTGCATCCATGATGACTCACATCACCAGGAATTCAGGCTCTTTTCATATGTGGAACAGAAACAATGAAGATAATCTGCCCAGCCGTTTTCATCTAAGAAGCAAACATTTCTGGGACACCTGGGTGGATTAGTCAAGTTAAGCCGCTGCCTTCAGCTCAGATTCATGTTCCCAGGGTCCTGGGATTGAGTCCCTCATCGGGCTCCTTGCTCGGCAGGGAGGATGCTTCTCTCTCTGCCTCTGCCTGACACTCTGCTTGCTTGTGCACTCACGTGCTCTCTCTCTAATAAATAAAATCTTAAAAAAAAAAAAAAAAGAAGCAAACATCTCTGATAGTTGTCTTTGGTACAAAGGCTCAGTTGGTCCTTCATAATTCTTTCAGTAGCTGATTAGAGCACAACCACAATTGTATGGTAAGAAACTGTTAAATAAAAGCTTTTATTTCTTTATTATTTATGAAATGTATTTTAAGAAACATTGAGTATGTATATATTAAGATATTAATGGACAAATAATGAAGGACAGCAGATTTTTTGAAACATGTCTAAAATTCTTACATTAATACTTCGGGAAAACAACATCCCGTTTTGTTGTTCTTTTTGTTATAAGCTGCATTTTGGGGAATATAAAATTTGATGTGTAACTTTGCCACTCTGTCCTGTTTACCACGGCTGTTAGAAAGTTCCAAACATTTTCATTTCCCATGTAATGCAGCATGCCCAAGATTAAGAACATGTGAATTAAATTCTGGCAACTTCTACCAAATTGAATTCAAACACTAGTCCTTGTAATTTAGGGTAGGAAGTTGAGTCTTACTCTAATTTCGGCATAAATGAAATCATCCTCCCTAATTTGGGGTTCTTTTCATTCATTTTCACAGATTTCTGGGAGTGATTTTATGTCAATGTGTACTTATTTAGTCTTGCCTCTTGAATGGAAACAATGATTTATCCCATACTTAATTATGAAAGACTATTCATTTCTGAGAAAATTCAAAGGGAAAAGTTTTAAGTCAGACACTAAATAAATAAACTGAAAACATTCATTCAAAACTATAGCTTCATCAGTTACCATGACCTAGACTGACTATATTTTAAAATATAAAACTAGCATTTATAGGATACCTCCTCAGAGCCAGCTCTGCCCTAGGACATCTCATTGGATATTTCACTTTATCATCAGAAAAACCAATTTTTATACTTGAGTCTTACATCTTAAAAAAGCTTATCTAAAATCACCCAGGTAATAAGCTATAAAGTCAGATTTTGAAGCCAGAAATTATACCAGGGTTTTCTCATGTTACTTTGTAGAAGTAATCCCCAGTTTATACATGCAAAACCTATGAAGATTCCTTGCCAATCAGCTGTACCCATAAAAGTCTGCATTTTTATAAGCTCCTCTAATGATCTTCATCCACCAGTCCTTTGGCAGCGTGGGGCTATTCCACTGACTCCAGAAATTCCTTCCCAAGCCATCCTTTCCTCAGCTGGTTCTGACTCATCCCAGTGAGTCGCTCAACCCCAGTAAATACAGATACCTGGTTCTTTCCCACCTGTCTCATTTCTCTCTGGGGTGCACATCTTTTATCTGTATCTTCACATCTCCTTAAAACCCTCTTCCTCTAAGAAGCCATCATTAGGGGCACCTGGGTGGCTCAGTGGCTTAAGCATCTGCCTTCGGGCTCAGTTCCCAATTCTGGGGTCCAGGGATCAAGTCCCACATGGGGCTGCCTGCTCAGTGGGGAGTCTGCTTCTCCTTCTCCCTTTGCCTGCTATCACCCGGCTTTGCTCTCTCACTCTGTCAAATAAATAAATAAAATCTTTAAAAAAAAAAAAAAAAAGCCATCATCATTCCCACCCCATTCTTTCTTTTATTATTCACAAGGCCTTATATAATCTATTTTATTATATTAATATGTGTTTATTTCTTACCTCACTTTTAAAATATTTTCTTCCATTTACTGTGTAAGACAGTAATTTCGGATCAGAAAGCAAAATTTCTCTTTCTGTAGAAATCTACTTAAGAAAGTGATGGAAGAAAAATGCCTCAAGGAGCCAGGCAGAAAGAAAAGGAAGGAGGTAAAGACATGCTGAGGGAGATCTGAATGACCCCCAAAATGATCAAGAGAACAAGCACCCCATGGACACACATTTACCTATTCCAAAGTAGCCAGGAATATCCCTGGCATGTTTTCCAAAGGAGGGAATGGACCATAACCTCTTAAGAGACATCATAGCAAACTGTCCAGCCTTCCTCATGATGTCATTCAGCCACAGAACTACCGAGAATGGAGCCAGAAGATTCACATATTCTTATTCTAACTCTACCATTGCTTAAGGCTAGGATCCCATAATAAAGTAATTGACTTCTCTTAGCCTCTATTTCTTCCATAAAACATCTACTGAGAATCTACAATGAATCTTACAGTCCAATGGTAACAAATTTGTCTCTAAATAAGGATTCACATACAGTTATATTTCTTATTCTTTCAGTATCTTTCTTCCTGTCTCGCGTGCATAATGGACAGGAAGTCCTAGCACATCCACCCCAGGGAGAAGATACTGAATCACTGCCATTGCTTACTATGGCCACGCGGTGGCACTGTTTAAGGATGCTACCCAGTAGGTTAAGCCACTGCTGTGATGGCTTGTGCTGCTATAGATCCTTGTACACGTCCCACATGACATACGGAAGACAATTTCACTTTTTGAATGCTTAGCTCATCCAAGATGGTCAGTACTTGAGCTTCCAAGTTTCCCATGGCTCAGTTTTGTTTTGTTTTAATTCCCCAAAACAGCCACCTCCCAAGACCCCAGTGCATTATGTTAGCACTGGAAAGAAATGTCTCTAGCATCTATCACACCTCTTTGAAATTCCATGTTTTCTCTTAAAGATACCAAGTATTTTGCTTTTAGGCTCGACTGCATGCCTTCTGGGGCAGACATGCTACTGGCTTGCCCTCATGGAGAAATTCACATCTATGCTTTTAAGGAGAGTGATTTTGGAACATCTGTCACTGAGGAAAAGAAAAAGCAAACCCAAGTGTAACACTCCCCGCTCCCGTTTTGTAGGACCTCATCAATAAAAGCAAATGATGAACCATGTTAAATATTTTGATGGAAAAGTCAAGATGCAGTGAGGAAACTACGCAGAGAAACCTAATGTAGACTAGAGGACCAAAGAAGTGCTTTTCTGAGGAAGAGGCTGTAACTGAAATCTTAAAGATGAATGGGGATTGCCAAGGGGCGTTTCAGGAAAAATAAACCACAAGCACAAGGACACTTGCCAATGTGGTTTCACAGTAGAGAACAAAGAGGAGAGTGAGAAGATAAACATGGAGAAGCAGGTCAGGTGAAGATCAAGTGGAGTCTTGTACTATGTGGTCTCCAAGATACTTCCAGAGACCACCTTCAGAGCCCAATAGCTTTTAGCAACCTCTAAAAAACAAAATTACTTAAAAATAGTTTCCAGTCAAATCAGTGAAAAGAAGGATCTGGGTTCTATAATATATTGTGGGGGCATCCTCTATGCTCATCACCACTCTTCTGAGTAGCTGATCCTTGGAGACCCCAACTCATAAAAGTTACCTCCCAGGTACAGATAATCTGTTTGTATATCCTATGGCACCAGGTGCCCCGCTTCCCCACAAAAGGCACACAGCCTCTATCTTTAGAAGGTGATGAATCTGGTATCTGAGGCAAATCTGCATTGCTATATGAAAATTACATAATGCAGGCAGGTAAGCATTGGGAAAGAGAGAGAGAGAAAAAGAGAGAAAGAGGTAGGGAATTCAAGTTTAAAATCAGCTTTCTAAACATAATGAGAAGACTATGTATAAGGCTTACTGTATTACGAACCCTAGCTGCTTATGGAAAAAAAAATCTTTCAGAGGAAAAACAATTAAATAAAAATGACTGGGAGGGTGGTTGAGTTATGGACATTGGGGAGGGTATGTGCTATGGTGAGTGCTGGGAAGTGTGTAAGCCTGATAATTCACAGACCGGTACCCCTGGGGCTAATAATACATTATATGTTAATTTTTTAAGGTAATTTAAAAAAATAGACAAAAAAAAAAAGACTGGCAAGATGCCAAAGTGTAAGACACCAAAATACTTAAATTTTGAGAAAGTACTTGAACCAAGAAAGAGACAGGTGATGAAAAAGATTTTGTTATTGTCAGATTTGGGACACTGAGGGTTTGTTTTTGTTGTTGGGTTTTTTTGCCATTTATCAAATCTACTTACCATGAGCAGGACTTTTTTCTCTGGACAGTCCCATACAGATAGCGATTCTAGTGATTTAATTTCCTCTGTATTTCTGGCTCTTTCATGGATCACACAGAGGATGATTAAATGGCTTTTCGGTATTGTTTCTTAAATTTGACTCTTCCCACGAATTGGGGGCAGTTCCCATGGGAACCTCTGGATGTGGTATAAGAGCAAAACAGATCACAATCATTTGAGTCTTTACTGAAAGCACAGTTGACAAAATACTTTATTCACCACTTCCATAGGACGAATTCACTAGTAAATATATAAATATAACTCCAAAATCTAAGGAAGTAAAAGTCTGTCTTGTTCTTCCCACATAAAGATCATAGAACCTTTTCCAATTAAAAAAAAAAAATAAAAAAGTTATTTTGCACACAAACTCACACAAGGACATTACACCAGAAACTGTCTAGTGTGTTTAACCCTCTTCCCACATAAAGATAATGGAACGTTTTCCAATTTTTAAAAAAAGTTATTTTGCATATGAACTCATACAAGGACACTATACCAGAATTTATCTCTAAAGTTACCAGCAAAATAGGCCAGTGTCACTGGAATGATTGAGGAGTGGAATGGAATTTGAAGGAGAGAATAATGATTGTATGCATTTTTCCACTGACAACAGAAATCCTCATTTTGAAAAATGGCAGAATGTAAATTTTAATAAATTAACCAACATAACATACTGCTTCAATGGGTGCCTGGGTGGCTCAATGGGTTAAAGCCTCTGCCTTTGGCTAGGGTCATGATCCCAGGGTCCTGGGATCGAACGCCCCCCATTGGGCTCTCTGCTCAGCAGGGAGCCTGCTTCCCTTCCTCTCTCTCTGCCTGCCTCTCTGCCTAATTGTGATCTCTGTCTGTCAAACAAATAAATAAAATCTTAAAAAAAAATACTGCTTCAAGTAGGCACTATTTACATAAGGTACAGCTAGAAATAAATTATAAAAAGTAATTCTCATGTGCATTTGTGAATTTCATTCAGTCACAGAAACTTTAAAAATCTTTAAGCTAAAGATCCCACAGTGTCTTTCCAACAGCATTACCTCTTTGTAAAATTTATGCATGAATTTCTACATCTCCATGCTACAACCCAGTGCAAGACAACACAATCTCTTTTAGGATAACAGAAATAGTCTATTCACTGCTCTCCCTACATCCTTCCCTATACAGCAGCCAGAGCAATATTTAAAAGACAGAAATCCCAATTTAAACATTTCAACTATCTCTCACCTCAGTCAGAATAAAACCCAACACCTTTACCTTGGTTTACCATTCCCTTTGTAATGAGGCCATGATTTAATTTCATTTCTATACTATTTCCACAAAATTCCCCAGAAAATCATGTTGCTCACAATCTCCAATTACTCTTTATCAACTCACTCTTTTTTTTTTTAAGTATTTTTTTATTTTATTTATTTGACAGACAGAGATCACAAGTAGGCAGAAAGGCAGGCAGAGAGAGAGGAAGGGAAGCAGGCTCCCTGCTGAGCAGAGAGCCTGATGTGGGGCTCGATCCCAGGACCCTGGGATCATGACCTGAGCTGAAGGCAGAGGCTTTAACCCACTGAGCCACCCAGGTGCCCATTTATCAACTCACTCTTATCAGGCTTCTACGTCCACCATACCTGCAAACTACATTGCATCAAGGTCAACAAAAGCCCCCAGGTTACTAAATGCAATGTCCAAGTCTTAGTAGTCATCTTTGTTTATCACTTCCTTCTCCTCCACATTGTTTTATCCACTCAACATTTAACAGCAACTTATTTTCCTTCTACCTTCCTGGTTGCTTTTTTAAAGTTTTCTCTGCTTGTCGCTCCTCTTCTAGAATCTTGTAACGATCAGTAATGCGATCTGTGGTTACCTTCTCTACTACATTTACTCCCATGGTGACCTCATTACTTCCTGCATTGTTTTTTTTTTTTTTTTAATTTTTTTTTTAAAGATTTTATTTATTTATTTGACAGACAAAGATCACAAGTAGGCAGAGAGGTAGGCAGAGAGAGAGAGGAGGAAGCAGGCTCCCTGCTGAGCAGAGAGCCAGATGCGGGGCTCGATCCCAGGACACTGGAATCACGACCTGAGCCGAAGGCAGAGGCTTTAACCCACTGAGCCACCCAGGTGCCCCCCTTCCTGCAGTTTTAAATACCATCAATACACCAATAACTCCTAAATTTCTATCTCCAGGCCAGACCTCTTCTGAACTTCAGACTCATATCCAACTCCCTATTTCATGTCAGTGCTTAGATACTCCATTGTTAATTACTGGCATAAAACTTCTGTATAACAGATTGCCCCAAAACTCAGTGATTTTAATAGCATCCATGGATTCTCATAGATCTGCAGGTCAGTCAGGGTATGAAGATCTAAATGGGTGCAGCGGGCAGCTTCAAGCTGTTGGTCTAGTTCTACTTAGCTGGGGTGGATCTGCTTCACTTGCACTAACGTACATGGGAACAACATCAGATGTGAACAACTACCCAGGGGGAGCTCTTCTCATGATGAACACATCTCAATCTCCCATTCCATCTCACCTCTAAGGATCCACTGGCCAAAGCCAGTCACACTGCAAAGACTAGTCAGGAGGGGAGATACACTGCCCATGGGCACAAGGAACAATAACCACCATGTACAACAGATGTCTCTCACTTTGCATATCCAAACCTCACCCAGTCCTAACCTACTCCAACCACAGTCTTTCCCATACTAATCAACTTATCAAAGCCAAATGCTCAAGTCATCCAGGACCCTTCTTTCCTTCCCACTCCACTTCCAGAAGCCTTCAAAACATATTCAGAATCTAACAGTCTTTCCATCTCTACTAACACAGTGTATGAGCCACCAGAATGTGTCCTCTGGCTTAGTACATTATTCTTCCGGCAGGTAATCCTGCCCCTAACCCCCAGTGCAGCCCCCTTAATTTACTCCCCGACATATACACACAAATGGTACTTCATTTCATTCAGGCTCAAATGAAACACTAATAGCTTAAAGGCTTTATGTGATAACACCTCTTATTATCTATACAAATCTGTTTTCCACTGCTCTCTCTCTTACTCACTCTGTTACTCATACAGGATTCCCTCAGACTTTCTGAACAAGCCAAGCTTGCTACCTATGGCTTTTGCACTAGCTCTTACCTATGCCTAGCAATTTCCTCCCCTAGATAGCCACGTAGCTAACTTCCCTAGCTTCTTCAATATTTTGTTTAAATGTCACCTGTTTTATGAGGGCTACCTTGACCTCACTATTTTATACTGTAGCCCACCCATCCCACACTCCCAACGCCCCCATACATGATTTTTTTTGTTTTGTTTCACTGATCTGCTAATATTCTACATAATTAACCAATTTAATAGGCTGCTTATTGTCTGCCCCTCCGACCTCACTCAAATACCATCCACCTACCCAGCCTGACAATGTAAATGTCTTAAGGGGGAAAACTATTTTTTTCACTGGTGTACATCCCCAAACATCTTCAACATCTAGAAAACTACAAAAAATGAATTTTCACTGATAATCATTCTCACCCAAACAGAGGTCCTTCTTGCCCTGAAGCCCTGCCATTTGCTGTTTCTTCCTCCTGGGACCTTTTTTACCCAGGTACTTTCCCTCTCACCATTCAAATCTCTGACTACATACCACTTCCTCACAGAGGTCACCCTTGGTCACTTCATGTAAAGTACACCCTTTCCTTCCTGCCTCTTTGGCCCATTTTCCTGCTTTATTTTATTCATCATACTTACACATTTTCAAAAATGACCCATTTATTTGCTTGTTATTATCTGTCTTCTATGAGATTGAAAGCCCCATGAGAACAGAAACTTGGTTTATCTTACTTATCACTGCCCCCTCAACTCAGTGTTAGCTACTGGGCTAGAACTAAACACACACAGACACAGACACACACACACACATACACACTTGTTTAATAAAGGTCCTCCCTTAACAAGGAGGCAAAACAAATCTTGTCCACCTAATGTAGAAGAAAAATGATAACTACACTGAAGGGAGGGCAAGCTTTAAGAAATTAAATAGAGGGAACATGAGTTTTGTGGTTAAACAGAATGTTCCCAAGTTCAATCATCCTTAAAAGCTACAGGACAGTGCCCTACTCTTCCAAGATAAACACGCTTGAGAACTACTTTAAGAAGAAAACCAATCAAGAACCAAGAAAAATCAGCTTCTGGTGCTCATTTTAGGTTAACTAATTTCCTCAATAGAAAACATGCATAAAATGAACAAACAAGTTATCTGATGTTTCAAATGATTAAGTGCAAGCTGAGATAGCTTTGAAGTAGTTGCTACCTAATCTCTAGGAGAAGATCTGTAGCCTAATAACCAAACCATCCCTCAGACACAGACTTCTCCATCAAGGGGAAAGAATCAGAAAGACATGTCCTACACCTGGGTGTAGCTACTTGCAATTTCAAATTTCCAAAGAAGCCAAGGAAATGAAGAGATCCCAATTTTCCAAGAATGTTAAAAAACAGTTATGTCAAGAATTAGTTTAAGAGGGGTGCCTGGGTGGCTCAGTGGGTTAAAGCCTCTCTGCCTTCGGCTCAGGTCATGATCCTAGTCCTGGGATTGAGCCCCACGTCAGGCTCTCTGCTCTGCAGGGAGCCTGCTTCCTCCTCTCTCTGCCTGCCTCTCTGCCTACTTGTGATCTCTGTCTGTCAAATAAATAAATAAAATCTTAAAAAAAAAAAAGAATTAGTTTAAGAATACATTACAAATAACAACTGACATTTAGCTGGTATTTTTCTTACTATTTTCTTGCTTATTAAAACCAGTTAAAAATGTTATAAATACTCCAGAGAGTATGCTCCTAATTCTTATGGTAAATGCTTCTTCAAGGGTAATGCCAATTTATGAGGTGCTTACAATGAGTTGAGTATGGTGCTCAGCACTTTGTAGATATTGGCTGGTAAATGTACGTGAATCAACCAACTCATTATTTCCTCAGTTCTAATCTTGCATATGTCCAACTGCTTTATAACATAAAAAATAAAAGGCTATCGCCACTTCATTCCAAATTCAATTTGTGCTGATACTCAAAGGTTTGTCTGACAATCATGTGGAAATTCTTTTCAGTTATTGGACTAGCATGGGTCAGGCCCCTGGTTATGCTGTCACTGTAACAAAGTGAAAACATGTTAAGTCAACTATGTAACCTACAAGGCAGATGGTTCTTGCTATTTTACTAAACACTAAAATAATTTTATATTATGGAGAACACCCTCTGCATCAATTTGTATAAATTTATGCATTACTGTTGTAGGAGCCCTGAGCAGGCTGCCCCAAAATGTGCCACTTTGGCATAAAGATTATTTACAGTTAAAATGATAAAAACCAAGCACAGTAGGAAAGGTGTTCTGCCTACCCCACCCCACCCATCACTACCTGAATTTACACAGGAAAGGAGAGCCTACAACAGGAAGAGAAGTATTAACAGAGGTCCCCTCACCCATGGACCCTATCTGCATAACAGGGCACAGAGGCCCCCTCACCCATGGACCCTATTTGCATAACAGGGAAACCTCGTTTTTTCCAAATATTTCCTCTCACCTTCCTGCTAATGAGTTTTCTCCACTATGCCTCTCCTTAGCTCATATAACCCTCATCGTCTTTGGAATTTCATGTCTGTGTGGATTCCTTGTATGTACGCCTACTAATTTGATTTTCTCCTGTTAATCTGTCTCATGTCAATTTGATTCTAAGTCAAGCAACAGGAACCACAGGGCAGAAGAAGGTCTTCCTCCAGAACAGTTGGCATTGTCAGCAGGATATTTAACTTGCTGGAAACCACTCACCCCAGATGCTGCTGCAGCTGAGAGATTCTTGGGACATCTAACAAGCAGCTGGCAGAAGGTGACATTTCTCACCACGTAACCTCCTTGGAATCTCTATCTGCTGAGTCCTAAGGAGTGAGAATGGTGAGAGTCCTCTTCTCTCTAAATTTAGATTAACAGGAGAAAAAATATTTGTGGAACTAGTTCCTTGGACCTAGAGATTCTTTGGTTAAATATGTCAGAGTATTCTTCGGTTACTGGTCCATTCCCTCCCAGACGTGGTCTTTGTATTTTTCTGTCTGTGTCATTTGATGTGCACAAGAGGTACAGGCTGCTGCTAAGGGACATCTTGGAAGCCAAAGCCACAAAAACTGGTGGGCAAGACTTGAGCACTTAAGAGCTAGTAGAGCTCTTATCACCTCAAGAGTTCTGTGATAGGATAAGTTGGTCACAGAACAGGTTAGATTGATTGAGCATGGGTCACCTGCCAACCACAAGAAAACTTCAAGCATCCGAGGTACACTATAAACCAACACAGTCTCCAGCCCTGTGGCATATCCCTCATAGGTATTATTGTGGCTCCAAGAAACCCGAGGCTTGGCCAACACTTGATGTGCATGTATCTTCCCTTTGTCTTGTTCTGTCTTAAGAGCCTGGCTTTGTGGCTTTGAGAATATTCTCTTTAGTCTCCACCATTAGGAGTGCACTTCTGTGGTCAGACGGGGGGTCAGTATTACCCCTCTCTCTCTCTTTCCTTCTGTCTGTCCCACCATGCCAGCTCTTGGGGGTGTTTGTCATGAGAGGTTCCAACCCATAGGAAACTTTGTTGTTTGTTAGTGCTGGAAAGTCCCATTCCAGTATTATCTACCCAGTGTTAGAGATTAGCAGGCCTGTGACTGGAGGCATCTCACAATTTTGGAGGAGACTGGATACAGCATTTTTACCACACCATCAGTGTCTCTGCCAGGAACATCTTTGCTTTCTTAGACAAGAAGTCAACTTTTGGATCATGGGGCTGTATCACCTATGCCCTCTTTGGCCTTTGGTTCAGCCATTAAGGCTTATTGATTTGAATCGCTATTAGATCTTCTCATCATTGGCCAGACAATGGATCCTTTAAGTTAGCTCTATTTAAAAGAAAATATTCTTTATAGAGAGCTCTCAGTTGTCTTAGTAGTACAATGGCTGGTCTTAGGGACTTCCTTGACAAGATAAAATCACAGAAATTAGGCTTAAGACTTAGAAATAAATGTCCACATCTGATGCAAATTTCCCTTAAATCTTATCTCATCTGTCTGTTTTAATATACCTTTCCCTATAAGATTTACAAGGAGCACTCAGCCCTAATCTAGAGGTTCAAAGTGTACAGGTTGTTCATGTAAATGCTGAAAGCCCGGGAAATAAATTTAACAAAAGCACCTGAGAACGGCAATAGACTTGCTCTGCTCCTACCTTTCAGGCACTGATAATCAGGCTCTGCCAGTTTTGGGCATTCATGGGCAATGTCCTTCACAGGTGTATCCTAGATTGCCCACTGCAAAAGAAATTGTATCCCCTGGACAGTAGCAAAATATTTGAAAATATAAGCCCTTTTACCTTCACTTTTCAAAGAGCCTACAAAATTTGGGAAGAAACTTAAAAGGTTAATAACTTATTTACTACCTTTCCACCAGAGGAAAAGGTGACCAAAATTTCTTAATCCCTCCCATAAATGATCTGTGAAAGACCAAGGACTAATAGAAGCCAAGGTCAAATTAGAAGGCTTTTATTGAAATGCTTTATACAGATAAAATCTTCTGATCACAATTTTAGTTAAAAATCTCCCTACTATAAAGAAATGTATTGTCGGGCTCTCTGCTCAGCAGGGAGACTGCTTCCCCCACTCTCTCTCTGCCTGCCTCTCTGCCTACTTGTGATCTCTGTCTGTCAAATAAATAAATAAAATCTTTAAAAAAAAAAAAAAAGAAAGAAAATGTATTTAAAAAGGCAGAGCACCTTTCTTGACTCTGCTAGGTTTTTATTACTTTTAACTCAAAATAATCTTTATGCCAAAGTGGCACATTTTGGGGTAGACTGCCCTGGGCCCCTTCACTGTTCTTTAAAAAAAAAAGGGGGGGGGAGCCTAATTACATTTGTAAGTATAGATTAAAAATAAACATGATCTATAGTAGCATCTACATAGCATGCTATGTTGGAGACATCAAGTAGAATTAAAGAACTGCAAGCATTTCTCTTGGTCTAGGACAATGACATTCTCTAACTATGAAGATCTTTGTCTTCACCATATAAACCTGAGGTGCTTTTAAAGTACAGCAGTAGTAACTCTGAGACAGTGGGACACCTGAAGTGTATCTATATATGTATATATACATATATAGATATATATATATCTCAAAATGGTAATTTAAGGTCAAGTGACACACTTCTCAATATAACCCTCTATAGACTAAAGGTTGTCACTGAACTTGCCGTGATATAAGTTCTGTATTAGGCATTTAAATAACCAAATGCAAGGTTCAGAATAAAATAAAATAAACCACTGTATAATATCCTGGGATTTTTACAATACTAGTACTCTTTAACCAAACTTGAAGGCCACTATAAGGCAGATAAAACATTTCTAAAATGATATACTAATCTAATCGATGACTCCAAAACTTGACACAGTGTGAAATCTGCCCAGTTTACTCTAAATTACAAAAACAAATCTCTCAGATTAGAGAATCAATAAAATATACTGAACTCGATGCAAATGAAGAAAATCTACAATAATTTAGTATTTGAGATTGCAATAAGAAAATGAATAGACTCACTAAATAGACACCACAAAAAAAAATTAAAAATTACTGGAGGAAGGAGGTATAATGTTTAATTGGCACCCAAAAGTAACTGGCTAAAAAGTATTAAATGTATATTCCACAGAAAATTACATTTGTCCTTGACTTTTGCTTCTCTTGGATCCACTTGTTATTAATACATCATAACACAGTATAAATGCCACATATTGGAACTGTCTCAAGGCATATAGTTATATGGAAGGAGAGATATTAACATTCACTGACTCATTTAATTCCATCATCATCTGATAATTACTAAGTCCATTTATCAAGCCTCATAAGACTTACACAAATGGGATAATTTTACCCTACTGCCCTAGCCCAAGAAACAGAGTATATTTAAAGCCAAAGTTGCAGAATTGCTATTAGTCCTACTATGAATTCTCTGAATTATCTTTAAGGATATAACCTATCCACTTATCAGCTGTAGGGGACCCATGAAGTATTTCCAACTGAGACAGACTGCATATGCCTTGAGATATGAAGAAAAAAGACCCTAGGCATTATGAAATAAATCGGACAGAGGAGGACAAACACTATATGGTATCACTTACATATGTGGAATCTGAAAAAGCTAAACTCACAGAACCGGATACTAAAATGGTTACTGGTGGCTGGGATTGAAAAATGGTAAGATGTTGGTCAAAGAGTACAAACTCCCAGTTAGCAGATGATTAAATTCTTGGGGTCTAAAGCACATCATTGTGATTATAGATAACAATACTGTTTTGTACACTTGAAAGTTGCTAAGACAGTAAATCTTAAATGTTCTCTAAATGGAGGTGTTAGTTAACACTACATTGTTAATGATATTGCAATATATAATACACCAAGTCAACACATTATACATCTTAAATGTTGTCAATTATATCTCATTAAAGCTATAAAGAAAATGAAAAACAATAAAATAGTAAATTATATTTTTCTATGAGTTTGACCATTTATTTCAAATGTGTTTGTACAGTTTGGAGATGATATAAACAACACAATGGACACGTCTACAGATAAAGTTGATATTAAAAAGAAAAAAAGGAGAAAAGAGAGGGAGGGAAGGAGGGAGAAAGGAAGGAAGGCAGTCAGGCAAGCAAGCAAGCTGGCCATAGGAGGTAGCTTCAGAAAACTCAATGTCAATGGAATAATATGGGATTGAATGTAGGATCAATTTGAAGAATCACAATGCAACAGGCAGCTCTGACACGGAATTTGAAAGCAGGAGATTACTTATTAATGAGTAGGGATGGACCAGAAGAAGGACACTCTAGGTAGAACATAAGGAAAGGCACACAGACTAGAAATTGTGAGACTCATTTGGCGAAAGAAAGGTCATCTTGTTTGATCAGAGCAATATATGTAAAGTAGAGATTGTAAAGGAAATAAAGCTCCAAAGGTAGGCTAGTCCTGTTTTTCACAAAGACTCCAAATCAGGCTAAGGAACATATGACAAATATGAAAAATAGCAGTGAGTCAGTGAAGGATGTTGAGGTGGGAAATAACATATTTAAAGATTTGACTGAGAAAGACCTTGCTGACACCTACAAAAAATGGGCGAGGAAGGTTAAAGAGTGAATGCCGGGAAAAATGTCTTAAGAGATGTTACGAAAGGTTGTCATAAAAAAATACTTAACAAATACAAGCAGTCATTTCCATTCATAACACATAAAAATTAATGAGCCCCTAGATTCTGTTCCAGTTTCTGGATTACTTAACATTGGCCTGTTAAGACTGATACAAGATTTTTTTTTTTAGGTTTTTTTTTTTTGTTTGCTTGTTTTTATTGATTTTTATTTTTTAAGATCAAGATATGAAAAAGAGAGCTAAAATCACAAGTAGTAACAAAATCCAATAGCATGCTGGAATGCCCAAAGACCTAGTCGTTTTCTGTCATACTATGGAATGCTAATTAAAAAACAAAAGTGTGAACCCTAAAGGCAAAAGAAATTGGACATTTACTGACTATCTTGCAACCTCCTGGGGAAGTACTGAGTATAAACATTTGACTGACTGACAGGTGACACATAACTAATACATATCTGGTAGGGACCAAACACCAGTTTCTGAATGAAAAACCAACTCATTTTCTATCTATCACACCACACCTGAATAAACTATTAACAGCATGTCATGATTCTAAAAGAGTTATAAAATACTGTGGGTGGGTCCTGACCACCATATATTTTGAAATGGGATAAAACAACAGTACCAATGAGCACTGACTATACTAAGGATAACCAATGTTTTATGAAATATTAGTCATATATACGTATTTATTCTTACTGGTACATTTAAAGGGATGGTATTTAGGGGTGCTTGGCTGGCTCAGACTGTGGAGCATGAGACTCTTGATCTCAGGGTTGTGAGTTGGAGCTAACAGTCAGTGTCGAGCCGAAATATAAAATCTTTTAAAAAATTAAAAATAAAAATAAATAAGGGATGGTGTTTATTTGCCATTATAGTAAAATAAGTTTGAAGCTACTGTACGTACAACAAAATCCTCAAACAAGACATAGGTAGACATTACTAAGCTTAATTTTGGAAATAAATTTTTAGTCCAATCTAAAATTCTAGTAGTAATTACTGTAAATATTATTCCCCAAAGGCACAATCAAGAAAATCAATAATTAATATTAATTCATGGCCAAGTATTTGATTTCTAGAACACCATCAAATATAAAATAGACATCATAATAAAATAATGTAGCAAGTTTACCTGTTTGCCAGATGACTTCTAAATTTAGATACTGTAACTACTTTCTTAATTATCAAATCTCATATAAAAATGCTAAAGAAAAAAAAATTGATGTCAAGACACCATTTTTTTAAAAAATAAGATACATTCTAGTATACGGATTAAAGCATCAAGGGTTGGTGTCCCAGGCTACTATAATAGGCTGTATGACTTTAGTCAAATTACTTATGCCTTTATGCTTTTTAATCCTCAAGTATCTTTGCACTGATAGTGGAAATGATAATACTATTCACTATATAGTCTTGTGAGGAGGATAATGAGAAACTGCATGTAAAGTGAGGAGTGAGAATACCAAACACTTAGAAAATGTTCAACAAATATGACTGAAACTGCATTTCACGTTTAATGGTTGGTATGATTAATTTATGCAAAAAGCCAATTGCTGTTTTCAGTAAGTCTCATAACAATTAAATTGAACATGAGGCAAATGAATCACAGAAGCTCAAGTTCTGAGGATATTTTAGCATTATTCCTGATTTTTTCCTAATTTGTCTGTTCTTTCCTGTCAGACTTCCCACTCTCTGTTAACTTAAAAAAATTAAAAGCTCTATCTTCACCTTGCCACATTATTGTATTTTATAGGATTATTTCCAAGCCTCTAAGGGGCAAAGCCTCCAGTCTCTGTTCTGAAGGATTAATGGTAGAACAGGGAGTGAAGAAAGATATAATGTGACAAGGTCAGAGTTGCTAGGTCAGCAACATGACCAACTGTACCTCAAAATTCCCTAAATGGGTTCAGATCACCACGGTGTGATAAATGTGTGGGCTGCTTTGTAAAGAATTGCTTAACAGTGATTTATTTCCAGGAGAAAACAAAATGACACCAGAACTAATTTGATGAAGCGACAATAGAACACAGATTTTAGTTGTGGGTCAGAGACTCTCTTCACCCTTCCACTACCGTATGTCCAAAGGAGCACAGGAAATGTGGGGCTGAAAACTACTCTGTTTGGGGAAACAATTGTGAAAAATAAACCCAGAACATCAGAGATAACCTCCATCAGAACATCTACTCTCATGAGACCCCCCCCCAAAATGGTTTTAATCAGCAGTGCTTTCCTAGGGAAGGAGAGAGGATGTATATCACGGTGTAAAAGCCTTACGGTGGTGTCTTATCTTCCATGCATATGTATTCCTGCTTATATAAATAAATCTGGTATGAACAGGGTGACTTCAGTGTTGAGAAATCTGTCCCAGGAAATGCTGGGCCGATTTTTCTCTCTTAACAAGAGGATACCAGGTGTGTCTGGCTGGCTCAGTCAGTAGAGCATGCAACTCTTGATCTCTGGTTTTTAGTTCAGCCCTATTCTGGGTGTAGAGCTCACTTAAAAAATAAATCAATTAGGAGGAGGAGTAAAGATGGCGGAGAAGTAGCAGGCTGAGACTACTTCAGGTAGCGGGAGATCAACTAGAAAGCTTATCTAAAGATTGCAGACACCTACAGATCCAACGGGAGATCGAAGAGAAGAACAGCAACTCTAGAAACAGAAAATCAACCACTTTCTGAAAGGTAGGACTGGCGGAGAAGTGATTCCAAAGCGACGGGAAGATAGACCGCGGGGGGAGGGGCCGGCTCCCGGCAAGCGGCGGAGCAACGGAGCACAAAATCAGGACTTTTAAAAGTCAGTTCCGCTGAGGGACATCGCTCCAGAGGCTTAACCGGGGTGAAGCCCACGCGGGGTTAGCGTGGCCTCAGGTCCCGCAGGGTCACAGAAGGATTGGGGGCATCTGAGTGTCGCAGAGCTTACAGGTAGTAGAACGGGGAAGCCGGCTACAGAGACAGAGCCGAGGAGTGAGCTCTAAGCTCGGGGTTACCTTGAACTGGTCGCAGGCTCAGTCAGCTCGGAGCGCGGCCGGAGGCCAGGGTGACGGGAGTAATTGGGCGCTGTTCTCTGAAGGCGCACTGAGGAGTGGGACCCCGGGCTCTCGGCTCCTCCGGGACGGAGACCGGGAGGCCGCCATCTTCATTCCCATCCTCCAGAACTCTACGGAAAGCGCTCAGGGAACAAAAGCTCCCGAAAGCAAACCCGAGCGGATTACTCAGACCGCCCGGGGTAAGGGCGGTGCAACTCTGCCCGGGGCAAAGACACTTGAGAATCACTGCAACAGGCCCCTCCCCCATAAGATCAACAAGAAACCCAGCCAGGACCAAGTTCACCTACCAAGGACTGCAGTTTCAATACCAAGGAGAGCAGCGGAATTCCAGAGGAGGAGAAAGCAAAGCACGGAACTCATGGCTTTCTCCCCATGATTCTTTAGCCTTGCAGTTAATTTAATTTTTAATTTTTTTTTCTTTTTCAATTGCTTTTTCTTCTTCTGCTAAATTTTTTTTAACTTTTACCCTTTTTTAACGTTTTTTGACTAGTTTATCTAATATATATATATATATATATATTTCCTTTTTATATTGTTTCTTAATTGCTTTTCTTTTTTTAAATGTTTCTTTTTTCTTTTTCTTTTTTTTTTTTTCTTTCTGAACCTCTTTTTATCCCCTTTCTCCCCCCTCACGATTTGGGATCTCCTCTGATTTGGCTAAAGCATAATTTCCTGGGGTTGTTGCCACCCTTTTAGTATTTTACTTCCTCCTTCATATACTCTTCTCTGGACAAAATGACAAGGTGGAAAAATTCACCACAAAAAAAAGACCAAGAGGCAGTACCAAAGGCTAGGGACCCAATCAATACAGACATTGGTAATATGTCAGATCTAGAGTTCAGAATGACGATTCTCAAGGTTCTAGCCGGGCTCGAAAAAGGCATGGAAGATATTAGAGAAACCCTCTCCGGAGAGATAAAAGCCCTTTCTGAAGAAATAAAAGAACTAAAATCTAACCAAGTTGAAATCAAAAAAGCTATTAATGAGGTGCAATAAAAAATGGAGGCTCTCACTACTAGGATAAATGAGGCAGAAGAAAGAATTAGTAATATAGAAGACCAAATGACAGAGAATAAAGAAGCTGAGCAAAAGAGGGACAAACAGCTACTGGACCATGAGGGGAGAATTCGAGAGATAAGTGACACCATAAGACGAAACAACATTAGAATAATTGGGATTCCAGAAGAAGAGGAAACAGAGAGGGGAGCAGAAGGTATATTGGAGAGAATTATTGGAGAGAATTTCCCCAATATGGCAAAGGGACCAAGCATCAAAATCCAGGAGGTGCAGAGAACCCCCCTCAAAATCAATAACAATAGGTCCACACCCGGTAACCTAATAGTAAAATTTACAAGTCTTAGTGACAAAGAGAAGATCCTGAAAGCAGCCCGAGAAAAGAAGTCTGTAACGTACGATGGTAAAAATATTAGATTGGCAGCAGACTTATCCACAGAGACCTGGCAGGCCAGAAAGAGCTGGCATGATATATTCAGAGTACTAAACGAGAAAAACATGCAGCCAAGAATACTATATCCAGCTAGGCTATCATTGAAAATAGAAGGAGAGATTAAAAGCTTCCAGGACAAACAAAACCTGAAAGAATTTGCAAACACCAAACCAGCTCTACAGGAAATATTGAAAGGGGTCCTCTAAGCAAAGAGAGACCCTAAAAGTAGTAGATCAGAAAGAAACAGAGACAATATACAATAACAGTCACCTTACAGGCAATACAATGACACTAAATTCATATCTCTCAGGACTTACCCTGAATGTTAATGGGCTAAATGCCCCAATCAAAAGACACAGGGTATCAGAATGGATAAAAAAACAAAACCCATCTATATGTTGCCTACAAGAAACTCATCTTAAACCCAAAGACACCTGCAGGTTTAAAGTGAGGGGGTGGAAAAGAATTTACCATGCTAATGGACATCAGAAGAAAGCAGGAGTGGTAATCCTTATATCAGATCAATTAGATTTTAAGCCAATGACTATAATAAGAGATGAGGAAGGACACTATATCATACTCAAAGGAACTGTCCAACAAGAAGATCTAACAATTTTAAATATCTATGCCCCTAACGTGGGAGCAGCCAACTATATAAACCAATTAATAACAAAATCAAAGAAACACATCGACAATAATACAATAATAGTAGGGGACTTTAACACTCCCCTCACTGAAATGGACAGATCATCCAAGCAAAAGATCAACAAGGAAATCAAGGCCTTAAATGACACACTGGACCAGATGGACATCACAGATATATTCAGAACATTTCATCCCAAAGCAACAGAATACACATTCTTCTCTAGTGCACATGGAACATTCTCCAGAATAGACCACATTCTCGGTCCTAAATCAGGTCTCAACCGGTATCAAAAGATTGGAATCATTCCCTGCATATTTTCAGACCACAATGCTCTGAAGCTAGAACTCAATCACAAGAGGAAATTTGGAAAGAACCCAAATACATGGAGACTAAACAGCATCCTTCTAAAGAATGAATGGGTCAACCAGGAAATTAAAGAAGAATTGAAAAAATTCATGGAAACAAATGATAATGAAAACACAACGGTTCAGAATCTGTGGGACACAACAAAGGCAGTCCTGAGAGGAAAATATATAGCAGTACAAGCCTTTCTCAAGAAACAAGAAAGGTCTCAGGTACACAACCTAACCCTACACCTAAAAGAGCTGGAGAAAGAACATGAAAGAAACCCTAAACCCAGCAGGAGAAGAGAAATCATAAAGATCAGAGCAGAAATCAATGAAATAGAAACCAAAAAAACAATAGAACAAATCAACGAAAGTAGGAGCTGGTTCTTTGAAAGAATTAATAAGATCGATAAACCCCTGGCCAGACTTATCAAAAAGAAAAGAGAAAGGACCCAAATAAATAAAATCATGAATGAAAGAGGAGAGATCACAACGAACACCAAAGAAATACAGACAATTATAAGAACATACTATGAGCAACTCTACGCCAACAAATTTGACAATCTGGAAGAAATGGATGCATTCCTAGAGACATATAAACTACCACAACTGAACCAGGAAGAAATAGAAAGCCTGAACAGACCCATAACCAGTAAGGAGATTGAAACAGTCATCAAAAATCTCCAAACAAACAAAAGCCCAGGGCCAGATGGCTTCCCGGGGGAATTCTACCAAATATTTAAAGAAGAACTAATTCCTATTCTCCTGAAACTGTTCCAAAAAATAGAAATGGAAGGAAAACTTCCAAACTCATTTCATGAGGCCAGCATCACCTTGATCCCAAAACCAGACAAGGATCCCATCAAAAAAGAGAACTACAGACCAATATCCTTGATGAACACAGATGCAAAAATTCTCGCCAAAATACTAGCCAATAGGATTCAACAGTACATTAAAAGCATTATTCACCACGACCAAGTGGGATTTCTTCCAGGGCTGCAAGGTTGGTTCAACATCCGCAAATCAATCAATGTGATGCAACACATTAATAAAAGAAAGAACAAAACCATATGATACTCTCCATAGATGCTGAAAAAGCATTTGACAAAGTACAGCATCCCTTCCTGATCAAAACTCTTCAAAGTGTAGGGATAGAGGGCACATACCTCAATATTATCAAAGCCATCTATGAAAAACCCACCGCAAATATCATTCTCAATGGAGAAAAACTGAAAGCTTTTCCGCTAAGGTCAGGAACACGGCAGGGATGTCCGTTATCACCACTGCTATTCAACATAGTACTAGAAGTCCTAGCCTCAGCCATCAGACAACAAAAGGAAATTAAAGGCATCCAAATCGGCAAAGAAGAAGTGAAACTATCACTCTTTGCAGATGATATGATACTATATGTGGAAAACCCAAAAGACTCCACTCCAAAACTGCTAGAACTTGTACAGGAATTCAGTAAAGTGTCAGGATATAAAATCAATGCCCAGAAATCAGTTGCATTTCTCTACACCAACAACAAGACAGAAGAAAGAGAAATTAAGGAGTCAATCCCATTTACAATTGCACCCAAAACTGTAAGATACCTAGGAATAAACCTAACCAAAGAGACTAAGAATCTATACACAGAAAACTATAAAGTACTCATGAAAGAAATTGAGGAAGACACAAAGAAATGGAAAAATGTTCCATGCTCCTGGATTGGAAGAATAAATATTGTGAAAATGTCTATGCTACCTAAAGCAGTCTACACATTTAATGCAATTCCTATCAAAGTACCACCCATTTTTTTCAAAGAAATGGAACAAATAATCCTAAACTTTATATGGAACCAGAAAAGACCTCGAATAGCCAAAGGAATATTGAAAAAGAAAGCCAAAGTTGGTGGCATCACAATTCCGGACTTCAAGCTCTATTACAAAGCTATCATCATCAAGACAGCATGGTACTGGCACAAAAACAGACACATAGATCAATGGAACAGAATAGAGAGCCCAGAAATAGACCCTCAACTCTATGGTCAACTAATCTTCGACAAAACAGGAAAGAATGTCCCATGGAAAAAAGACAGCCTCTTCAATAAATGGTGTTGGGAAAATTGGACAGCCACATGCAGAAAAATGAAATTGGATCATTTCCTTACACCACACACGAAAATAGACTCAAAATGGAAGAAGGACCTCCATGTGAGAAAGGAATCCATCAAAATCCTTGAGGAGAACACAGGCAGCAACCTCTTCGACCTCAGCCGCAGCAACATCTTCCTAGGAACATCACCAAAGGCAAGGGAAGCAAGGGAAAAAATGAACTATTGGGATTTTATCAAGATCAAAAGCTTTTGCACAGCAAAGGAAACAGTTAACAAAACCAAAAGACAACTGACAGAATGGGAGAAGATATTTGCAAATGACATATCAGATAAAGGGCTAGTGTCCAAAATCTATAAAGAGCTTAGCAAACTCAACACCCAAAGAACAAATAATCCAATCAAGAAATGGGCAGAGGACATGAACAGACATTTCTGCAAAGAAGACATCCAGATGGCCAACAGACACATGAAAAAGTGCTCCACATCACTCGGCATCAGGGAAATACAAATCAAAACCACAATGAGATACCACCTCACACCAGTCAGAATGGCTAAAATTACCAAGTCAGGAAATGACAGATGCTGGCGAGGATGCGGAGAAAGGGGAACCCTCCTACACTGTTGGTGGGAATGCAAGCTGGTGCAACCACTCTGGAAAACAGCATGGAGGTTCCTCAAAATGTTGAAAATAGAACTACCCTATGACCCAGCAATTGCACTGCTGGGTATTTACCCTAAAGATACAAACGTAGTGATCCGAAGGGGCACGTGCACCCGAATGTTTATAGCAGCAATGTCTACAATAGCCAAACTATGGAAAGAACCTAGATGTCCATCAACAGACGAATGGATAAAGAAGATGTGGTATATATACACAATGGAATACTATGCAGCCATCAAAAGAAATGAAATCTTGCCATTTGCGACGACGTGGATGGAACTAGAGGGTATCATGCTTAGCGAAATAAGTCAATCGGAGAAAGACAACTATCATATGATCTCCCTGATATGAGGGAGAGGAGATGCAACATGGGGGGTTAAGGGGGTAGGAGAAGAGTAAATGAAACAAGATGGGATTGGGAGGGAGACAAACTATAAGTGACTCTTAATCTCACAAAACAAACTGAGGGTTGATGGGGAGGGGGGTTGGGGGGTGTGGGTTATGGACATTGGGGAGGGTATGTGCTATGGTGAGTGCTGTGAAGTGTGTAAACCTGGCGATTCACAGACTTGTACCCCTGGGGATAAAAATATATGTTTATAAAAAATAAAATTTAATAAAAAAAATTTTTAATTAAAAAAAATCAATTAAACTGAATTTAAAATATTTAAAAACAAGTTTTAAAACTTGTTTATTTTTTAAATATTTAAATATTAAATTTAGATATTAAATAATTTATTTTATATATATATATAATATGTTATTAAATAAATTATTTAAATGTTAAATATTTAAATATTTTAAAACAAACAAAGGATACCATACCAGTCAGGCACTCACTACCTTGTTTATCTTTAGGTCCTCAATCACAGGTTTAAGAAAGAGAATTAACACCAGGAACTGGAGCCAGAAAAATGAATAAAACACAACCCAGATCCTCAACAATCCTTGCTGCCATGTGGGAAGAAGGGAATCAACTATTACAGGTAATTAAATGTCACACATACTTCCACAACCACACTTTACCCCTGCCTATCCCAAACTCCTTGAACAATGTGTACAACCAAGGCTGAAGAACTTTCTACAGTGGGAACCATTTTTCAGAAAAGTGCCTTTCTCTTCTAAAATCCCTATGAAAACCCACAAAGTAGCCACAGATAAAGGGAAAATCATCAGAATTATCACAGAAGTTGTCTACATTAAAGTTTTCAGGTAAAAGGAACTCATGACTTCTCAATCTAGAAGAGAAGAGTAATTTTAGGCTGGAGGCTAAGACCTCGAGAGTCCTGAAGAATCCCAGGGCCTTGCACGAGGTTTATTGTTGAAAGAAAGAAAGAAAGAAAGAGATTGCACTTTGGTTACAGCTGATTCTAGTTTATCTGAATCAAGCTGTCACTCAAAAAAGGGGGGCTCAGAAACCCTATTTCTCACTCATACCATTCACTACACCAGCACAAGTATAATACGTCAGAAGGTGTAAAAGTAACCAAAATATTATGGTATAAATCAACTTGCATTACCCATTGAAATTAGTCATGGCTGCCTTTAATTAGCACCTTTACCTTTAATGGCTCATCATGATGCAAGATCTCAGATTCCAAAGGACATAGCACATCCTTTTGGTTTCTGATTCTGCACTTAGTAACAATAGAACCTTGGGCAATCACTCAACCATGAACTCATTTTCCCCTCCTATAAATCAAAGATATTAATAGCTCAAAGGTTTGTGAATTAGTTGAGTGAGTGTAACTAAATGACTGGGAACAATGCCTACCTAGTACATAGCATGCACTTAACAAATACTAGTTATTAATAAAATTGGCAAAGTGGTATAATAGAGGAGTTACAATTTAGAATCATAATCTGGGTTCAAAATTACACTCTAGAAAGTGACATCACTAAGATGGCACATAGATCATCCCTGACTTCACTCTCCTTTACAAGAACAACTAACAACTCTATAAAAACAAGACACCACTGAGAATTCTGGCACATGATGATGAGACTGAAGCATCCCTCCCCATCTTGCATCACAGAGACTGAGACAGACTGCATTAGAAGGGTAAGAGAAGCAGCTACACACTGACAGCACCATGCCAAGAGGTCTCCCTTGAGCCTCTAGTTCCTCCAGTGGGAAAAGAGAGCCAGAGCAGACCAACATCCCTGTCCTGACCCCAGCACTGTGGGTCACTTTGTGAGAACCACAACTCTGATCTTGCCCCATGAGGATACAAGGGAATCTGTGGTGCTCAACCACTGGGAATCTGACTGTGACAGAAAAGGTAGGGAGGGGCCTACAAAAACCAGCACATGAACTTTGTCAGACTGAATTTATATCTGCAGTCAAAGTAGTAATTCTAACCATCATTTCTGCTTATTTACAGAACCAAGTCAGGGATGCACTCTGACAAGGAAACTTGGCAGAGTACAAATATGACTGATCTGGATCCTCAAACAAGGAGTTTTGCTGGCCCTTGCACCCAGTGTGCCCACATCCAGGTAAGGAGCTAAATCCCAGCCCTGCCTACTGTGGAGAGTGTTTTCTGGCCCCATACGACCATAAGGTCTGGTGATAAATCCTAGACATTGTGCAACCTAGCAGGCAAGAAGTAGAACAACACTCAGGCCAAGAAGTAGAACAAAACCAGTGGCTCTGTTCAGTTAGGGAACAGGGAGTGCATGTGAGCTTGAGTTAAGACAATAAACAAAGAGCTCTACAGGCTTTAGAACTGCTCCTCCTGCTAGGCCCAAGCAGAGACTCTAATTCATAGCCCTGCTCATTTCTAAATACAACATTCACCCTATCTGACCAGGAAACCCAACCATGGCACATGGAAAGCCACACAGTCCATTCAACAGCCCTACCTTCAGTGGCACTCCAACAGAAAGTATAGCCTGTGGCTTCCCCCACTTGCAAGCAAAACTGGTAGTCTCACCTGACCAAGAAGGCAGGATGCACTTTTGGCTTGAATGGGGTTCTCAAAATATCCAGGCCCTGGGTCTTGTCCTGTTGCCCCGCAATGGGAGAAAAGCTAATTCACAGCTCTATCAACTACTGAATATAATACAGTCCCAAACATCTAACAAGTCTGAATAGAGGCAGCATCAGAGTATATCCTACAGCTTCACTTGAGCAGGAAACCAAGCCAGCAGTCCTACCAGCTGTTCTCAGCCAGAAGCACAGCCCCATCCCCATTCTCAGAAGTAGAACAATTGCCTCACCTAAAAATAAACCCTAATAGTAAGCCCCACCTACCCAAGGACATGATCTGCAGACATGCCCAAAACACAAAATGACCTGACTGGTGAAACTGTCTGTGTCATAACAAACCTGTAAAGTCTAGAAGAGGAGTCCAAGTACTGAGATGCACAGATACCAACCTGATTAACCAAAGATCATGAAAAATTAGGTATACATGACACCATGCAAGAAAAGTAATAAAGCTCCAGGAACTGACCTAAAGAAATGGAGATCTACGAACTTTCAGACCAAGATTTCAGAGTAATCCTCTTAAGGAAATTTAGAGAACTACAAGAAAACACAGACAGATAACTAAATGAAATTAGGAAAACAATGCTAAACAAAATGAGAAATTTGACAGGAAATATCAACCATTCAAAAAATAAAATAAGTGAATAAAAGAACTCAATAGAGAGTTTCAAAGTAGACTTGATCATGTAGAAGAAAGATTCAGTTACCTGGAGAACAGGACATTGGAAATTACCCAGTCAGAGGAACAAAAAGAAAAAAAAAATGAAAGAAAGTAAAGAAGGCCTATAAGACTTACAGTACACACCAACAACAACCACATTAAAAAGTGCATTATGAGAATTCCAGGAGAAAGTAAAGAAAAATGGACAGAAAGTATAATTGAAGTAATAATACTAGGGTCCCTAGGTGTCTCAGTTGGTTAAGCATCCAACTCTTGGCCTGGGCTCAGGGGTCCTGGAATTGAGCCCCATGTCAGTCTCCATGCTTGGCAGGGAGTTTGCTTGAGGATTTTCTCCCTCTCCTTTTGCCTCTCTCTCTCTCTCTCTTTCTTTCTCTCTCACTTTCTCTCCCTAAAATAAAAAAGAAATAAGAAAATATTAAAGTAATAAAAGCTGAAAACTTCCCAAATCTAGGGAGAGAAATGATGAACCAGATCCATAAAGCCTAAAAGATGCCAAACAGTTTGAATCTAAATATAGCTATACCAAGATCCATTTTAATTAAATTGTCAAAGTGAAAGACAAAAAAATAATTTTAAAGCAAAAAAGAAAAGGGAAAATTTACATAGAAGGGAACCTCCATAAGACTACTGGTGGATTTCCTGAAAGAAATTTTCAGGGTAGAAGAGAATGGGATGACATATGCAAAATACTAAAAGTAAGTCTCAACCATGAATTCTAGACACAGCAAAGCTGTCCTTCCAAAATGAAGAAGGAATACTTTCCCAAACAAAAAACTGAGGGAGTTTATTGCCAAAAGACCTGCCTTATAGGAAATGTTGAAGGGAGTTCTTTGAGTAGAAGTAAAAGGAACCTAATTAACATCATAAAAACATTAAAAAGGTAAAATAAATCTTAGTGGTAACAGTAAATATATAGTCATCATTAGATTCTACAATGCAGTAATAGTAGTGCATAATTCACTTACAACTCTAATTTAGAAGTTTAAAAATATGAACATAGTGAAAATAACCAGATCTACAATAATTTATTACTAGTTCTACAATATAAAAAGCATTAAATTGTAACATCAATAACCAAAAATGTGAGGTGGAGAAGTAAAATTGTAGAATTTATGAATTCTACTGAAGTTGTCATTTTAAAATAGGTGTTATAAGTTTAAGATATTTTATGTAAGCTCCATGATAACCATAAGGAAAAACACATGTAGTAACTACACAAGAGTACACAACAAAGAAGTCAAAGCATACTGATACCAAAGAACAACAAAAAACATAAAAAAGACACCAGGATAAGAAATAAGAAACAACAGATCTACAAAACAATGAGAAAACAATTAACAAAATGGTAATAGTAAGTCTTTACTATCAATAATAACTTTAAACAAAAGAGATCAAATTCCCCAATTAAAAGGCACTAAATGGAGACACTGGGGTAGCTTAGTCAGTTGAACACATGACTCTGGGTTTTGGCTCATGTCATGATCTCAGAGTTGTGAGATTGAGTCTCTGTGCTCAGCAGAGAGTCTGCTTGGGATTCTCTCCCTCCCTTCTACCTTCTCCCACTCACATGTGTATTCTTTCTCTCTAAAATAAATAAATAAATAAATTTTTTAAAAAAGACACAAACTGGCTGAATAAGTTGGAGAAAAAAAAAACAACAACAACAACAAAACCAAGATACAATACAAGAGACTCAATTTAGCCTTAAAGACACAAATAGACTGAGAGGGGAGGAATGGAAAAAGATATTTCAAGCAAATAGTAAACAAAAAGGATAGCTAAATTCATGTCAGACAAAATGAAGTTTAAGCAAAAACTGGGAGAACAAAAGACCGAGAAGATGATTATATAATGATAAAAGGGTCATTCTATCAAGAGGACATAATAGTTTTAAATTTAAATGTGTTCAACATTGGAGCACTTAAATATATAAATTAAAAACTAACAGAGCTAAAAGGAGAAATAAACAGTAATACAATAAAAGTTGGAAATTTTAATATCCAACTCTCAACAACAGAATGATCATCCGGACAGATAATCCATAAAGAAACAGCACATTTGAACAACAGTATAGAACATATGGACCTAAGAGACATATACAGAATATCCAATGATAGCAGATACACATTTTTCTCAAGCATACATGTAACACTTTCTAAAAGACCATATATTAGGCCACAAAATAAGCCTTAGAAAATTCAAGAAGGCCAAAATTATAGCAAGTGTCCTCTCTGGACACACTGGCATGAAACCAGAAATCAGTAACACCCAGAAAACTGGAAAACTGACAGGCACATGGAAATTAAACAACACTCTCCTGAAGAAGCAATGGGTCAAAGAAGAAATTAAAGGGGAGATTCAAAAAAGTCTGAGAGAAATGAAAATGTAAACACAACACACCAGAGCTAGTAAGATGCAGCAAAAGCAGTTCTAAGAGGGAAGTTCATAGTAATAAACACCTACATTGAGAAGCAAGAAAGATACAAAACAAGCAACCCAACTCTACACTTTAAAGAAAAAGAAAAAGAAGAACATACTGAGCCCAAAGTTAGCAGAAGGAAGGAAATAATAAAGAATAGAGCAAAAATAAATGAAGAATAGAAAAACAATGGAGAAGATTAACCAAACTAAGAATTAGTTCTTTAAGATGAAACAAAACTGGCAAACCCTTAGCTAGACTAACCTAAAAAAGAAGAAAGGAGCCAACTCAACAAAATTATAAATGAAAAAGGAAAATTACAATGGATATAGAAATTCAAAGACTCCTAAGAAGCTACCATGAACAATTATACACCAACAAACTGGACAACCTAGAATAAATGGAAAAATTCCTAGGAACATGCAATTTAACAAGACTGAATCAAGAACAAACAGAAAATCTAAATAGCTCTATTACTAGTAAGGGTATTGAATTAGTAATCAGAAATCTCCCAATGAAGAAAAGCCTAGAACTTGATGGGTTCACTGGTGAATTTTACCAAACATCTTAAAAAAGAATTAAGACCAATCCTCAAACTCTCCCCCCCCCCCCCCCCAAAAAAAAAAAAAAAAAATTTGAAGAGGAAACAGTCCCAAACTCATTTTATGAGGCTGAATTATCCTGGTACAAAACCAGAAAAGGATACTATTAGAAAGGAAAACTGTAGACCAATATTTCTGATGAATATACTTGCAAAAATTCTCAAGAAATAACTAGCAAACCAAATTCAGCAGCACATTAAAAGGATCATTCACTATGATCAAGTGGTGTTTATCCAGGGATGCAAGGATGGTTCAACATATGCTAATCAGTATGATACATCACAAGAGTAGAATGAAAGAATCATATGATCATCTAAATAGATGAAGAAAAAGCATTTAACAAAATTCCATATCCATTCACAATAAAAACTCTTAACAATAGAGTTGAGCAAAGAAAGAACATATCTCAACATAGTAAAGGCAGTATATAACAAGTCCATAGCTAACATCATACTTATTGGTAAAAGGGTGAAAGATTTTCATGTAAGATCATGAACAAGATAAGAGTGGCCCTTTTACCACTCCTACTCAACACAGTACTGGCAGTCCCAGCTCGAGCAATCTGGCAAGAAAAACTGCATTCTGCTGGTAACTCTCTGAGCCCCAGACTCTTCACCTCTAAAATGGGAATATTTTCACCTCCTTGTAAAAGTTTTTGTGACGACTAAACAAAAATGGAACATTATTGAACCTAATATAGTTTGGGCACATAGTTTATACAAAATTAGAATTGATAATCTTTAGTTTAGCCTCAAAGCAATCAAAACATTTATGAAAGTAACTGTGAACTAAATCCACAAATAAAGGAAGAAGAAAACATATATCTAAATAGAACTATATCATCCATGATTTGGTCATGGTTCATTCCAATTTACAAAGAAAATTAGAAACTTCAAAAAAAATCCAGTCTCTAAAATGAATCAATGAAAGCGTCCCCCAAGTCATGAGATGGTAGGAAAATGTGTAATTGCAGTATGGTGAGCCATCCAGAGGGGATGAGTGCTGATTTTTAAGTGACCTTGAGATTAAGCACTTATGTAATGAGAGTACAAAGCAAGACATACATTTGAATGTAGTTAAGGAAAAAAGAGGTTAAGGCCAAAGAGTACTCATTTTGTTTCTTCAGAGGAGAGTAGAAGTATAGCACAGTTTCACCAATTCACAATCACAAAAAATAGAGACAGCTCATTCATAAAACCTGAAAGCCACATGCAAACTCTCTCCAGGAAACCCTTAATTTCTAGTAAGAACTGCTATTCCCCCTTTCCCTTTACCTTTCTCATTCCCCTCCCTGTTCTTTCCCCATTTCCTCTTTCCCTTTGTCCTTGCTCTCCTCTGACCATTTGCAAAGGCAGCTTTATTAGTTTCTAAACTGGTAAGGGAAGGGATGATTAAGAAAACTGGAATGAGAAATGAAGGAATATCCAAAAGACAGGAAGGCAAAGGTCCAAGCTCCTTAAAAAAAAAAAAAAAAAAAAAGTAGTACATTTTGAAGAGATTACAAAATTTTTTATGAAAAAATATTATTCACAGTAATCATTTGTAGAGCTAGATGCTTCCACAAATACAGGTAAAAGACATATGTATCCACAGTGTACATTCCTTTCTTCCATTCCTGGCTGTTATGACCAGTTAAGAGAGTCCCATGGAAAAGCAAACAATGTCCTACAGATTTATGTGTGAATGATTAACAGGTCTATGACAGAAATTAAGTGTCATAAAAATAAGTGTATCAGGAAAAAGAAATATGTACTGATGGTAGCAAGGCCCACTGGCCAGAAGGTTTATTTTTGTATACCCACCCTTGGTTCCTTACTAAGCCAATAACAGTCAATGATTCAGTGTATTTCAGTCTTTAGGTTTTATTAAAGCTGGATTCATAAAATGGATGCATATGCCAAAGGTTTTAAGCTTTCTGGAGGCAATCACCAGAACCTCATGTAAAAAGTATATGATAGTGTGAGTACATCTGCCTGAACACAAGCATGGTATAATCAATTCTGTTTATGGCAAATCTGAGAATTGTAAAGGTGATTATGCAGTTAATTCAGTTTGAGACTGAGAGCCGTATCATTCTAGTGGCTGAGTTTCTATGGTTTCTTCAACTCTACATCTACAATTCCTTTTCCTCTAGCTGATGTGACAAATTACCACAAATGTAGTGCTTTATAACAATATGAATTTATTATTTTATAGTTCTGGAAGTCAGAAGTTTAAAATCATTTTCACAGGGTAAAAATCAAGTTTTGGCAGGCTATGTTCCTTTTGAGGGGTCTAGTAGAATCTGTTTTCTTGCCTTTTCTAGCTTCTAGAGGGGGCTCTCCTTACTTTGTGGCCCTCTTCTACCTTCAAAGCTAGCTATCTCATCACTCTGCCACCATAAGGTCTCCTTCTCTGACTCTCCTCTTCCCCTCTTTCCAGAGATTAGGACATGGACATATTTGGTGGGGGCTATTATTGTCTACCACAATACCCTGCATGACAACTTTATAGAAAGTTGTCTTTTGTAATGAGGGAAAAGGATTTAAAACGCTAAAGTGCTCTACATTTCAGGAATGTTTCCCCAACTTTCCCAGCAACTGTTATTCCAGCTGAAACAGGATTAAGTGATACCAATTTGAGGGCTCCATATAACCCTCTATCTTGTCGATTGCATACTTAGTTTGCTTAGGCTGGTAAATTATAAAACTTGAGAACTTCAAAAGAAAAGAAACTGGGATTCTTAACAATATCAGAGGGTACTCTTTTTTTTTTTTTAATTTTATTTATTTATTTGTCAGAGAGAGTGAGCACAGGCAGACAGAGTGGCAGGCAGAGGCAGAGGCAGAGGGAGAAGCAGGCTCCCCGCTGAGCAAGGAGCCTGATGTGGGACTCGATCCCAGGATGCTGGGATCATGACCTGAGCCGAAGGCAGCTGCTTAACCAACTGAGCCACCCAGGCGTCCCTCAGAGGGTACTCTTAACACAATGATAGTCAACTCACATATATGGCAGACCCAGGCATAAACAAGTAGAGAGCAAATGAAAAAGAACAAAGGAAAATAAAGTATTTTTTCCAAGTGCAATATAAATTTTGAGACAAACTCCAACTTTGTACTAATATATACTACAAAAAAAAAAAAAAAAAAAAAAGCCATGGGGGCACCTTGTTGGCACAGTTATACATTGAACTCTAGGCTCAAGTCATGATCTCAGGATGGTGAGATCAAGCCCCAAGTTGGGCTCCACACTCAGGAGAGAGTCTGCTCAAGATTTTCTCCCCGTTCCTGTGCCCACTCTGCCCCCACCCAAGTACATGCTTTCTCTCTCTCTCAAATAAATAAATAAATCTTAAAAAAAGAGAGAGAGAGAGAGAGAAAGAAAGAAACCATGTTTTCATATAGGCCTAAGTCTTTAAATCTTTATTGGCCTGGTATGAGCAGCAAAGATACTCATCTTTTTGTTAATCGTCTAAGAAGGTATGTCACTCATAAATCAATAAATATTTTAAAAGCTAGAGTATGTTAGGTGAGTCTCATTGATTAAAAAGAAAAGGCTACACACATCTGTGATAAACGCCAAACTGATTTAGAAAAGGAAATCAAACAGAAGTAGGGTGGCTACACTGAGAACCCATGGCAGGGCTTTGCCAGCTCTTGGTTCTAGAGTCATCCAGGTGCTGTAACACTCGCAATTAAGCAGTGCTGTAAAAGTGCCCTTAATCTCTAATTTCCATCACCATCCCATGAGAACTTCATTGACAACATAATTTGATGGTTCCAAAGTTGTGCTACACTCTCAAGATCGTTCCAGGAAGTTCGGCTTCAACAACAGATTGTACTACATTCCTTTTGATGGTCATATCTTTGCAAAGCTAGGTCTATACCAATGCTGGGACAAAATGTGTTGCATAAAAATAAGTGTGGTCAGGAAATAGGGCAACAGTGCCAAATCCAGTTCCAATGTTTGAGATGTCATTCAGAGTCCAAGAAGGGAACATAATCTACTTGAAAGTCATTATGGAATGAAAAGTATTTTTCTTTGAACTGAGGTGTACTTATTTTCAAATGGCATAGTTTTTTCAAGTTATTTTGTAAAACAAATAATTAGTAATTTATTTCAACCTAACTTCATAATAAATGAAAGTGTTGGGTATTTCATTGGGCCTAGGGTACCAGGAATATATAAGGACACCATGAACCAAGAAAGTTTGGGAATCTTTGGTCTATGTTCTTCCCATTAAAGAGATTTTCACAAATACTGGCTCTCCTTTTTCATTAACAAAACCCAGTACCCAGAAGGCCACATCATTATCTCTTAGAGGAAAAAAGGTGTAGTATCCAAGTCTCTCTCTCTCTGGCTTTCCAGAAAACTTATCTCTTCTCCCCCCCCCACCCCAAAAAACCATACCATGACAATTATCTGTTCTTTGGCTGCCAAGCATTGGAAGCCTCTTTCTTTTGGGGCTGGCGGGGGGGGGGGGGGAGTGTCATCAGAAGACATACTGGGAGACAATTGCATTCCTGTTACACTAGCCAAAAGAGCAGGCTACTCACTTTTCCCAGCCTCCTTGCTGCTTAAGGACAAATGCCCAATACATGCTCAGCCAACAAGATACATTGCTCCCAGGACTACTAATGGGATCCAGAGAAGCAAAACATTAGAAGTGATGTGATCATGGTGGCTACAGAGACAACATTCAGACTCAAGGACAGCAGGACCAGTGGTTACCAGCTCTAATGTCCAATGTCACTGCAGCAGCCAGGACAGAGCAGCCATGTGTGTCAAGGACACTGTTTCCCTGGGAAGTTGTAGTTATGGGGATGCCTACCTGGCTTCCTTGATCCTTGCCATTTTCTAAGACTGACTCTCCAACGTTCAATACATTTCAAAAAACTTCAATTCTTTCTGCTTGAATCATCTGCAGTAACTTTCTGTCACTTGTGAGTAAAACCATGATGAGCATAACTCCCCAAACACAATCATCCTTCTACAGAAGGTTCATAAACCTCCCAACATGATAAAGTTACACAAAATAACACAAAACTCAAGCAAGTGAATCAACTCCAGGCAACAAAATTCGCTTTGAATAAAGCACCTTGCCAAAAATTCCACCCCCAACAATTATCACAGGGAATTAGAATGCAGAAAAATAAAAGAGAAGACATCCTGTCTTGAAACACTGCACAGTTCCAGAGTTAGGACAATGGAGAAGTATTCTGCACATTCCCTTTGTCTTTAGTGGCAAGGCAGTCCCACTGCTGATTTCTCTGCTTAGTTCATTTAGAATAAGACCTAAATCACTTGCTTTTTGTGGGTAAGGCTGACATAACCTTAAGTAGAGCAATATGAAATGTGCCACTATAACATATGAAATTGACATTTCATGTCCATTTTAGATACAGCTTGATGACTTTAGTCTAAAAGAGCCATTTTAAGTAAGAGCCAGAGTTTTATTTTTTGACAGATGGGTGCCACAGCTAGAGAATTTATCTAGGTTATATCTGAACTCAAGTATGATCTATATGATTATTTTGATTGAATGGATTTAGACACAGTGAAAATATTCTTCCTCTCCCAGATTCTAATTTGTTATGTCACAGATGTCCTATTTAAAGACTTTTTTTTTTTTTTTTTTTGCATTTCAGCAATCCCATGAAGCCTGATGACATGCACCTAGGTCTTTAAACTGATAATCCATACATTTCTAGCTTTACTTATTTGGGATTGTTGGAGAAGAATAGAATTTACAATTAATTAATTACTATAGTATACTAATAAAAAAGCAAAAAAAACATGGCCAATTCTGTTGAGTAGTATCTGTAATTGCAAATACCATAAAGTGCATTGCCTCTGTTTACACACCTAGAACATAGATTTTTTTTTCTTCTTTTTTTTTTTTGTTTTCACCAAGGAAACAATGTAACCCTTTCATTTTTAAGAATTATGCTCTCACAAATTACCATCATGTTACTTCTGAAATACAACTCTCTAAAATATTAAAAAGTGCCTTAAATAAAACATTAACAGAGAAACCTATGCATTTTACTAAACTCACCAAAACATAAACACAAAAATATGGAAAATATTATGAATTTGTTCACAAAGACTAAGTAATGGAGTATGAAAAACTAGACCCTGAGTTATTACTTGGCTATAACATTCTGTTCTTGTACAGTTTCCCCTACATCAGCGTATTTCTAGTAATTTTTTTCAGTCATCAATAGAAGAAAATACAATACAAACTGGTATAATCAAAATGAAAATGTAATGGTTTATATAAGTGAATTCTGTAACTAAATTGGCTTCAGGTACAGCTTCATCCAGAAATACAGACAATATCATGTGTCTCAAGCTCTTTTCTCTTTTGAATTGAATATATTCTCAATCAGTGCCTCCCTTCAGGATGGCAAGATGACAGCCAAGAACTTGGGATTGCATCCTCACACCTCAAAATATAGAAGTGAAGAAAATAAAGTCCTAGAATTAGCATCATCATACCTAAATGGATCATGTCCATAGGTCCATACCTGAATGAAAATTATAACCAAATGTTATATAACCAAGTGTCTCTGAGACACTGCCTACAACATAAATTCAACCCTAAAACCAAAGATGAAGTCAACAGCTCACAGATGAAGCGGAACAAACATGGGGAAATATCCCCCAAGAGAAAGGAAGTAAGTATTTATCAGAAGGGTGATGGACGACGAACTTCAGTGGGTTTCTGCTGTTTCATGGCAGTAGCCTCCTCTCTCCAATTAGACATTACGCTGCAAGAAGCCAGGAACCAGTTCTCATACTTATGATAACCCCTTCCATTCTGAACAACCAATTTGGACACAGATCAGGCAATTAGAGATGCTGTTATAAAGACAATAAGCAGTGCATTTTAAATAACAAAGTTCCAGGGTGCCTGGGTACCTCAGTCAGTTAAGTGTCTCACTCTTGATTTTGGCTCACATCATGATCTCGGGGTCATGAGATCAAGACCTGTGTCAGGATCTGTGTTTGCCTGGAGCCTCCTTGAGATTCTCTCTCCCTTTCCCACTGTCCCTCCCCCCATACACGCTCTCTCTCTCAGAAAATAATTTATTAATTAACTGATTAAATCACAAGGATCCCATACTACTCATTCATCTGCATCAACCAGCTCCAGCTCTCCATCCAAAAAGTTCTATCAACACTATCACCCCATTACTAGCCCTGAAGAGACAACATCAATTATCCCACTCTTTCTCAAATGCTTCTTCTGATGATAACAATCCCAGGATGCTAATTCACCACCATATTCTTTCTGGCTCACTTACGCTACCATTCTCTCGTGTTTTTAAGTTTTTAAGACTCAGTAACTACCATTAGGATATATAGAATAGAGGAGATTTACTATCTGAAAGCTGATATTAAATATGCTTTGTTTTTTCCAGACTGTAAGATATTTGTATTTTATATGACACTTTTCAGGAAAATAATATTCCAATGAATATGCCTCTTTCCAAGACCTTAATATGCATTAGAACCCTTACTCCTTTCCCTAGCCTTCAGCCTATGTTCATGCCTTCTCTTCCTCCTTACCTCATCTGGCTTCCTCAAGGGCCACACAGGCACTCCAAATGCTCTCCTGCCTGGTTTGTCACACCCTTTTCAATGCTGGAGCCCTCAATATTTTTATTTAAGGATTTCACTGAACTTCACTAGATCAGAATTCCTCAACCGTGTCACTACTGGCATTTTGGACTAATACTGGAGCTTTCTCAATCACAGAAGCAATATCCCTGGCCCCTCCTCATTAGATTCCAGTAGCATTCCCCTAGTTATGACAACCAAATGTCTCCAGACATTACTAAATATCCCCTGGGGACAAAACTGCCCCACTGGGCTGAGAACTTCTGCACTAGAGGTTAACTGGAGACACCATGAGGACAACTAGGGACATAAATATGTCTTAGAAATATCACAAATTTTTAGCAGTGATTATGTCATTTACAGCATCCAAGTGTGTTTTGTTTGAGAGAGAGAGAGAGAGAGAGAGAGACAAAGATAGCATGAGCATGGGGAAGAGATGGAGAACCAGGGTCCCCACTGAACAGGGAGCCTGGCACAGGGCTTGATCCCAGGACACTGGGATCATGACCTGAACCAAGGGAGCTGCTTAACCGACTGAGCCACCCAGGCACCCCCAAGTGTTTCTTAAAGATGTCTCCATGCTCTTCTCTTAAAGCTTTTCTATGCTTCAGACCAGATTCTTTCATCCCTTAACCCGCTGTCCTGTCTGTAAAAGTAGTTCTCAGACTCAAACTGTGTATGAATTCAAACCACCTGTGAGGCCCTGGAGATTTTTTCATTTCATAAATCTGATAGTGGGGCCAGGGAATCTCTATTAATAAAAGTTTCATAGCTGAGTCTGATACATAGTCCCTGTAGAAGCACAATTTTCCTAAAACTGCAGCAAGGATTGAGAGGCAAATGACCACCAGGAGACCAAACATCTCTAGACACAAGCAAATATTCTGTCTCCTAATGGAAGTCAGGATGGGCATGGCCGCAACTCAATTGTCTTTTCAATAAGTGAAGAAGAATCATAGAATGTCCCTTTACTTCTATGGACTACTTCATCAGATGAGGTCAATTTTTTTTAATTCCATCAGTTCTTAAAGAATTACCTTTCATAATAGAAAAATGAGCAAAGTCATAGAAAAGAAATACAGGCTTTATAAAACACATATTCAATTTTCAAAAGAAAATCATAAGAAAATAATAAGGTTTTAAATCTAATTCTGAAAAGTGACTTTTAATAAATCAAAAGATTGTTAAACGACCTAACCAGTGATAAATGTGAAAGCAAAAGTAACCCTAAATTGAATAATTCATTAACTCAGGCATACAAGTAATTTCCTAAAATTTTCTAACAATTCTAGCAGCAGTACACATATATTTACTGTGCTACATTAGAATATAAATTTCTCATCCTCAAGGGCTTTCATTTGTCCATTTTAACACTACAGAGAATCAGTAAATATTAAGGACAATGTAAGCAATGTCATGGTTTCAGATTATAAACAAGAAACAGGCTCTTTGATGCTGGGTTTGTGACCTAAGACCTAGAAATTGTCCAAACTGGAACAGGTATCCAAGTACAGATTCTAAGTTCAATATGTAAAATTTTCCTTGAAATAAAATCTATGTACAGCTAAGAAAAATACAGAAACCAGAGTCTTTTTAAAAAAGCTATGGAAAAACTCTGAGTTATTCTCTTTTGAAAATAAATTCACACTGGAATGTGTAACTTACTCTTTATTACTCTTTACAAAATAGCATTATCTTTTTATAATCCCCTGTGCTGGCAACAATCACGTACGAAGACTCAAGGTTTGATGAGACAATGCCACTTAAGAAGCCTGAAAAACTACATAGTAAAACAGACTTTGCAAAAAATGCTGTTTGACTGTCAACAACTGAAATAGAAAGAAAACAATCCAGGTCACTTTTTTTTTTTTTCCCCTAGAGAGAGAAGAACTAAATAAAGTGAAAATTAATTACAGATAGGAGGGAATGAGCCCAACAGGTGATAATGTCCCAACCAACCCTTACTTGCTCCTTTCTTTCTTCCAACGCCTCCCATTCAACTTACCACAGATTGCTCTGGTGTTCCAAAATCAAATCCATCATTTCTTCCCCTCTGTGTACCTCCTACTTCTTTCTTCTTTCTTTGTTTCATTATCTGCTTGCTTGTAACACCAACAAAAAACCAATTTCTCTCTGACATTCACTCTAGCAGCCTTTCCCAATTGTTGGGAAGCTGCTCAAGCAACTGTTCAACTTACTGCCACTTTCTCAAAATCCAACACATCTTATTTCCCCTATAGTTTCCTAGACAAAGAGTCTATAAAAAGAGAGTAATGGGCGCTGCATCATCCAGAATGAGGACCCATCAGATGTTCTACATATTGTTATTGCTATAACAATAAAGGTCTGTTATTGTCGAAAATCCCACTCATTATGAAAAAATAAATATGAGTAAAGAAAAGATAGAATTTTTAAAACTCCTCCAGTAAGGAAAAAGAATGACCAGCTTGGCTGCCAGCCAATCACAAATATTCACTCTCTATACTTGTCCAGGGAATACAGAATGATCACTATCCTCATCACAATGGCAAATTATAATGAAACCTCTGAGGATATTAGGGAGAAAGGCCTTGGTTTCGGGATTGTCAAAACAATTATAATAAAACAGCTGCTCACCTTCATATGAGGAATTTAACACATTATCTCCCTTCTTCTTCACAACAAACCTGTTTTTTTAATATCTAGTGCTGGATAACAAACCACTCAAAAACTCTATGACTTATTACCATGAATTATTATTTCTCATATTTCTGTGAATGGGCTCAGCTGGGCAGCTATCCCTTGGGGTCTTCCATGTAATTACAGTCACTTAAGACTGAAATTATCAGATGGCTTGGTCAGGCGGTGTTGTCCAAGGTAATTCACATGTCTAGCCCATCAAGTGGGACAACTACAACAGCACGTGGTTGACCAGAAGTCACTCTTTCTCCACAGGGTTAGCCTGAGCTTCCTCACAGCATATTCATCAGACTGGCAGTGGCTTCTCCCAGAGTGAACATGCCATGAGAAAAAGTGGATGCTGCAAGGCTCCTTGAGACGTGGTCACAGAAGTCATCCCCTCCACTACATCTACTGATAGCACAAGGCCAGCCCAGATTCAGTGTGGGAGATCACCACAGCAGGGAGAAACCTCCAGAGGCTCTTTGGGCCATCTTGGCTAACACAACACCTACTGGGTAACCAGGGAAAAGTACTGTTGCAAATTACAAACAAGAAACAGGCTCTTTGATTCTGGGTCTGTAATCTAAGTCCTAGAAATTATCCAAAATGGGAAAGGATTCCAAGTACTCAGATTCTAATTTCAATATTCAGCTTATACCAGTTAGATCGCAATGTTAAAATGGATTACACTTAAAAAGATGAAGTTTTCATCCAAACCTTAATTTCATCTACAATTAATTGTCCATGGAGTGGACATTTCAGGACAGCCCATTATCACACATTAATCACATCTTCTTTTGCTAACAGCCATCATTTTTTCTTTAGAAACACTGGTCCACCCACACAGGATTCAAGATGTCCTGCTCTACCTTAGCTAAGGAGAGCACATACTCAAGTATCTCCATTCTCTTTTTTCCTTTCTCTCTTTCTCATCTCACTCTTAAACATAATGGCAAAAGGAATGCAATGTTTGAAACAGATTTATTCTAGTGGCAATGTCCTGGAGAGAATACCAACTAATTATTGTTAATGAGACCCACGCCCTACTATCTCCTGGGCCTGGGAGTCAGGCAACTTGATATCTTTCCCATAAATTTGCTTTGTACTGATTTAAGTCAGAACTTATGGCCCACAGGTGAGATACACTGGCTATGTAGTAGGCAGGACAGGTAGGACACTAGAGTCGTTTATATACACCAGCTCTGGGATCTAACCCAGGTCAGTTAAAATATGATTCTGCCACTTCCTTACTAGGTGTATGCATCCTAGTCAAATTACTTAAATTTTATGAAGCTGTTTCTTACCTGTAAAACAACATGAACAATATCTTCTTCAAATAATTGCAAAGATTAAATGAGATGATATAAGTAAAGCACAAAGTCTGGCTTGTAGTAAGCTACTCAGTAATTGTTATTACACTTAATATTACAGGTCCATAATTGCTTATCTGTAATTCTAATATCCAAAAAGCTCTGAAAGCCAAACCCTTTGTCAGCAAAACCTCACCTGAAGTGAAATAGGGCTCCTGGTGATCTTTATCCCATTAAGTAACTGTTCTTGTTACACCACAGAAACATCAATATGCGTAGCCCAACATCTTTTTAGAAAATCACACAGCATGTAGCACAAGCAGCATACTTCCTTTTTAAAAGGTAAAATTCTAAAACACCTTGACCCCAAGGGTTTCAGGTAAAAGACTACAGACCTATAAGTTGTTATTACTTAAGAATTTTAGGGGCACCTGGTTGGCTCAGTCAGTTAAATGTCTTCCTTTGGCTCAGGTCATGATACCAGGGTCCTGGGATCAAGCCCTACATTGGGTTCCCTGCTCAGGGGAGAGCCTGCTTCTCCCTCTCCCTCTGTCTGATGATCTGCCTACTTGTGCTCTCTCTCTACCTGTCAAATAAATAAAAACCTTTAAAAAAAAATTTTTTAAATAAAAACATACACACTGAGAAGAGTGGCTATGGAGAGCTGTGAATGATTCTAAAAACTGCAACTATTTATCAACATCCAGAAGTTATACTAAAGCCAATTTAAATAACAAACAAACATTTTATGCTGAACTAATACTACTTATATAGGCAAATTGTGCCGAAGGAACAAATTTACATATAATTGGATAAGCTACTCCACAAATATCGTACTTCTAGTTAAGGCATGTAATTAGAACTGCATCTTCTGGCTTTTTAATTTAGTGTGTGTTTAAGAATTATATTTTATTACCTGAATTAAATGCCATTGGTTCCACACTTGTAGGTTTCTCACAGGCTGCTGTTCACTCATATCATATCCTCTTACTGACAATGAATTGGAAAAATCAGAGGTTTGAATTATAATCCCACCCTGGGACTGTTGCTTTTGCTTATACTGTCAGATCTGGCTCTCAGCGGTTCAGAGCTCCAGAATAAAAGACTAAACCACTGTAGAATCTTTTCTCCAGGGTTAAATTTTGATTTCATACTAAGATTCTGAGACTCTTTTTTTTTTCCAAAAATAAAATGTAAAGTTAAAGATAAGTATGTACAAATCCCTGTATGACAAATATAAAAATTATAATTTGTTAAGAAGGTGAAAGCAGGCCCAAAATGGAGTCACTTGTGTTAAATGACGTATCAGCAAACCAAGACTTAATCTCTAACCTAACTGCAGTTTCAATCATCCAGGAATGTAACCTTGAACCAGCCAACACATAATTACCTGCTCAGCACCAGTGAGGTGTTCCATAGGACAGACCCTTCCATCCCCCTTGGGAGGGCAGACAGGCCTGAACAGTGCATACTTTGCTAATAATGTCCTTTCTCCACCCCTTCTCTGCCTTCCCAAACCTTTCCTTTTGTACAGCTCTGTGGAGCTTCTTTCTGTTGCTACATGGGATACTGCCCGAATCATGAATTGCTGAATAAAGCCAATTTGATCTTTAAATTTAAACACTTGAATTTTCATGTGACAATCCAAACAGAATGGCATATTACTTCTGATAATGAATAAGGTTGTGATGCACTCTATCATTTTTCCACTGGAGTTTTTTAGATCACTTTTAAAAATTCTTATGATATATCTTACTTATTTTTTATTAAGTTTTTAAAATTTTGATTCCAGTATAGTTAACATACAGTTATATTCATTTCATGTGTACAATATAGTGATTCAACAATTCTATACATTGCTCAGCGCTCATCAAGGTAAATGTATTTTTAAATTCCTATCATCTATTTCACCCATCCCCACCCACCCACCGCCTGCTTAAAATATATTTTAATTCACAGAGTAAATGGCTTTGGGAGCTAGTAAATAATAGGTAAAATTTACATATAATGCCAATTTTGAAAAAAAACTTCATTTCAGAAAACACGTATATTTGCCAAACTGCAAGAGTCCTTCATGAAATCACCAACAGAAATTTGTTTGAAAGGATCTATCTATTCATATAAACACCAATAAGTGGTATGTCATTTTTTTGTACAATCTGGTTAAGCAAGTAGGTAAATGAAGACAAGGAGTTCTATAAACACCAGGAAATTTGTTCAAGGTCATGAAGTTAACTGCCAAGTAGATGAGAAAAACGACCATTCATTAAAAACAATCTAATAACAGGGTAAAGAACAAGAAACGGGGGTGTCGAAACAAACATCTTCTCTCCAAAGTCTTCAGCATATTTTCAGTTTTCATGAATTTTTCAGAGAGCATCTGTTTTTAAGTAGAAACATACCCAGGGAAAATAACCCCCGTTATAAGAAATTAAAATCAAAGTCTAGAGACACGTTCTTCTTTACATGTTTGCTAAAGGAAATTTAATGCCATCAACACTTGATTATTTCCAAGTATTCAAGAGAATGGAAAACAGTGTATCTAAAATAACTAATTTTATCCATCCCCGCACTGTTTAAAGCTACTGGTTTCTTCTCATTAATCTGATAATAAGGCCAAAGATTCTTTTGTTTCTCATTACAAAGAGCTACATCCAACACCCAAAGAAGGTCTCTGCATATGTAGGTTTAAATGAGTATTTGCAAACAATGTTATATGGGCTCTTAATCCATGCCACAAGAAGAGTTCTGTGCTATTTTAATATAATAATACATTTAAAATCTTGATAAATTCAGGGTTAGATAAACAGTTTGAGAAATTCTTTTATTTTGTTTCCCTGAATAATTTCTTGGCCTTTAATGTTCTAATAAATATTATGAATTGACAAAAGAAGTATTTCCCCAATATTTGTCCTTAGAAAATTATGGTTTGTACTTCCTGGATTTTCCATACAGTGTATTTTGGATATTCATCATAAACAATCCATTGATTTAAGATTCCTAAAAAAAAAAAAAAAAAAACTAGCCTATTTTTTAATGTTTCTAGTGATGTCTCAATACATGTTGAGACACCCTATTTATTTTTGGACCATTCCATTCAGTGGCCTTCCTGTGGTTTCCTTAATATGTCTTGGTCTTCCTGTGGTTTCCTTAATATGTGTTGGTTCTTACCTCTACGTAAATGCAAAACAGATCTTCTTCCACTTAAAAGCCTTTTGTATAAGTGAGGACATCTACTCGAATCCCTTGCACTGACTTTCCATCACTATAAGCTAAATATCCTAAATTCTTCATGGTTTAGATGTCATCACTTTCCAACCTGACCTCCTCATGATATATGTGTTTGGGAGATAAAAGCATAGGTCACGATCCTCAGAATGTGGTCATGTCAACCATGAATGAATACTGACCCAGTTTTCCAAGAGTCTAAGCCCTGACTCTGTCACTCACTGTCTTTGAGACCTTGACAATTTAGTTAACTTTCTTGAAGCCTCACTCCACTCATTAGGAAAACAGTAATAATGGTAGCTCTTTTCATCATGAGGTTTCTATGAACATTAAATTTAATAGATTGAATGTGCCACATATTATGTATTCAATAAGTATTAGCTACTGTTGATATGTCCATTTTGAAATACATATATTCTTTCAGCCAATTTAAAAAAGTAGAATTCACCAAGTACTCAACAGTGACTGATTGGCTCAGGGTTTGTAATCAGCAGGTAATGCAACAGTGAGGAAAGAAACTGGCAGAGGATTAAAAATAAACCACAAATTATCGGCAAGTAGATAAAGCCTTGACTATATAATCATTACAGAACAGACTCTATTTTTGTCTTCCCATGTAGTAACATGTCACTTTCCTTTAAGGGTTTCAGTGAAACACACTCTGCAAAAGCTTTCAATTTGAACAAGAAACGGGGGTGTCGAAACAAACATCTTGTAACAACACAGACTTCAACTTTTCCCTGCTCTGCTTGAAAGAATGGCATTCAGAGGCAGAACAAAATTCAGTGTCAAGTAATTTTCTACTCATGAACTGATGCCACTCAACTTTGAGTTTGCTTTTGGCTATACCAGTGGAGCTTACAATCTTTTAATTCGGTGCATGAGTCATAGTTCCCTATAGCACCTTTTAAGCACTGGCAGAGTTCTACAACAAAGATGAATGTGACTCCATTTAGCCCAAACCTCTAGCATCTCATAGGTGCAAGAACTGTTGGCACTAAGGAGCTGAATTGAACTTGGCATATATTTCCAATATGGATTCTGATCCTTCTAAAATTGATGAAGTTGTGGAGAACACTTGACAGGAGTACAAAAAGTTAAGAGACCCAAATTATCTGTCATGAAATCTCTCTGATATTTTAGGAATGTCTTGATTTCTAGCAATCAATTAAAAAAGTGAATAGAGGAAACAGACTAGTTTCAATCATGTACTTGTTCTGAAAAGGTAATTATTATTACATAGTTAAATTAACCTGAATTTCCAATTATATTAGGATCATGTAATCCCTTTCTCACTTGCTACACTTAATTTTGATCAAATACTGAGTTCTTTCAATTGAAGGCAACCCCCTCAGCAACACATAATGGGACTGTGGTGGATACCTGGTAAGGGGTAGCTGATCACAGAGCAAGACACTACCAGGCGGCCCCTAGCAAGAGCCCGGCTCCCAGAAGTGGAAAGATTCGGTCTTTTCATGAAAAAAGAGGAGGTAATTCACTTGGAAAGAGAGAAAGGGGGGCGGGGGGAAGCATGGACTACAAAAGATGAGAAAGATAGAATGAATGGGTAAATCTCAGTAACTCTACAACAGTGGAATAGGGATCCTTAAACTCTTAACGTTCCCAATAACATGTCAAAAGATCCCACATAATCTTCTAGTCCTGAACTTTCCTGACCTAGTTAAGGTCTAGTTGTACCACAGTTGAGTAGCTTTCCCAAAATTCCCATATAAACCTTCCATGTGGAAGATATTTCCCTCTACTTTATGTCTGTATTTCACTTCTGATAAGCCACTATTACTTAACCAAACCTCAATAAGTCTTCACTGCTTGCAACTAACCAGAAGAGGACAAAGAACACCTACAATTAAAAAAGCCATTACCTGATGAGTTTTCAGCCATGTTTAAAGTTACATTGTCCCTTCCTCCTCTCAATCTTTTCATACATAGCACTTAGTTTTCTATATCTAATTAACCTAATTATCATTCCATTCAAAACAATTATGTGTTAAGGAGCTAACACCATCAAGTAAAGGGCTATAGAACAGCAAGGTGCTCAGTAAATCTTATTAGTTAATGATTTAAAAAGCCCACAGGACAAAAAAAATATTAAATCAATATTTCTTAATTATAAAGCATAAATCTACCAGAAACCCAGATCCCTACCCAGAAAGTACAAGAAAAGGTAGTCAGATAAAGAAACCAAAGTAGAATTCACTCATATTTACTGAGCATTTTAATGTTAGGGACTGTGTGACACACTGAAATGTGCCATGTGCTGGGAACACAAAGGAAAACACAGTTAATTATCTCACATTCTAATGGAAATATGGACAAGAAAATAGCATAACACACAGTAGATGTGCAGTATTCATTTTCCATTCTATCTCATAAGAGCCTGAGGGGGTCTAACTAGAGAGAAATCAGTGAGGTCCCTAAAAAAACAAAAACAAACCCATGTGCATTGGTGGACACTCCATAAAGACAGTGAAGTGTTTAATACTCAGACATTCCAATGGCTATATGCACTGCTCCACAGTCAATAAGAAAACAGGTCTTAAGAAGTCATAATAACATAACACTATAGGAAAGGCTTCTGATACAACACAGCCGCCATCAGTGCCAATATACCCACCAAGAAAGGAATCCTAAACGTGATAGGATTTTTTTTTTAAAGACTTTGTTTATTTATTTATTTGACAGACAGAGATTACAAGTAGGCAGAGAGGCAGGCTGAGAGAGAGGAGGAAGCAGGCTCCCTGCTGAGCAGAGAGCCTGATGCGGGGCTCGATCCCAGGACCCTGGGATCATGACCTGAGCCGAAGGCAGAGGCTTTAACCCACTGAGCCACCCAGGCACCCCCGTGATAGGATTTTTAAAATTAAAACACACATACATACAAAACAAAACAACTCAGGGTCCTAGAAGTCTTAACAGAAATCTACACAGACAATGGCTCTGAGGAATGCATTTTTCCATTCTTCCAAAAGATTCCTCTAATTACCAAGCCATTATTACCTTAAAATGCCCCACTTTAACAACATTCCAAGATGATTTAAATGGCATGGTTACTGGGGTGAGAAAATAAGTGTGAGTGCAAGTTGATACTAACATTTTTCTCACTTGTACACTGTTCATACTTCTTGGATAATGCTTCTCCTCTCCCTTACTACCTCACCTCTCCAAAACATTTCACTGGGCTGCACATTTTACCTGACTTCTTCTGGCACACTCTTAGAATATGTTGCCTAACTATTTTAAATGACTTCCCTCTAATCTTCATTCTTGTGCAAGCCTTGTCACGGAGATTCTCCTTGTTCTTCATGCTTTGACAGTCTAGAGTTTTGTCTTCTGGCTTGTTTTTGTGGAATTGTTAGAAGTTTTCCTGGATTCTTGGTTTTGACTAGCCAACAACTTAAAGTCTTTTTAATCTGTTTATATATTTAAAAATTCGCCAGGGCCTAATCAAGAAGAATTAATTTGCCCATGTACATTGTTTAGCACTCTTAATTGCTATTCATTCCAGTTTTACTTGGAGACAGAGTCAGGATGATGTCAAGTTGCCCGGTGATCCCAAATGTAGTTTTGATGTGTTAAGTGGTGCAGGACAAGAGCTGTAAATCTGAAACTCTAACACTGTTCCCTAGCCCCAAAACACAAAGTAAATTTCTAAGGAAACCTCCAGTAATAAATCATCATATGTCAGCGACTAATTACAGTCATTGTAGTGCTAGAAAATTACAGCATCTCAATAAATCTTGTGAGATGTCATTTCAAAACAGGTTGTGGGTGGTGTGAGGGGACAGAGCACTGCTGGATTCGGTACAAGAAGACAGATCTGGACATCCCTCTAAGCAGTGGTGACACAGCAGCTGGATCAACCAAATAAAGGGACCCTCTAGACAAAGCACCATTTAAAACTGCCTGGATATTGGTCAGAAAGGACCTCTTTAACACATAAAGGTTAGTAAATCTATGTGATTCTGAATGGTCAGTTGCAATGTTGCAGAATAAATGGGGAAACACTCATGGAAGCAGGTAGAGCTATGTCACAACAGTCAACTATGACCTTGTACAAGAATGCCTAATATAAGCTGCTTTGCCTGGGTATGTGATCACTCTGACTGAGGCTTTGTGAAAATCACCAATGTTGACAGATTATGGAATGAACTTCTGCTAATCACTAAGGGGCTACTAAATCAACTCCAAAGTTATGAAGACATTGTTTGGAGAATGTAAATTGTGATCATTTCTTTGGAGGGCAATCTGGAAATAACTATAAATGTCAAAAATGCAAATGCACTACTTTTGAACTGAGAAATTCCAGTTTCTTTTTCCAGAATTTATTCTACAGATATATTCACATATGTCTACAAAACTAATTTTTTTTACTAACAAAGGCATATAAAGAACATAAATAACGATAAGCAGGGTTTTAGTATTACGACCTTGGTACAAGAGTACATATATTCCAAGTAGTCACTGGCAAGCAAGAGATAGCTTGCTTAGGTATGTGTAGACTAATGGAGACTGACCTCTAAGATTCATCTTTCAGTAAAGAAAGATATTCCATATCATCATTTTTATAGTAAATGTTCAGATTTTTCTTTTAATTAAAGAAGTAACATACACATGCTCATCTACAGTAAACATCCCTAGAAAGATAAATAGATAAAAGTATTCCTGGGGTGCCTGGGTGGCTCAGTGGGTTAAGCCTCTGCCTTCAGCTAAGGTCGTGACCTCGGGGTCCTGGGATCAAGTCCCACGTGGGGGAGTCCCACTCTGCTCAGTAGGGGGCCTGCTTCCCTCTCCCTCTCTCTCTCTGCCTGCCTCTCTGCCTACTTGTGATCTCTCTCTCTCTCTCTGTCAAATAAATAAATAAATAAAAATCTTTAAAAATAAAAAAGTTTTCCTGTCTCTAAACAAAGAGCTATCAGGAGATGATAGAAAGAAGTTTAGTTTTGACCAAATACACTTTCATACTATTAAAATGCCCATTCACAGACACATAACTTTTATGTAAAAATAATTTAAAAATACAAAGGGTTATAAAGGCAAACTGAAATGGAAAGTTCAAACATTATCCAGGGAAATCAAACAGCATTAACAGCCAGTCCAAATCAATCAAGGTCCCAGACCCTACCTTTTTCATCAATATCAGAATTTTTTTTTAAAGTAATATGGATAATTACCTTAACTCTTCATTTCAACAGTGTAGACAGTACAGTTGAATTCTTCAAACAATGAAATGGAATCTCTTCCAAGTTATAGGTTTGACATTTGCTTAAATTTTTCAGTGAGAGGCTTCTTATATAGCACAAATTCTAGAGTAACCTATTTAACAATTCTACGGGACTGGAAAACAGAGCTGAAATGATATATTTACCATACCCAATGTTGTAATGACTTCCTAGCCTTTGGTAATGACTTGAGAATAAAAAAAAGAAAGACAAGGAGAGAGAAGAGAAGAAGGAAAAGAAAGGGAAGGGGAGGAGAGAAGATGGGGAGGAGAGAAGTAAGGAAGAAAGGAAAGGAGAGGAAAAAAGACAAGACAAAAGAACACAAGAGACAGTTAGACTATTAAAATTCACAAAGTTGGTAAGCCTAGAGTTTCAAGAAAGTTGAAATATTGTGATAGCCTCTCTGAGTATGGAGAGCCTTCCAAACCAACAATATGACACTGTAATTTAGGACCTAGACAAGAATCCATGAGCTAGCCTTAGATAGTTATCTATGTTTGTGACAGTCATACTCATACTAAAAAAACTATTTATTACCTAGATGCCTCATGTATGATTTAAATAGTATGAAAAGTAAACATATTTAAAAACTAGTCAAGTATGAAATTAAGGTTTCTCTATAATACTCTCAAACTTGAATCCATCTAAACTAACTTCATTTCCCCAGTGTTACATTTTCCTACTTCATTCTATTCACAGCCTTCACTCCCAACATCCTCCTTCACTCCGCTGATAGTCTAAGGCTTTCCTGACCAATGACAAGTTCATCATTTATATGTAACAACTTAAGTTATGAATCAACCTCTTACTTGCCTACTGTCTCTTTACTCTTTACATGCTATCTTCTTTATCTGGAACTTTCTTCTCTAGTTGTTTGTAGGACTAGCACGTTCTCAAATTTCAGTCTCAAAATTCACATTCACCAAAAAACCTTCCATTCCCTACACCATCTAAGACAGATATTTCCTACACTATTCTCCACCTTAGCACCCTCATCTCCTACAGAACACATATTATTTTTCTTTAATAAGGTAATTATTTTTACCTGAAGTATTAACTTTTTTTTTTTTTTTTAACAGTCTCCCTTACCAGACTCTAAGCTCCATGAAGGCAGGGTCTATTTCTGGCTTTTTTTTTTTTTTTTTTAAGATTTTATTTATTTATTTGACAGAGAGAGAGAGAGATCACAAGTAGGCAGAGAGGCAGGAAGAGAGAGAGGGGGAAGCAGACTCCCCGCTAAGCAGGGAGCCTGATGCAGGGCTCGATCCCAGGACCCTGAGATCATGACCTGAGGCATTTTTCTTTTCCACCCATGGGACCTAACATAGCCCTAGCACTTACAAGTATGCATTATGATAGGTTCCCTAGATGAATGAAATTATTTCTAAAAGGACAGTCCACTCACATGTTTCTAAGTTATCCCACTTTGACAAGAAGACCAAAGCCACATCTGAAAACTTGTAATACCACAAATTTTTAGGGAGCAATAAATTTCATTCTAAACTTTCTATGCTCCCATTAACTCTATGTGGCATTTATGAAATCACCCAATTCATGGGAAAATATCACCAGTGTTGGAGATAGCAGAATTCAATGTCATCTACTGCTTCTCATTCTGCAAAAATATGATGGCAACTCCATGGACAAGGACACCAAGTAAAATCTTTTGAAAAACTATGGGAGAATCTTCTTGAGATAAAGAGAATCTTGGTATAGTAGTCAAAGTTTTCCAGAGAAAGAGACTAATAGAGAGAGAGAGAGAGAGGGTGTGTGTGTGTGAGAGAGAGAGAGAGAGAGAGATTTATTTATTTTAGGAATTTGGCTCATATGATAGTGGAAGCTGCCAAGTACAAAATCTGTAGACTAGGTAAGAAACCTATAGGCAGGAGACAGAGGGAAGAGTTGGTGTTGCAGCTTCAGTTCAAAAGCAGTCTGCTGAAGGAACTCCCTTTCCCTTGGGGATGGTCAGTGTTATTCTTAAGGCCTGCATCTGCATGCATGAGGCCCACCCACATTATGGATCCGCTTTATTCAAAGTCTCCTGATTTAAGTGTTAATTTCACCTTAAAAAAAAAAAAAGGAAATCTTCATAGTATCATCCAGATGTGTTTGACCAAATATGTGAACTGTGGTCTAGCCAAGCTGACACATAAGAGTAGCCCTTACACTTTATTAAGAAGACCCTATATTGTCACTTACATTTACTCAATTTATCCTCTCTGGCAAAATGAAAGACATACAAGGGAAAACTTTGTAAGTGTCATCATAAGATATAAAGGCATGTACTTTTAAAATGAAACATCATTTTCTGAGTGACTGATAAGCATGCATTTGAACCCATACATAAATCCACTGAGTTTTATTGCCAACAGTCAAAATCATTCTTTTCCCTTTGTTTAAATTTATAGCCAGAATAACAAGTCTATCGAACTCAGTATTTTCTAGAAGCTTAGCAATACTTGGAAGCCTAGCTTTATGAAAAATACATTTATACAGTGAATTTTGCACATTCGAATACATTCGGAATAATTAATATACAATTTATATATGCAAATAACCAATTTACTATCCCCACAAAAATTCGGTTTACACACATATGCCGGTGTTTTATTTGAAAATCTTCCTAGTTAGAAAGGGTTCTCAACATTTGAAATACCTTCCCAAACCCCTATAATTTATGAAGATTTACCATCCCTGAAATAAAATATAATTCTGAAAGCAATGCGTAAGTGCTGATGTCTTTTAACCATAAAAGATAAAAACCTCTTCCTTAGCCAGGATTCCAAACTGGTTAGAAACTTTAGGTCACAGACAGGCATACTAGGGATCTGAAATCAGTACTGACATATAATAGTTGCATGACCTGAATCAAGTTATTTAATCTCTCTGACTCTTAGTTTTCTCATCTAGGACCTGGGTGTCACCACAGTACCTAGCTCATAGAATGATCATAAGGTTAAATGAGATAATAAAATAAAATAATTTAACAACTTCCCTGTACATTTGTTAAGTATTCAATTAATGTCACTCATTATGATTAAAATTTACTTAGACAATCCATATATACATATACAACCCATATATATATAATACATATATGTATATATAATATATAAAATATACATAATATATAATGTATATATAATATATGTGTATATATTATGTATATATACATGTGTATATATAATATATAATGTATATATACTATATATATTGTATATATACACGTATATAATGTATATATACACACACAGAGAGAACGTGTATATATATATATATATGTATATATATATATAATATATAATGCATAATGTATAATTTTTTTTCTGATGGAGTATCTCCACGGATGGGGGGGTGGGGGTATATCTTCCTAAAAGGTAGTTAATCAGAAAAAAAAAAAAATTTGAAAACCTATGCTGGAATATATGGCATGAAACATATATAAATTGAGTAAAACCAACTGATAGATATAGAACAATTTTAAAAAACTGGGTGACAGGAAACACACATATAGGACAAAATTTCCTAAACCATATTCCAAAGAATATTTGTAGCCTACACCATGCTGCATTTAATAAAATCATCTCAGAAGCTTTTTAAAAATTCCATTACCAAGGACACATTCTTATTCCAGATAAAAGATAAAACTAAACTTGGGGCACCTGGGTGGCTCAGTGGGTTAAGCCTCTGCCTTCGGCTCGGGTCATGATTCCAGGGTCCTGGGATGGAGCCCCGCGTCGGGCTCTCTGCTCAGCAGGGAGCCTGCTTCCTCCTCTCTCTCTCTGCCTGCTTCTCTGCCTACTTGTGATCTCTGTCTGTCAAATAAATAAATAAATAAATCTTTAAAAAAAAAAAAAGATTAAACTAAATGATTTTAATAATCTGCCAGGGCTGATAACTACAACCATTCCATGTTTAAGAGGCAGGGATTGTTTCTTAGTGGCCATAGACTGAAAGTATGTCAAAATTCAAATACTGAAACCTTATCCCCCACATGATGACAAATGGAAGTTGGGCCTCTGAGAGGTATTTGGCCATGAAGTTAGAGTGCTCATGAATGGGATTAGTGCCTTTATAAAAAAGACCCCAGAGATTTACAGTGATGGTTGTCCTTGAACCAGGAAGTGGGATCTCACCATACACTGAATATGCCAATAATTTGGTCCTGAATTTCCCAGTCTTCAAAAGTGTAAGGAATAAACTTCTGTCATTTATAAGGCACTCAGTCTATGGTACTCTGTTATTAGAGGCCAAACACTCTACAACACTACTCAAATAAATTTTAGAAACATGTATTTCACAAAGCATATAAAGATTTTGAAATGTACTAACTAAAAAACCCTATTTAAAATTTAAAATTTCCTAAGCTCATTCTCCTAAGAAACATGTTTAAAGGGAATCTATTTATATCTTGAAGAATTAGTGTTCTGCAGAACATGCTCTAGTTCCCAAACCTGGCTGAACATCAGAATCACATGGGGAGTGTATTCAAAATATAGTTTCCTAAACCTCATCCCCCAGAGACTCTGATTCAATAGAGTGGGGCTGCAAATCTGTATGTTCTTCCAAAGTGCCAAGGTTCTTCTCAGGATCATATTTTGTATTATCTACCCTAGAGAATTTATACTCAGTCCTATAAACATGCCCCCCCCCCTTCTACCTACCTTAATGACAGGGAATGTTATTTCTAACAGTAGGTTTCCGCAATGCCTTGCTTCTAACAGAAAGTCACTAAGAGTTTAGTAGTGAGTGACTATATATGAAAGAGTATTAAAAGATCACTGGCCTGGGGTACAACCCAATTAACAACACCAGACCTGAGTTAAACTCAGACATATTCATGCTATAAGGCATCCTGGATGGAGATGAAGTCCAACAGTACAAATACCAACACATCTAGATCCAGCATTAACAAGTTTTCAGCTATGCCCAAAAAGCTAAGCTTTGGGTCCCTACTATGATTTAAAAAAAAAAAAAAAAAAAAAAGACTCCAGAAACACATTTGTAGAAAAGACACTAAGTACCAGCTAGACCAAGATGGGAACTTTCACCTAAGTGATGTTATGAAATATCAGAGGTAGCAGCTTATGTGAATTATTCAGAGAAGATACAGCTTAATGAAGAAGCAAGGTGTGGCTGTGGTTGCATGAGACATTAGAATTCCTTTTGAATGACGTCATTTACCCAAACCTGAAAAGAAAAAGGCAGAGAGATGCCAAATTTCCAGCCATCTTCCCCTATTCTGCATAACCCTAGGATGAGAGTACTTACCATAAACTGAAAAATGCCACAGCCTATTCAAGGGGATGACTTTTCCAGTTCCTGGAGAGATATCAAACTAATAAGTAATAAACCTTCAAAAGGTAACCTATGCGTCTGTGCTGCACAAGGTCCCAACAGAAAGATTAAGGGGTAACATCATAAGGCAGGTAGGTGACAGGTAAGAAACATCTCCAAGCATATGCTGGGAGAACATACTGGGAGAACTTTACATTTCTTTGGTAGCAAGCAAGAATAAACAATGCTGAAAACCTAAGAAAAAAGGGACTCTCTAAAAAGGATCTGGGCAGATCATGGGACAGAAGAGAGAAAAAGGGAACCAAGCAGCTCCAAAAAATCCCCAGTAGCAGGTATCACTGGGCAGTTTAGCCAGGACAATAACTATAAATAAATAAATAAATAAATAAATAACAAAAATTAAATGAATGAATGGACCTTCCTATTTCTTCATCCTGAATTACTTAGCTTAAGATTCCACATAAGGAAAAAAAAAAAAAAAGATTCCACATAAGGAGACAGAGTCTGATGATCCGAACATCCAGAAGTGCAGGTCACATGCCTGCACATCTGGTATACTGAGGCAGAGAAAGGGCATGGCTGAGAAAGTCACCAGAAAAACTTCCTCATACACTTCCTAGTGGGTATGGGCAGTGGGCTTGGGATTTATTGACCAATAAGACTATGAACAGCGGAAGTAATTTTGTTGTTGAGAAGGTAAACTTGTTCCTGTGAATTAAAAGGAAAAAATGTCCACTACACTATCAATGGTTATTAGTTGAAATGTTGTCAAACAGCATTAATTTCCCTTCAACAACATCATAGGATAGCAAATGCTATTAGCAAAAGACTATACCTCGGTCACAGAAAAGAGATATGAAATGAAGCCAGAAAATATGGTGGATAAGCAAATGGGTCCTGAACATCTTGCTATGTAAACCTCTGACATTCCAAATAAAAAAGTATTTAAATTAAAAAAAAAAAGTCTTAGACTTAATTGAAATTGTCCATTTGGTAACCTATAGCCATGAGACAATTATTTTCATACTGCAATATAAAATCACTTAATTACCTGTGAGATGCATTTTTTTCATCATATGCATAAGAACCTTTGTTGTTTGCTCATTTTCTGAGTTTTCTAATTTAAGCCCCAAATCACTTATTAATTCCTATGCATACTGAATTTAAATATGAAATACATTAAACAAGTATAAATATTTCATATAAATAAAATGAAAATGCACTTTTGTACCCAGTTTACTGTTATCCTCCATAATTACCATGAGCCAGAACAGGAAATAAGAACTAATCATATCCCTGCATAATCATGCAGGGATACATCTAAAAGCCTAGACACATCATTCAGATCTCACATTGAATTCAGATGGATCTTTCAAATTTAACAATCTGATGTCATCCTGGCCCTTTAAAACCATATAATGGCTTTCTATGGTCTAAAGGATATGGTCCAATTTTCTCTTATTCCCCAAGTTGTCTCGCATGCTATAGATGCTAATCCACACAATTCTATGATGCACAAATCACAGTCACAACTAATGCATCTGTTGTCTGCCCAGTTCTTGGGGCATCGTTCTCATTCTAGCCTATGAAATTGTGTAAGGCAAGGACTCTGCTGCTACACTCCCACATCCCTAAGGTCCTCCATTACCCAGCTCTTTGCCATTCTCTGAAGATACTCTTTTCTCTCGTGAGCCATAACACTGTGCACCCTATATTATCTTTCTTAAGTGCTCTTTCCAAACACAACATGCAAATACAGTCCATCTTCCCACTTTATATCAATTATCCAGTCTGCCCTGTAATCTCTATGCAACTGACACTGTAAGATCTCCTATCGTCATACTTTGAATTTTCATACTAAACAAAAAGCTTCTTGAAAGCATATTTAACATGTCTTTCCACACACACACACACACACACACACACTCATGCACACAAAGTTTATCCTTTAAACTAGATATGTAGAAATTCACTAAAGGTTCATCAATTACACTAATGGGTAAAACGGTAGATACTGTACTTGAGTTCCTAATCCCAGCATAAGCAAGAATGGCTTGAGATATTCCGCCACCAAGGCCTTCAAAAAGAACATGATGAGAACACAGTCTTAAGAAATGAAAACACTTCCCTACAATGATTTCATTGTCTATTCCATTCATGTTGACCTATTCTACCTGAATTTCTGAGTGTATGTGTGTGTGTGTGTGTGTGTGCGCATGCGTATGCTTTCTACCCTACTAGATTCTGACCATTCTGTGGCCAAACTTCACTGTAACTATCTTTATTCCTGTAGTATTGGGTCCTTAATATATAATTAAGTATGTTGAGTATATACTTCACACTTAAGCCTAACAGTAGGTAACCAGTTAGTTTAGTTAGTTAAGAATACAATGTAAATCAATGCCTATCAATCTTTAATGTGAATACACCTGCTAAAATGAAGATCCTGATACATTACTGCATTTCTCACTAGTTCCCAGGAAATGCCAATCTATGGAGTACAATGGTTATCAAGGTCTTGAGCAAACTTTCTCTATGAATGATGTTCTGTTCTGAACTATAGACTGTATACTCAGACTGAATACATAGGCCTTGCTAGAATGAATGTTCTTATGCAATAAGAAATAGAGTACATAACATCGAGGATCAATAGAAAACTCAAATAATTGATGGACAATTCATTATATCATTTTTAGATACAAGGGAAACTGCCCCTACACTCCCTTAACTTAGGTAATTCTAGTAATTAGGATGATGTAATCCACCAATGTAAACGTGTTTCTATAGTTCTTTCTTTTTTTCTTTTTTTTAAAGATTTTATTTATTTATTTTGACAGAGATTGCAAGTAGGCAGAGAGGCAGGCAGAGAGAGAAGGGGAAGCAGGCTCCCTGCTGAGCAGAGAGCCCGATGCAGAGCTCAATCCCAGGACTTTGGGATCATGACCTGAGCCGAAGGCAGAGGCTTTAACCCACTGAGCCACCCAGGCACCGCTCTATAGTTCTTTCTAACATCTGAAAGCCTAAGGCAGAAATGGCAGGATTTCTACCATCCTTTCCATTCAAAGTGTATCCTTTAGGACTTTCACAAATACTTGGTCTGGTGCTCTGAAGAATCACTTAACAACTGTAGTATACACTGCATTTTGGGAATAACCAAATGACAGAAAATACTAGGGCACTAACGATTAGAAGCCTGCAGTCAGGCTAATTTCCATAACAAAGCCAAAACTTAGATTCTATGGGATAGAAGTAATGGATGGAAACATGTCAAGGAATTAAGATTCTGATGTGAATTAGTTTAGTAGATAGCAGGGAGAAAATGTACATCACAATGGAAACCAGTAAGTTCTTATTTGCATGTGTTTAAAAAAAAATAGAAACATGAAAGTAATTAAGGAATCTAAATAATGTCAAATAATTATAAACAAAACAATATAAAAGTATTATTTGAATTCCATAAGCCACACTAAACATATATACAAGGAGGAAGTAGAGAAACATTCAAAACAGAGTTACTGACAATGTTTCATTCTTTAAAGGTTATAGAATTAGGAAGTAAAATAAGAGTAACTTGTTTCTCTTCAAATAAGTAAAACTCCTTCATTGTAGGCATATTAATAATACACCAGTCACTATGTTACATTTGCTAAGTTTTGAAATACAAAGACGCATAAAAAAGCTGCTCTTCTCCAGAAAAAAAAAAAAAACAGAAATTCATTTCTGAGTAACGTCACTATTATAAACAAAAAAAAAAAAAAAAATGTGTAAATCTTTTGAAAAATTTCAATCACATTTGATGGAGAGCAACTTGAAACATTTTTATATTTCTACTCTATCACATGTCAGCATTTCCTTTTGCAACATGGCAAGATAGCCTATAACTGAAGTAAAAAGAATACAGATGAGAAAGAGCCTATTGGATAATTCATTCTTTTTAATAAACAAGACTCTTAACCATAGCCAAAACCATTTCTCCAAAATGAAATTTCAAATAGTGCTAATCACATTTCAGTTCTGATACACTGGCTCCCTGTAATAGTCAAAGATAAAACAACACACTATGGAAATGTTGCCTTCCTCTGTTTCTATAGAGTCAAGAGAGATCATAATATCTATCCATGGATAAAGACACAGGAACAAACATAAATCACTTTATTGAGTGTTTTGGAAGAATGAAATTTCAAGTTCATAAATAATAACTTTCACATGTCTCATCAACATAGGCATCATACTGAATAAATGTATAAAAAGAATACAATCATAATAATAAACTTTGCAATTTGAAGAATGGTCTAATTATGTGCCTGGCACTAGGCTATGTGTATATATGATTAATTCATTTTAGTCTTCACAACCCTACAATAATATCCCCATTATACAGGTGGGAAAATAAAGCTGGAAGGGGTTATATAACTCACACTAATATTTCAGTCATCAGATCATACCGAATCACCAAGTATGCCTATAGCCTCTCTTTTACATCATATAAAATAGTGTATTCCACCTGCAGAGACTGAATATTAACCTAAAACACAGAATTCATCATTTTGGGATGTGCATTATATTATGTTCCTTTTCTTAAGAGTTAGCCTTCATAGGGCACCTGCCTGGCTCAGTTGGTGGAGTATTTGCAACTCTTGATCTCAGGATTGTGAGTCCTAGTCGCACAGTGGGCATAGGAATCCCTTAAAAACAAAATCTTAAAAAAAAAAAAAAAAAAAAAAAAAAGAGTTAATCTTGAAATACTAATTTAAGGAGCTACATTGTAAGAAAACCACTAAAATTTGTAAGTTTATTAATTCAGAAGAACGGAAAACTGCTACTCTAAATAACAGTAACATTTTAAGAACAGTCCTTATTTCAGTTATAGCTCAGACTCTACACTACAATATGCTGGTAAATTGCTATTAATAAAGTGAATAGAGTTACTGGAACTGTGAATTCATGATACCTCCATGTTACATAGTGCATATACAGAGGTTACCACTACCTCAATAATATCTAGAATTGTTGCAGTGTCTTGAATTCTGACCATCAGGTTCAAAAAAGAAAATGGAGGGGAAACACTAGGAATTTTAAGCAAGAAACTACTAACTGGTAAATGAAACCTAGAAATGTGCTAAAGTAAGTAAAAGAGAATGACTTCATTCAGTAAAGACAATGTGCTCATAGTACAGATTTTTTTTTTTTAAGATTTTATTTATTTATTTGACAGACAGAGATCTCAAGTAGGCAGAGAGGCAGGCAGAGAGAGAAGGGGCAGTAGGCTCCCCGCTGAGCAGAGAGCCTGATGTGGAGCCAATCCCAGGACCCTGAGACCATGACCTGAGCGGAAGGCAGAGGCTTAACCCACTGAGTCACCCAGGCACCCCAGTACAGACTTTTGAACTAAGTTTCTTGTACTGCAGGTAAAACGGTCAACATTCCACACCTATATCACAGGAATCTTCACAAAGGTGATTCTGCTGCAAAGCATATCACCAACACTCATATGACAATGTTATCAAGGCAGGTAATTTTCTATTTCTACTGTACTGCAGTAACACTTTACCTCTCAGATCCTCAGTCAGGATGTAGGAAAAGGTGAAACTGAGAACAGAGAAAATGTGAAACACCCATACTATTCTGTCACCAAAAGCGTCTGTTGGGGTGGAGAGGGGCTGGCGGGGGGGGGTAGCTGCAGGTAAGGAGAAAAAAAAGAAAAGGCCCTTCAGAGCCTCTTTCAGAATCTACTGAAACTATTAAATATACTTGCAATGGCTTGTATATTTCATTATTCTAGTTCACAAACAGTAAGAAACAGCAAATAGAAATGGCTAGTTCACTAAACCAAGGAATCAATTATGACCATCAAAAGGCATCAGAGAGCAGACAGAGGTACCCACATCTCAGCTGCACTTGTTGGGATCCTGCTACACAGTGTGTGTGTATATATATATATATATAACATGATATATATATATATGACATGATATATATATATATATATATAACTGAAGTGGTTCAACAAATATATAAAGCATCCATGTGTACTATGTTCTGTATAAATTGCAAAGATCATAGTATAAAGCTAATTTGCTTATTACTTAGAATATGCCATGAACACTGTACTAGTCTTAAACAATTATCAGTTAACGTTCACAACATCTCTGTAAGATAGGCATATTCAACTTCTCACAGATTTTTAAAACTGCCTTAGGAAGGGTTAAGAACATGTTCAAGATCACACAGCTGGTAAGTGACAAAACAAATCTAGGTCTGTCTGCATCAAAGGCCCATGTTCTAGTCTAAACTACTATTCTATGTTCATCATGGTGATCCTGTGTCATCAAGAAGTAAATCATATTCAGCCACCCATTTAAAAGGTAAAGGAATATTTTTAGAGAGATTCCCATTTAAAAAGAAAAAAAACTACCATTAAAGACAAACTTCTATTTATAACTACTTAGTTCCAAGAATTCTATATATAACCATGTTTGTATTCTAATTTTTACTAGGAATTCAAAATGTGACCTGGGCCCTGGGTGTCTCAGTCAGTTAAGTGGCCAGCTCTTGATTTCAGTTCAGGTCATGATCTTAGGAACATGAGATAGAGCCCCACTTTGGCCTCTAAGCTTAGCAGAGAGTCTCCTTAAGATTCTCTCTCCCTCTCTCTCTACCCCATCTCTCCACTCTCTCTCTCACTCTAGCTCTCTCAAATAAATAAATAAATCTTGAAAAAAAAATTAAAAAAAGAAATGTGACCTAGGTAAACATTTTCTATTTAAGGATGTCATTCACCTAATTAAATGCAGTAAAAGTAGTCCTTGGATTTGTAATTAATTCGCTCATCTGTGAGAAGTCTAGAATCAAAAGCTAGCTAACAGCTAATCAAATGAGTCACTAAAGGCAAAAAATACTCATATTTATATTTCATAATTGAAGAGCAATCATAATACAGATAATACAAATTTGTACAACTGAAAATGATGGCAGTGTGCCTAGAATCAAGCCTCATAAAACACATTTGAGGATTTGAGTCATGTCATTATTTTTTTCACTTTTCTTCTCCTACAAACTGGACCTATTTCAGCATAAGCACACTTACATCACCTGTCCTCACTGGAAATTTCCATAACAAACCTAAAAGGCACAGGAAACATGAATTATCAAGGTTCCTATTAGGACAATTGTGCAAGGCACAAATATTTACACACAAAAGTTCAACTCAAAGGTGGAGAGTATATTTTACCATGGTATAAACAAAAGAGACTTCTGTATGCATTTTTTTTTTTTTAAATCTCCAGGTCATTATGGAATCAGCAGTGCTTCTGCTCTCCTAACCCTCATTTTCTCATGAACCATACTCCCTTCCCAAAAGTGTACCACTTTTATTTAATTAATAGTGATAAATGCATATTTTAAGTGTTATGGCCTGAAATTGACCCTGTCCAAATATGGAAAATATTTTCTCTTTCCAAACTATGAAAACAGCTGACTCTGGCTTCATATAAGCCAGAAAAAGAATAAATAAATAAAACCTTGTCTAAAAAGGAACTAATCTTATAGCCAATTCCTGCTTTTTTAAGTTTTAAACAAGAAAATTTAAAAAAAAAAATCTTTCTTAAGTATTTCCTAATTACTCTCAGGGACTTGTCTGTTCCTCAAACTCCTGGCAATATCATTAACGTTCCATGAAGATGTATTTTCTGAGCTTAATTGTATCTTTGGTGTCTACCATGTTTTACCAAGAGATATCCAAAATGAATATTACTAATCTATTAAAATCTGTTTATTGGAAGCTTACTAAGATTTAGACACTAAGTACTTTACAAGCAGTATTCCACATAATCTTCATAAAACTCCTGTGCCTTTAAGGACTATCCAAGTTTTAAGATTTGTCCATCAATAAACTAAGTCATTTAGCTTACTATGTCTTTTAATTATCTGAACAACCCTACAAAATGTGTATCTTCCCATTACGCAGATAATAAAACTGAAACCTAGAAAAGGTAGGTAACTTGCTATGACATAATTACACAGATAGTGCAAAATGGATTTAGGACTGGTGAGAAATCTATGACTCCAAATTTCAAGCCCTTATCCACTCTCTCAAAGAACTCTCATGGAACTGAGTAACATTACAATGTACTGGGTAGGGCAATGAATGTCCCAATTTGCCCAATACTTTACTGGTTTTAACACTGAATGTTCAACACCCTAGGAATCCCTCAGTCTTGGGAAAACTAGGAGGGCTGATCACCTTCATAATAAGTGTTATATCAGTGGCATGGAAAAAATAAATAAATAAATAAGAGTCCATACAGAAAAGGCAATCATTCCTTAGTAATATTAAAAGAGGGTTAATAGAGTGGCAATTGAGTTGAGCATTATGCAAACTGTAATAAACATGGTGGAGAAAGATGACAAAGGTAGAACAGAGACAAAGGCAATGAAAACAAAGGCATGCAAAAAAATCACTTGTCAGGTTCCAGGGTGGGCACCTAGACTGCAAACCTGGAAAGGGGATAACAACAGGGAAGTGTAAATGGAAAGGAAAACACCATCTAGGATGGACTGAAAGTATTCTTATAAAAGGAAATTAAGCATAAGGATATGGTTTTAACTTCCACTTCCCTCCGTAGTTCTACAGAGATGGGCTTTGAAGAAATGACAGCTTTCACTTTATGATTTAGTGATGACTATATGTGCCTTGGCAGGGGGATGCCAAGTGATTCTTTTTTTTTTTTTTTTTAATTTATTTGACAGACAGAGATCACAAGTAGGCAGAGAGGCACGCAGAGAGAGAGAGGAAGGGAAGCAGGCTCCCCGCCGAGCAGAGAGCCCGATGCGGGGCTTGATCCCAGAACCCTGGGATCATGACCTGAGCCGAAGGCAGAGGCTTTAACCCACTGAGCCACCCAGGCGCCCCCATGCCAAGTGATTCTTGACTGGGAAACTGACTTATTACAAGCAGCAAAAGATCTCACTTCTTTGCAGTCATTCTCACTGTGCCACATGCCCTTTCTGGAAACAATTACTGTGGATAGGGAAAGCCAATACTCTTTCTTAAGTAGCAGAGCATGTTTCAATCCTAACTCTAAGAAATAAGAGCTTCACCCAGACCATACACACTAAAAATGGGATGGAACCAGACGATGGAATACTCTTGAGCACTAGAAAGAAATGAAAGAGAGGGAGATATGAATAGGCAGAATATAGAGAAGTGTTACGGCAGTGAAAATACTCTGTATGATACTATGGTGATGGCTATATGTCATCATACATGTATTTGTCCAAACCCATAGAATTGTCACACCAACGGTGAATCTTAAGGTAAACTATGAACTTAGGGTGATTATGATGTCAGTGTAGGTTCATCCTGGGTAAAATATGTATCACTCTGATGAGTGATGTTGATAATGTCTGGGAGCAGAAGTATATAGAGTATCTCTGGACTACCCTCTAAATTTTGTTATAAATCTGCTCTTAAAAAATAAGATCCAAAACTAATGATGTATTATATGTATTGAATTTAAATTTTTAAAAAATAAGGTCATGGGGCACCTGGGTGGCTCAGTGGGTTAAGCCTCTGCCTTCAGCTCAGGTCATGATCTCAGGGTCCTGGGATCAAGCTCCACATCGGGCTCTCTGCTCAGCAGGGAGCCTGCTTCCCCCCTCTCTCTGCCTGCCTCTCTGCCTGCTTATGATCTCTCTCTCTGTCAAATAAATAAATAAAATATTTTTAAAAATATATAAATATAAATATAAATAAACAAACAAATAAATAAGGTCTTAAGGGGTGCCTTGGTTGCTCACTTGATTAAGCATCCAACTCCTGGTTTAGGCTCAGATCGTGATCTCAGCGGATCTTGAGATCAAACCCCACTTCAGGATCTGCACTGAGCACAGAGTCTGCTGGAGACTCTTTCTCTCTCTCTCCCTCCCGCTCTGCTCCTCCCACACCCCAAAGAAATTTATAAATAAAGTCCTAAAACAAATACTAGAATGGGATAGTAACAAAGGCCAACATTAAAAGGAAAAAAGGGAATAGGCATTTACCAGGCAAATAACCCATACACACACACAAACACACACGCCACAGAGACACAGACACACTCCTTTTTCTACACCTAGAGAGAGGAAAATAGAGAACTGGCTGGCAATCTCACATTCCTGTAATAGAAATCTGTAAGTGACCATTTACTGAAAAATCTGCCAGTTATTTACCATACCTGTTTTCTGGGCACTCAGTGTGACTCCTTTTCTTAGCTTCCCATACAGAGAGGAACAGCCATGTAAGAGAGTTCTGTCTAATGGAATGTGGGCAGAAGACATGATAACCACTCTCAATGCAGGCCTATAAAAACCACTTGTGAAACTTGTCAGGTCATTTCCCTCCTCACACCCCATATACCTTGTCTGAAGAAGGAGGACCCCAGGGTCTTAGCAGAGGATGAAGCCAGAAGACAAAGAACCTGATTTCTCAAATGACCCCATGGGAAGCCATTCAATCAGAACTATGTTGTGAGTATTGAACTACCCCACATGAGCAAGAATAGAAGCATTTTATGTCACTGAAAATTTAGAGTTTACCTGTTACAGCAGCTAGAGTTAGCTTTTCATGAGGTCCTGTGGGACTCTGTTCACTCGGAGTCTGAAAATACGATAGTAAGTAAGTTGAAACCTCTCAGTCCTATTATCCCCATTAAATTATAAAAAGGGACTTACACACATATAAATGGTGTGAGTGTGAGGAAATTTGGAAGCAAGGTAAATTTAGGAAAAAAAAAATAAAGGGTATTTCTTAAAAGGTTCAGGGAAAGTTAGGAAATGAACAGGGTCTTTTGAGAAAGAGGTGACTGATAAGCATGCAAGTATATCTGCCCACCTCCATGGTAAGAACATATGTGTCATTAATTAATTGGGAAGATGCCACAAATACATACTGAACAAGAAGACAAAAATGACTTAAAATACTGGAAAATGAATTGTGTTGGCAGAAAGTACACTCTCACTATTAACCACCTCACATCTCTACTATAACTGCTTAGAACCAAAACTGTGAGAGGTATTTTTACAAAGGACAAATACACAGGAAAGGTGAGATGAGGCGGATTCTCTAATATAAGTGGGACAAGATAACAGGACAAGACCAAAAGGGATCATTTTTCTTTTCTAGGATGCTAGGATTATTGGGAGAGGTACCTTTAGTCGTGCAGTAAATGCTCACAAAGTTTTGCAAAGCTGAAAGAACAAGAGAAGAGCTTTCTTTCTTGGGAGCTGGGAATGTTGATGAAAAACAATGCTTTTGATCAAAAGGAAGATCAGAGGAGAATATTTTAGCTATGAATTTGCCAGAAAGAATATTTGCTTAGGCTAAGAAGTGAGGAGGAATTTATCTTTACATACTGCAGCATAAAAATGGCAGCCAAGAATTCCCACAACGAAAGCCTAAGAGAAAGGATATAATTCAGGGCATAGAATCTGATAATTTGTTTATCAGAAGTAAAAAAGCATTGTGGTGGAGTCTTACTTTAAATACCTGATTCAAGTAAGTATTCAAGATAAACCTGTATCATATCTAATTACACTCCATTACACTTTAGATTAGATACAATCTTTTTTCTTCTTTGGGATTTTTTAATTCTCCTCCAACTTTTTTTTATAGACAAAAAGAAAAAGTGGTCCAATGGCAACATAACAAAAGTACTAAAGCAAGAATAAATAAGTAGTATAATGAAGCTGTTAAGAAAATCAACTCTAGAGCCAGAGAACTGGTTCAAATCCCAGCTCTGCCACTTACTGGCTATGTTGAGCAAACGACTTAATTTCTCTAAGCCAAGTTTTCCTTATTTATACAACACAGACAATACCTACTGAGGAGGGCGAAGCGCTTAGAAAAGTATTTCCATGTAATTGTCCTGGTTTTTTTCTGCCAGGAAAACCAGGTAGTTGGGGGAAGGAAAGGTAAATAATATTTACTGAAAAAGGAGGAAATATTACACAGAGTAACAGAGTGTCAGAAATGCTAGCTGTTCCCCCAACTGTTCTTCTCATTCCTTGAAACACAGTTATACTACATTCCCCAGCCTCCCTTATAGTAAGATTCATTTACATACAGGTGAGTTCTGGCCAATGGAATGAAAGCAAAAGTTATATGTATGGTTTGCAAGTCTAAGCAATTAATGTTCTCCAAGTCTTTTTCCTTCTAGTACTTTGATGCATAAAGATGAGCATGGTGACTCTGCTGAAGAAGACAGAGGTCTTGGAGGAATGCTGCCAGGATCATCCAGTTGGGGACTTAACATGAATGAGAATATTTCATGTTTGAAGAAGTACACTTTTGGATTCATTTGTTACAGCTGTTAACCTGCCTATACTAACAGAGGTAAGCTCTATACCTATACTCTCACGTTTAATTCCTGCAATGATGCCTTGAAACTTAATGTTATCCCAATTTTATAGCTAAGGAAAGTGAGACTCAAAAAAGTTATGGAATTATATTGTCCAACATCATGAATGTAAGAAGTGGTAGGGTCACATCCAGGTTAATCTGCTGTAAGGTTTTTGATCTTTCCACCCTCCACACAATACTGCAACATGGACAATGTCTTTATTTTCCTCACTCTTCCTGGTTTCCTCACTTTTTAACCACGGAAACTTCAGTCTTTAAGTTAAAACCTCATTTTTTTTTCCTTCTGTATATCTAATTTGGGAGATCCAGGATGATCCCTAATATCACATTCATCTCTTCTGCGTCATTTTGTCCACATATGTGCTCATGACCAGGAAACAGTGCTCTTAACCCATCCGTTACAGGAGACACAGATTTCTAGCAGTTTTTCAACTGGCTACCATACCAAAGACAGTGAATGGCAAAGCCAGAGGTAAGAAAAGAAAGGTTAAAAACTCCACAAACCATCAGTGATTTCCAAAGTGGAGTATACACCCGAGGGCAATGCAGAGCAAATCACTGGAATCCATAAAAATATTAGAACTTCTGCTTCATATTTTTTGCTTTATTTATCCTTTAGCTTTTGCTGTATATATTTCCTAAGTAGTAATATCAACATATTAGTATATATGTATAACATTAATAAATTTTAGTGAGTATGGACAAATTTTCTTCTGATGGCATGTAAGAGGAAAAAAATAAATAAGGACTAATAAGTCTAGGTAATAAATCTGGTTTCCCCCACCAGACTTAAGATACTGTGTTATGGAAAAATGAAAATAACAAAACTTACCACATCTGTGTATACAGACATCTCTCTGCTTACCATACGAAATAGACTAATTCAATTAAAATCATATAAAAACATGTTTTCACAAAAGATTAAATTCTTTAAATAAAAACCAAGACTGAAACTAATGTATATTCTATCTATGTCTTTGAATATAACACAGAAGAACCCAACAAGTTAAACTGGGCAGATAATTAGGAACTATAAAGGGGAGTTTTCTGCTGAGAAGCTTAATTATTCAGGTTACCTTTATGTTTTTTTAAGAAATAAATTGAAGTAACAGATGTCCTGTGTACCTTTCAGAAGACAACTCCTAGTCAAAAGATTTAGTACTTAGAGGGAAAATAATTAGAAGACCTACTTCTTAATAATAAGAAGAAAGAGAAATAGGTAAAATAAATGGATGATTAAAAAAAAAGCTAAGATTATTTGATAAGCTTTCTATTTGATGTCTCACCAATATGTAATGACTATTTAGAGAGATGTTGAGCTGACTCAAGGAGACAAACTCCCCCAAGTTAAAGAAAACTGTTTTCATAAAGGCTACCAAAAAGAAAATCTCCCTCTGCTGAAATTTCCATATGGCTCTGACCTGCACCCTTAAACAATAGGTCTTTTCTCTTACTGGTCTTAGTCCCTAATTTTAAAAGGTCGGTTTCTCTGTGCTCGCCTCCAACTTGACAGGGTCCATAATGAGGTTTATCATCGTGATCCCTTCTTATCAATCCAGAGCAGCTGAAGTTGGTTTAAACAAACAAAAATCAAGAGCATTTTATAACGTGGCAAAAATGATGGAACTTGTTTTTGATTCTTAGCAATCTAACACTCCCACCACCTATTGTGGAGATTAACCTAAGTCTTGAATGAAATCAAGATGAAGATGGCAAGAAAAAAGTTATGGGTGAAATGTGAATTTTCTCATAAATGCCACAAAAATCACCTCCAGGTGTCTGTCTCCATGACACGATGTTCTTTTTCACCCACTTGGGTAGAGACAAAACAAACTTGCTAATCGACCCGAATATAAATGCTCCTCCGGGGACCTGCCTGCTGGTAATCTACTCCACTCCTTACTAAAGGGCATAAACCTCAAAATACAAAAAGCTCATTCCAAATTATTACTGTAAGTGTCCAAACAAATCAATTACGTGGAATTATTCTTTGAAATATACAGCTCCCGTCACAAGAAGCTGCAGATGCTTCCCAAGCCATTAAAAGATAGTTATTCAGACAAACATGTCCCCGCCCCTATGTTGATTTCAGTAGGAAAACTAGAAAAAGTTCCCGGAGCTTTCCTTCCAGAAGCTCCTCCTTGCAAACAAACCTCCAACGCACCCCAAGATTCACGACCCCACCTCTACGAAGACCACCCACCCCAAGTGATCAGTCACACTGATTCGCCCTACACTATCCCCGCAAACCTTTTCGCTACAATTCTGGAGACCCCAGCTAGCAACCAACCTCCTTAGCTTCGCGTTGCGCGAAGCAGCCTCCTTGCTGGAAATCCGCTGTGCTGCAAAATATTCTAATGCATCAGACTCCCTGACTGGTTCAGAAAGATTGAACAGCCCACGTCCTCTTACCCTCACCTCCACACCGTTCATAAATAATAGAATATACAAACGAATCACAGGGAGAAAAGGCAAGTAGGTTTTGAGCCCTCCTTCCCAGAAGGAGAGTGCGGGTTGGTGTCTGCGGGGTGCCTGGTGCATATCCCGTTGATATCTGGAGGCTACACGGCAGTTGTCTTTGCCATGCAAAAGAAACTGCAAACCGCCCCCCACCCCGAAGTTACTGGAGATTATTACGCCACCCCTACAAGTTCCCTGGGCAGAGCCTGGGTATACCAGGTACGTGCACAAGAGCGGGGATCTGGATTCGCCGCTGTACCCCCGGCGTTTACAAGGAGCCTGGCACACAGTGGGCACCACCAAAATCAGGGTCTGTTCCAACAGGGCTCCTTCCACCACAGCTACCGGCTCCGGCTCCCTTAGGTCCTAAATCCCTTCAAACACCAGCTCAAGTCCGCCTTTCTCTAACGTAGGCTGCACAGCTGGGCAATCGGAGCCCCCGGGTATCAACATCAGAAGGAAACTTGCCAGCACGCACGGAGAGGGGGCAATAGCCTGAACCAGTTGGAGAAGCTGATTTTAACGATTCCTGAAGCATTACGCGCTCCAGGCTACTTGTTCTGTGGCTGCCTTGCAGCGCAACAAACTTATTTTCTGACTAAAAAGAAGGGTCGCCGTGGGGTGAAGGTGGCGTCGTCGGTGCCCTGCCTCCTCGCGGGTTCAGGGCGCTCAGTTCCAGCCGCGCCGACCCCGCAGGGCTGCCGGGCTCAAGGCAGTATGGCCCACAGACCCCGTCCAGCCCTGCAGGAGTGGGTGCCCCAGGAAGCCCCTTTTCACTCCGCAGCCTCCGAGGACCACGTCTTTCCTCAAAACCCAAAAGCCGGAGCGCCCGGGGCAGCACGCGCCCGGCTGAAGCTGACCCTGCCTGCTCGCGCCGCACTTACCTCCGCACCTGAGCGCAGCTCCCGCTACAGCCTCCTAGGAAACGGCGTCGGCACAGCCCGAGGGTCCCGCTGTAGTGGCGAAAGCTTCCTACTTGCGACCAATCCTGGTGTTGAACCCGGTGCTCCGTCGGGTGCCGCGCTCTCCTCCCTCCCAGCGCTCGCGGCAGCTCAAAAAACCGGCGCGGCAGAGTTCAAGCAGCCGGCTCCTCAGCCTCAAGGAGGCGGAGACGCGTGGAGCCAGGAGAGACACGCGGAGGGCGGGAGCCCGCGCGCAGCCGGGCTGAGCATGCTCAGTGCGCGGCGGGAGGAGGCGCGCGCCCGGGTGCTGCACCTTCCCGGCCCTGCCCGGCCCAGCCCCGGAGAGAAGGTCCCCAGTCCCTGGGCGTAAAACTCGGGTAGGGTGCCTCACCTGAACCCGAAGCCCCCGACGACAACCCGTTCTGGCGCAGAGGCTTACAGGATGTGCTTCTTAGCGATGGGGAATATACAGCAGTGATGCTGCCGTCCTTTGCAACCCGAGTGTAGGGGCACAAGGAGGCTCGACCTGTGCGGATGCCCAAACCTCTGGCCTCCGTAGACAGGGAACTCGAGGAATCTTTAAGGCGCCCTACCCAGGGAAACAAACGCTCCTGCTTTGGGGCTGAGAATTGCCGAGTACAGGGGAGTGTGGGTGGGGGGACAACAGTGAACTTGAGAAGCCGGAAGAGGGGGCTTTTGGAAGGTTTTACCTACTTGTCCTTAGGCGAAGGACACTGGCCAGACAGCGTTTCCGACCTAAACTCTCATACAGTGTGCTTTCAAGCTGGAATGTGTGTGTGGGAAAGGAAACGGTTGCGATGAAATACGTACAAGGATCAATTTGTGGTGTATGAGGGGGGAGACGCACATTGAAATCTTTGTTATTCAAAAGCATGTGCTTGGAAAATGACGTTACCATGATCTTTCTACAGTGTGAATCTACTGTTTTCTTGCAGAAATGGCTGTCTTCATCCCCAACTCCAAACCTCAGGGTAACCGTAGAGCTCGGCAACAATGTCCCAGCCCCTCACGAACCCTGTGCAAAGTGAGTCTGACAGGCAGAGGAAAGCCAGCCAGGTCGAATTCATTGGCATGCATTTCCAGCAACCACAAGAGAAGCCCAGGCTTCTCTCAAGGGAAAAAGCCCCAAGGGCTTTGCTGAACCCCAGTCTTTCTGTGCGTTGTTCAGTAGTTCAGAGCTACATAAACAGCTTCTGACCATTTCTACAATCACGTAAACCCACACTGACATCTCCATTATGTGGAAAAGATGTTAACTGGAAAACTATTTTTAAACTACTGTAATAAGCAACCAACTCCTACAGATACATGCAGCTGCCTTGTTCACACAGTTTTGTGTTCTTTGTTTTTTTATTCCTATTCAGGCAGTGGGCAAATTCAGAAGTGTGGTATGTATTGTTGTGGTCAGAATTGTCACCACTTGAAATTCCATGGCTTTCCTTGTTGCGGAGATTAATGCTAAAGAAAGGAGTTTTTGCTATTGTTCCCCAGATTTCTTGATGGCTTAAACTTGGAGAGAGATTTTAAGTCCCCCTCCCCCTGCCCACTTGGTGTATGTCTCTGATACAGGCACTTTCACAAAAAGGGAATGTTGGGTAATGCAAGAATTTTCCATGGTAAATAGTTAAGATGAATTGTTTTTACTCATTCTGAAGGCTTTTCTGGTCCTGCCAGAACAATGACTTATAACGTAATGTCTTTTAGATTATTTTTCTGCCACTAGTCACTTAAAATTATATATATGATTTTCAGTAAAAATACATAATGAAAAAACAAAAGTTCTAGCCAGAAATTCTCCAGAAAATATTCCTATGTATACATGCATACTCTTAACATGTTCAGGGAAAAAGTGATGCTTTAAACTCGAAATAAAATTTCAAAGAGAAAAGAATAAAGTAGACTGTCAGATTTTACTAAAGAGACTATAAACTGAAGCAAATTTCAAAGTTTTATTAATGTTTAGGACAAAGCCCCTTAACAGTGTTTTCAAATTTCAAATTTAAATAGTTTTATTTTCATTCTTTCCTTTTACCCTTCTTCTGTTTCTATTATAAGCTAGACATTGTATTCTAGTAGGTGCTAGGAAACTAAAAATGACCAAAACTTAGTATCTGCTCCACAGTTTATCATGTAGTTGGAAAGACAGGCATTATGTATCAGGAGAGACAGATTTGGGTCATGTTGAGGGGATGTCAGTTAAACATTGTGATGAGAGGCATTTTTTTTTTTCTTTTCATCAATAGGGCCACACAGATCAAATGCTAAGCTTGATCAGCACCTCACCAACATTTTCCAAGAAGAGCCACATGCCCAACCTTTCCCTGAGAAGAACAGTGGCTAGTTTAAAATACAACAAATAATTCAGTCCCCTTTTCCAATCCCACAAGGAAGACGTGAAGCTCAACCGCCACCTCTGCCAGGAAAGAAAGCCTCTCACTGAAGCTCTCTGGAGTGTTCTTAGGAGAACCAGCCCCTGCCAGGAGACAAGAATGGTTTATTTCGACGACAACATCCTCACACGTGTGTCCCTGCATATCCGAGACCCTGGCTGTGTGTCAGTGTCTTACTCAGGGAAGCTGTCATTGGGATTCTGTGGGGGGGGAAATGTTCCAAACGAATCAATTAATGCTGCCAGCAACAAGTTCAATACCGCGGCACTGGGTCCCCCTGCTTTATATCAGTGCAAGAATGAATTATTGGTGCTCATGTAATTTGCAACTAATCATTATAATGCAATGGAAAATTTCTCCTGCACAGGTAGCCTAGGTAGCATCTAAGCAGAGAGCTGCAAAACCTCTCCCCGTTATGTGCCCTAAAATAATTATTTATACACATGTGTGAGGTTTTACTTCCAGGTCTTTTAATACAGGGCTATCTATGTGGACACAAGGTCACCCCTTACTCTCATTAAACCAATCTGAACAAAAGTGTGATGATTCTTAAGGGAAATCAACGCTGAAAATGCTTTTGACTTTTTGGAGACATGGGCAGAACACATCATTAGGTTAGACTCAACATGTAACAGTTCTGAAAACTCCAGATAGGGCATCTATCTGCTCCTGTTCTTCCTTCCCCCCACATCTGGGGCAATGGGAGGGTGGTAGGGGTGAGGGGGAGGAGGAGTAGCTTTAATATAGGAGGAGGAAAAAGGAAGAGCATTACAGGAAAAGAAATTTGTCTCTTCCGACCACATCTAATCTGATTCCACTTTCTCCCTAAATCTGGCCTCCTGGGGAATTAAAAAAAAAACTCAAAAACACCACCTTGGGATGCCTGGGTGGCTCAGTCCTTAAGCGTCTGCCCTGGGCTCTCCAGTTGGGCATGGGCATCTGGCTCCTTGCTCAGCAGGGAGCCTGCTTCTCCCTCTGCCGGCCTCTCCTCCCTGCTTATTTGTTCTCTCCCTCTCTTTCTCTCTGACAAATAAATAAGTAAAATCTGTGAAACAAAACATAACAAAACAAAACACCACCCTCTTTGTTCTAAAAACTTGGAAAAAGTCATCCAATGGCAAGGGTGCCTCAATGAGAAAAAATGTACCTTAGTTTTGTAATTTTTGTGTATTTTAATGTATTGAGTGCCTGGATAGATCTTCAGGTATAAAGCACCACTTCTATCCTATATGCAGTTTTAAAACTACCTTCAACTTCATTCTAATCAAGTGGATAAAGCATTATTTTTCAAAGAATTCTTTTTTTTTTTTTTTTCAAAGAATTGTTTCTTAAAGAGCTTTGTGCTTGTCGTTGAAACCGAGTATAATAAAACTGAGCTCAGATAAGGACTTTAAGACCAGCATTCCAAAGCTTTCTTCCATGCAATTGTTTTAGGTGACTGATTGATGCTCGAGCTTCAAACTAAGGGCATCAGAATAATAATGGCCGCATAGTGTGATAATGATAATTAGCACACAAAAGCACAGTTAATTGCCATGAAGGTTATGACATAGACTGACAGACAGAGTCAAAGTAAACTAGAAGCCTGACACCGCAGCCAAGACTCCTTCATAAACATGGCTGTGAGACTCCCCCTGAATTTAAGCATAATGAAGTGGAATTAGGAATCAATCAGCTGTGCTCCCCTGCACTCTTTTTCTTGATTTTATTAGATTCTTTACATAAAATACAAAAATAAAAGTTCAATAAGTGCTTACTCTGCAAAAGTATTTAGTTGATTTTTTGTTGTTTGCAGTAGTTACGTTCTGTAAACTCTCTGTGAACACTGAATTAGGGACGACTAAAACCATTGCTCTTAGGAGAAATATATTCCTGTGAGCCTTTGGTGACAAGATTTTCATAAACCAGTCAAGACCAAACCTCATTTTATGTGTGTTTCTGCTTAAAGACACTGTATTTAATATATATCGTTGATTCATTAACACTAACCTGACGGCCAGGAGCAAACTCATGCCTGAACCAAAAACAAACAAACAAACAAACAAAAACTTTTTTAAGATTTTATTTGGTTTTTTTTTTTTGGACAGAGAGAGACACAGCAAGAGAGGGAACACAAGCGGGAGGAGTCGGGGAGGGAGAACAGGCTTCCTACAGAGCAGAAAGCCCAGTGCCAGACTGATACCAAGACCCCAGGATCATGACCCTGGCTGAAGGCAGCTGCTTAATGACTGAGCCACCCAGGTGCCCCAGGCCCAAACAAAACGTATCCAGAGTATGTACTTTCACTCTAAGGCATAGCACATGGACTTCTTGCCCTTGGGAATGTAAGACCTTACATTTCAGGCCACTTTAAATAGCATGATGACCAATAAAAAGCACACAAATTCGGAAAATGGGGCAGCAAACGGATTGCAAAAGAGAGGCTATTTACAATAGGAAACAGGAAGTCAGAGCATCACCTTCAGGTAAAAAAAAAAACACCTGTATCCTGTCCCTGTAGACTTAATAGACTTCAACAGGGAAAGTAGGCAACTCAAATTTTTCACTGCTCTATGTCCACAAATGACTGCATAAGTGCCACAGGTATTGACTTCGGGGTTGCAAATAAATCTTACCAAGTACGCAAATTTGCAAATGATTTTTATATATGCAAATATGGAACCTGTGAATAATAAAGATGACTATACCAAATATACCCTTTAAATGGCTAGCCACATGAGTCCGTATGGTACGTGATTCAATTTATATATCCCTTTCTACATTCAATTGTTTTCAGAACATGTTATTCTGAGGTAAAAGGTGTATTTTGTACTATCAAAGGCTGTCTTCTGCCAGCTTCCTCAAGTAAGTGATACATCACAATCACATATGATTTATCTGTTTATTATAGACCACAGTCATTTTGTTTTGACTTCCAAAGTGGATTTTGGTGTTTTTGTTGTTCTTCAACATTATAATTCAGACAGCTGTTCACAAAGTAAAATAATTTCAAAAACTAAGATAAAGTTAAGGATAAACAAAGGTGAAGCATAGTGAACTGAAAAGTGTATCTTTTTAGGAACTGAGAAAACTGGGATTCTGGTCTTGGCCCCAGAACAATGTAATCCTAGATGAACGGAAGACTGGCGAATATCTATACCGAAGGCTAGGTGCAGAGGAAACAAATCCATGGGCTGAAATTAATTAGTCAGATACTACTTATCAGTTTTTTTTTGTTCTATTAAAAATATTTAGGAAGTAAATGGTTTTTATACAAATCCTTTATAAATATTGTTAAAAATTCCAAACAATAACAACAGGTATTGTTAACAATTCAGGTTTAAGTTCTCAGCCCATGTTGGAAATTTTATAAGCTACCCACCACCAATCCATGCTATCTGGTATTCATGTCCTTCTTTAATTCCTTTCCTTTTAACTGTTGGCTAGACTTATTGATTCACTATTTTTGATTCACTAAAATGATGGATGTCACTTGCAACGTTAGGGTACACAAAGACTGTGACTACCATCTTGAGTGCTCTCTCTCTCTCTCAGATTTCCAGAGTCCACATTGTGAAGAGAATCAATCAGCCTAAAATGGTAAGACCCACACGGCAAATAAGCAAGATCTGCCAGAATTCATGGGAATGACTTTAAAGGTGGAATTGCTGAGTCTTACCACAGTGTGTGAGTGAGCTTGGAAGCAGATTCTCCAGTACCACTGAAATGTTAAAATAATTGAATCACTGGCCAACACGTTGACTTTGACTTCATGAGAGACCCTCAGCCAGAAACACTCCCACTAAGAGGTAACCTGGATTATAGACCCCTCCCAAAATTTGAACAATTAGTGTTTATTAGTTTAAGACCATGTGTTTTGCTGTGATTTGTTACATAGTTAGCTAATTCACCCCACCCCCAAGATATTCTGATTTAATAAGTTTGGGCTACAGCCTGGATATATGAGTTTTACAAACAAACCAAGTGATTCTAATGCATGTGCTTCCTCGACAACTCTTATAAACCCTGGTGTTTGGAGATGAAAGAGTTACAAAGAAATTAGAGAGTTCATTCCATCACACAGCTTTCATTTTGTTCTAAACAACTGGTACTACATCCACATAAGCATGATTATATATTTTCTAAAATATATATTCTAAAATATTTCATCTTGTGCATATTTTCATATTGTACATACTGCTCCTTTACAATGTGTCCTGCAGTTTTTTCCTATCACTAGTTTTCAATGCCCCAATTTCTTTAAATCTGCTTAATATTTCATTTTAGAATATACCACAAATTAATCAATTTTCAATCAATTGTTGAACATTAAATCATGTATGATCTGCCATGATAAATAAGTCTTTGAAAATCATACTGAAGTTAAATTTTACATACATTCTTAATTACTTCTTTAGAGCAAATTTTTTTTTTTTTTCCTTAGAGGACAGGAGGTTTATGTGACACCGATGGACTCAGTAAAGAATGATCTCCGAAGGTCTGAGCACATCCGAGCACAAGCAAGGTGGGTCACTTAGACACTTCTACTTCCGTATCTGTGGCAATTTTTAGTGTGCGCCGTAAGTGGGGCAGGAAGAAGAGCCTGGAAGGGCCCCAGGGCAGGGACTGGGATTCCCTGCTGGCTTGGTGAGCCATCTTAGAACATAGATTTTCCTTATCATACCCCCCTTGGATGCCCCTTTCAACACCTAGTTGGGAGGGCACCATTTTCATCTACTACGGATCTGTAGCCCTGCCGAGCGAATACACAAGCAGCGGCTTGCCTGGTGACCGTCTTTTCTCTCAACTTTGAGGGTAATTGAGTACACAGGGGCCCACAGTGATGAGGAAGATGATGGAGATAAGAGGCCCAGCCAAAGGGAGTAGCCAGAGGGTCCATTGGCCAAATCCTCCCACTCCCCATGTTTCTAGCTTTCTTTTTAATATTTTTTTTCCTTTAAATCTTTAATTTTTGTGGTTGCTATTCCCAATTGATGTACCTAGTAGCAACACTCTTCTCTTAAGAAGTCACATGTCCCTCCCTTCTTGGCTGTGAGTAGGTCTAGGGCCCATGGGTGCTGGAGGGTGACTGCCACTAGGGGATTTATCTGGCTTTGTAGCAAAAGGAGGGAGTCTGCAACTCTTCCCATGTCCTCATTTAGCCCCTAAACTACCAGTTGAGAAAGTATTGTGATTTTGTTCATTCTTAATTATTAGATTATTTTGGGAATATATCCATAATTTACAAAAATTAAATGTAGGTAAGGGCTCTAGATCTTATTCTCAACACCCTCAAAACAATTTAGCAAATTATAATGAAAGAAGATTCAAGTCTAAATTCTGTACATATAAAAACATAGCAAGTGGACATTAAAAAAATCATTCAAACTGAGCGCAGCCAAGTGCCAACTCTCTGTCCTACAGGCTCTCCAATAGCACTTTGAATGGAAGATTGACTAGAGGCAAATGCCACAGTATTATTACAAGGGCAGGATATAGTTAGCATTTTAATTTGCGTCAAGCAACAAAATGCTCTGAAAAGTACTCACGGTTGGGGCGCCTGGGTGGCTCAGTGGGTTAAAGCCTCTGCCTTCGGCTCAGGTCATGATCTCAGGGTCCCGGGATCGAGCCCTGCATCAGGCTCTCTGCTCAGCGGCGAGCCTGCTTCCTCCTCTCTCTCTGCCTGCCTCTCTGCCTACTTGTGATTTCTGTCTGTCAAATAAATAAATAAAATATTAAAAAAAAAAAAAAGTACTCACAGATATCATTGCAAGCATAAGCACAGGACACCATTCTCAGGAAAATAAGCTATTGGGCACACCAGATTCTCATACCATGTTCTGCAGAGCAACATTCATTGCAATATTTCTAGTCAAACCCATATCTTGAGCACCACTTATTTCACCGGAGAATAATCACAGTTACCTTCAATTATGCCAATTAACAAAGCTTTTATCATTGATCTTAAATAAAGTTAATTGAATCTCACGTGGTTTCTGATAAGAGGCTTTTAGATGCCAACTACCTGCATCTGGAATGTATATCCTTGATTAGGGAACTAAAAATGTTAACCAAACCTGGCAAGAGGGCAGGGTAAATCAACACACACACACACACACACACACACACACACCCACCCACCCACCCACCCACCCATAAGCCATACATCACATTATGCTAACATTTTCAAATAACTTGAATGCAACATGGTAAAGTAATACACATTTTTAGTATTATGTTTATTTAGTTTGTGAAAGTTTGTATCAATTTACTTTTTCACTAGTGGTATATACTTCCCAATTCCTTGCATACTCACTGAGTAATATAACTTTATCATCTTTTCAAATTTGTGGACATAAAAGTGTTTCTCACTTTTCTGTACTGCTAGTGAGGTCAGACTTTTTACATGTGTTCATTCGTTATCTGTATCTTATGAAATGCCAGTTTGTGTTCTTTGTTCATTTACTTATTTGAGTGTTAACCTGTATCCCAGAAATTTGTCAAAGTTTTTGGTATATTTAAGAAGATTTTTTCTGTTGCAGATATTTCCTTGTATTTTCTTTTTAACTTTAAATTTTACATATATTTTACATTTTTTAAAAAGATTTTATTTATTTATTTGACAGACAGAGATCACAAGTAGGCAGAGGAGGCAGGCAGAGAAGGGGGAAGAGCAGGATCCCCGCTGAGCAGAGAACTTGATCTGGGCCTCCATCCCAGGACCCTGGGATCATGACCTGAGCCAAAGGCAGAGGCTTTAACCCATTGAGCCACCCAGGTGCCCCTATATTTTACATTCTTGTATGCTCAAATGTATTGCTTTTTCTTTTCTTTTTTTTTTTTTAAAGATTTTATTTATTTATTTGACAGAGAGCAATCACAAGTAGATGGAGAGGCAGGCAGAGAGAGAGAGAGAGAGGGAAGCAGGCTCCCCGCCGAGCAGAGAGCCCGATGCGGGACTCAATCCCAGGACCCCAAGATCAAGACCCGAGCCGAAGGCAGCAGCTTAACCCACTGAGCCACCCAGGCGCCCCTGTATTGCTTTTTCTTTATGTTTCTTTTTTCCAGATATGTTAAGATACAATTGACACATAACATTGGGTAAATTTAAAGTATACAACCTGATGTTTGGTAGATGGACATATTGTGAAATGTTTACCACAGGAAGGTCAACACAATCTTCACATCACAGAATTGCCCTTTCTTCTTGTTGTTGTTGTTCTTATGGTGAGAGCATTTACGATTTACTTTCTTCATTCCTTTTTATATTTTTTCTTTTGTTTTGTTTCACTCCTCTTACTGGATAGTTTTGAATAATGTCTCTAAGTTCACTGATTCTTCCTTTGACTCGATCAATCTGCTGTTGAAGCTTTCTATCGAGTTCTTCCCATCAGCCACTTTATGCCTCAATTCTGAAATTTCTGTTTGCTTCTGTTTTATGTTTTCTATCTCTTTGTTGAATCTTTTACTGTGTTCTTGTGTTGTTTTCTTGATTTATGTAAACTGTATCTGTGTTCTCTTGTAACTTTCTGAGCATCTTTAGAGGAATTATTTAAAAAAAATTTTTAGGTAATTTGCTTATGTTCATTACTTTGGTCTCAGTTCCGAAATATTACTGTATTCCTTTTGTGATACCATGTTTTCCTGATTCTAAATGATCCCTGTAGCTTGGATAGGCGTCTGCACATTAGAAAAAGCAGCCACCTCTTCCAGACTTTATGGACTGACTTTGGTTAAGAAAAGACCTTTTCAGGAGCCTGGGTGGCTCAGTGGGTTGAAGCCTCTGCCTTTGGCTCAGGTCATGATCCCAGGGTCCTGGGATCGAGCCCCACATCGGGCTCTCTGCTCAGCAGGGAGCCTGCTTCCTCCTCTCTCTTTGCCTGCCTCTCTGCCTACTTGTGATCTCTATCAAATAAATAAATAAAATCTTAAAAAAAATAAAGAAAAGACCTTTACCTATGGTTGGGTCCATGCTGGAGCATGCTGTGACCCTTGTTCTAGTGGTGTAGTGTGCTAAAAGCAGGGGTGTGTGACTGCTGCAGGTATGGGCAACATAATGTCCCATTGGCTCAAGTCTTGAAGTCCATGACATCCACAGCTGTGTGACTCTTACCAAGATCTGCAGGGGTCCCACAAGGGTGCAAGGGCTGTCGGTCCTCAGTGACACCTCTATTTCAAGCCACTAAGGCCCAGGGCAGGCAGCTGTGGTTGCCAGACCCAGTGATGTGCTTGACTGCGCTGGCCACCTCCAGGTACCTGTGTAGTAGAAGGGGCCTGCTGTAGACATACACTTAGTGGCAAGGGCTGAGGCTTGCTGCCAGGACTGGGGCCAGTTGCAGGAACACTAGCAGCTGCGAGAGTTCTAGCTCTCAGCATGCACTCCTGTAGCTGCAGACTCTTACCATAGGCATGTGCAGAGCAATGGAGGCTAGTGACAGGAGTCTGGTCAGCAGCATAGAGGTGCACAGCTACAGTGGCAAGCTAGGGGTACACACAGGTTAAGATTCAGCTGTGGGCTGGTCTAGGTCGGTGCATTCTGGGTGTAGCCAAAGAGGTTCCATAGGGTGCTGGGAAGGGAGCAGAGAGACACTTACGTAGCTAGTGTCTGTGGATGTAAAAACCTGTGGGACAAAAACCTCAGTGGCAAAATCAGCAGGGGGTACACAGTGATTCTGATGGCCATTGGTTTCTCCAGTGGCAAAAGCTTCTGGGGTCCTCTTAGGAGACATTCCTTTTGTGTGGCTAATTATTGGTAACCCCTATCTTTCTTGTTCCTAGCTATCTTTACATGAGTCAACTTGGCAGGCAAAACCACAGTGGATCCATCATGCAGTGCCCTCAAAGGCTAGGGGAACTGTTTGCTAACTCCATTCTCCCAGTCATATATAGGGGAATGTTTCTGAGCTGGGGAATTCCCTCTTGGCACTGAGCAGTGCTGGCCTAGGGAATAAGTAAAATTAAACTCTTCTTCCTAACCTTTTTGTACAATTATTCTTGGGATTTTTGTTCCATTGCATTTCTGAAGGTTCTTAAGTGAACTCCTGAGCTCTCCCAGAGCTATTTTTGTTTGTGGATAGCTAACTGTTAGTCTTTGTGGGGTCACAGAAACTGGGTCCCCATACCCCACTGTCTTGGTAACATCACCCCTTACATTTCTCTCTTCAATGTCATATTTTTAAACTACCTAGGGGCGCCTGGATAGCTCATTTGGTTAAACATCTGCCTTTGGCTTAGGTCATGATCCTGGTGGTCCCCAGGATCAAGCCAGCCTCTTCCAGGCTGTCTGCTACAGGCTCCCTGCTTGGCAGGGAATCTGCTTCTCCCTCCCTCTCTGCTCCTCTCCCTACGCATTCTCTTTCTCTCTTTCTCTCTCTCTCTTGCTCACTCTCTCTCTCAATAAATAAAATCTTTAAAAAAAAAAAAGAACCAACTAGAAAAACAGGCATATGGGAGGTGAAATTATTTTTAAGTAATTTTAAATAATTAAAACACACACAATTAAAGTCTCTAGAAGCAGTTTTAAGGGATGACATCAAATAAAGAAACATTTATTCAAGAAAATTTAGTAAAACTCAGAACAGCAAGTCTAGATTTCAATCATGATACCTACCCTCCACACCCCCACCCCCACCCCTGCTGGGGCTCAGATTAACAGAAACTCCACTCAGGATGGGGTTAAGAATGTGGACTCCCTCCTCCTCACCCCCAGCTCCTGATAGAGATATATGGTATCTTAACTGGAGGGGTAGGCCTTTAGCATTTATCTTATTCCCAAATATTTATTGCAGTAGCTAAATGGCAGTTGAGTATGGCTATGAAGTCAGGGTTACTTTATTTTACTCTGCCCTCACTCATAGAGCAGAGGCTCTATCTCTGGCATGACAGGTAGAAAATACTAGGGACCCCATCACTCTTGCCCTAACACATTTGTAGAGTGGAGTTTTCATGTCAAGACAATTAAGTCTAGAATACCAGAGGCTAATGCCCCCCACCCAGAACTCTCTGAAATCTAGGGGATCACTCAGACAGAATCATACCACTGTTCCCACAATCATTTCCAAAGCCATGGCTCAGAGATTTTGCCCCAGTGAAGAAGTAAGCCATAAGAACAGACTGCTTCTGTACTCTCTGGGGAAACAAACAAACATAAAAAAGGCAAAGACAATACTGAGTTTATTAAAACTCTTTCAGAGTGTGAGGAATTTCAATTCTAAGGGTGCTCTCAAAAACTGTGAAGTTTTGGTAGAAAGCAAATAAGAGGAGGTTGGTTGCTTTCTGAAGGGTATTAGGTACATCAGAAGTCAATAAGTTGGGGTGCCTGGGTGGCTCAGTGAGTTAAAGCCTCTGCCTTTGGCTCAGGTCATGATCTCAGGGTCCTGGGATCGAGTCCCACATCGGGCTCTCTGCTCAGTGGGGAGCCTGCTTCCCTTCCTCTCTCTCTGCCTGCCTCTCTGCCTACTTGTGATCTCTGTCTGTCAAATAAATAAATAAAATCTAAAAAAAAAAAAAAATCAGCTTTAAAAAAAAAAAAAAGAAGTCAATAAGTTTACTGAAGAAAGACCACAAGGAGCTTGGGTAGGAACAAAATGCAAACACTGACCTCAAAATGTACCCCCGTAAAGGATCCCGGATTTAATTGGATCAGTCTCAATCTATGGAGCAATTACGTTCTGCTGTGTTGTTAAAAACAATAGAAAAGTGAGCTGCAATTAGTAGAGCTTAAAGTTGGATGTGATCGGGGGGAAAGAGAGACCACAAAAAGCAGTCTAAAACCATAAAACCACTGTCAACCCAGGATAACTGTGTGCATGCCAAGCCAGTGCCATCTGAGGAGAAAAATAGAGACTTCAGTCTGTGGAAGAATTGGGAATTCATCAATGAGTGACTAAACAAACAAGAAAACAATAATCACAAACACCTGAGGCTAAAGGGAACCTTCCAGAGATGTTACAATACATTATTTTAAATATCCAGTTTTCAGGGGCACTTGGCTGGGTTAGTTGGTTAACAATAACCAACAAGAGTTAGTTAACCAACAAGAGTTGTAACAATATACAACTCTTGATCTAGGGGTTGTGAATCCAAGCCCCACGTTGCATATAAAAATCACTTTAAAAAATGAAAAATAAAAAATAAAATCTTTAAAATATCTGGTTTTCAAATAAAATATGACACACAAAGAATCACTAATATGTGACCCATAAAACAAAAAGAAAAAAAAAAAAAGACATAGAAATTGTCCCTGAGAGTGAACAGATATCAGATTTGACAGAAAGAGACTTCAGAGTAGACATTACGAACATGCTCAAAGGACTAAAGGAAAATATGATTAAAGAAGTAAACTAAGGCATGAGGACAATGTTGCATCAAATAGAGAATGTCAATAAAGAGACAGAAATTATAAAAAAAGAACCAAGGAATTTCTGGAGTTGAAAAGTACAGTAACTAAAAATCTATATAAGAATGTTCAGAGCAGTATTATTTATAATAGCCAAAAAAAGGTGAAACAGACTAAATGCCCATCAAATAATGAATAAGTAAACAAAATGTGGTAGAGCCATACAATTAAATATTATTTGGCCATCTAAAGTAATGAAATAATGATATATGATACAATATAAATGAATCTTGAAAACATGCTAAATTAAAGAAGCTTGTCACAAAAGACCACAAAAGTATATGATTCCATTCACATGAAATGTCCAGAACAGGGAAACCTACAAACACAGAAAGTAAATTGGTGGTTGCTTAGGGCTGGGTGTTGGGGGAGAGGAGGATAGAGTTGAAAAAGGAAGTAATGGTTAAAGATTAAAGGGTTTATTTGAGGGATAATGAAAGTGTTCTAAAACTGATTTTGGTGATGTTTAGTGTTCTGTAAATACACTAAAAAATAAGTGTATGTATGTGAACTATATCTCAATAAGGCTGTTATCAAAAAGCCCTGTATTCTCATCTCAAGGGAACATAAAATCCTACCTATATTTTTTTCCTACCATACTTACGCTTTTATTTTTAAAATATTTATCTTTGGGGTACCTGGGTGACTCAGTTGGTAAGCATCCGAATCTTGATCTTGGCTCAGGTCTTGATCTCAGGATCATGAGTTCAGTCTCTGTGTTGGGCTCCAAAAGAGAATTGTCTTTAATTCATCTAGCATTCATTTCAGTTTATGGGTGATTTTTAATTTTTAAGCTATTGTTTTTATTAATGAAACGATCACCAGTTCTTTCCATATCACTGTAGATGCTAGTTCAGCCATAGTGTTATCAATTCTACTTTTGCCAAAGAAATTAGGTAGTCTTTTGAATTATGTGAAATAAAATGCTAATTAAGAGAGCACAATTAAGATGCTAAAGAAATTAACTTTGAGATGTAGCACTTGGTTGGAAACATTTAACTTAAAGATCCTACTTTGGGGAAAAATAAATATGAGATAAAAGTGTGACTAACCCTTCCAAAAAAAAAAAAATCTCTCCGTGAGAGCAAACTGATAAAAGAGCAGCAGGGGCAGCAGACAGGGTGGGGTATCAAGCAATAAGGCATTTGCTGTTGAAACAAACATAACACCAAGTCATGCATATTCTATTTTTCTAACAAATCTGTTCTTCAACAAATCTGAAATGTTAATTTGTTTTTTCGATAAAATATGACATGTATTTAATTAAATATACATATGGATTATTTATTCATATACCATATACTTGGAAACATATACCAGTATTATTCTTACAGATTATTGTATATATTTTAATACTTGTTTGGATAAGTAATCATTTATATTCTTTTTTTTTCACTATTGGTTTTGACTACTTTTCTTAGCTGATTCTTCTGAATATATATTAAAATGATTTTGTCAGATTAAAAGTTATTACTCATATTTTTATTTGGACTGTATAAACTATAAAATGATAATACTGCATTTATTAAGTGCTTTAGACATGCTAGAAAACAAGCATAATTATTACATGCTTATAATGATCGTTACAAGACCTCCATGACATAAGTAGTGTGGGTTTTTTAACTTTTTAAATTGTGAAATAAACACATAGAGAAAAGTACATTAACATAAATATAGAGATCAATAAATTGTTACAAAGTGGACATCTACACAACCAGTAAATATATCAAGAACTAGAATATTGCCAGCATCCCACAAGATCCTAACACCCTTTAACAATTACTGCTCTTCCCTCTTCCCCAAAGAGAAGCATGTTTCTGACTGCTAACAATCATTAAGTAATGTTATATTTAAGGTATGTTACTTGCAATTAGTATATAGTTGGGTTTTTTTTTTTAATTCCACTTTGATAATCTCTATCTTTTAAGTAGAATAATTTTTCCATTTACTGATATATTTATGTTTAAATCTACCACATTATTTGTTCTGTCTCCTGTTTACTCTTTCCTTCCCCCATCTTCCTTCTTTTGGGAGATGAATTGTTTTTAACAATCAATTTCCTCCTCTATTAGTTTGACATTTCCCCACTCTTTTAGCCATGTTTTGGAAGCTACCCTAGAAATTATAACTGCCTGCCTGATTTACGAAGTTTATGTTCCTTAGAACATTTACCGTTTTTTTCAGTAATTTATGAACCTTAGAACATTAAACTCCATTTATTCCACTCCAAACTTATTGCTATTAGTATTGTAATTTTTAATTCTTTCCCATATTAATCTAAATACTACTTATGTATTTCCCTATAAAACTGTCTAATCTACTAAGGCACTATAACTACTACTATACAGTCATTACTCATTGATATTTATCCACATATTTACCATGTCAGGTTCCTTTCATCTTTCCTGCATCTCTTATCTTTAATCTGGATTCACTGGAATTTCCTATCCTGGAGATCTGCTGTTAATGAGTTCTCTCATGTACTGCTTGTCTGAAAATGTCCTTATTTCTTAACTTGTAAATAATATATCGGCTACACTGGAGGTTCCATCAGTTACCTATTGCTCTATAAAACAATCATTCAAAAACTTATGGACTTAAAATAACAATTTCATCTGGCTCAGATTCTGAGTGTTGGTAATTTGGATTTTTCTTCTACTGCTCCTGACAAGATAACTATGTGATCAAAGTTACTCCAGAAGGTTGACTGGGGATGGCTGTTTTAAAGCGACCTCTTCCTCATGTCTGTGTTATAAGTGAGACATTGGTTGGACATCCATTATGTGGTTTCTCATACTCAAGGTGGCTAGCCTTGGCTTCTTACTCATTCCTGTGCCGTGAAGGTACATGGCTTCTTAAAGCCTTACTTGGAATTCTTTTGCTTAACTGAAAGGGTCTACTATCACCTTGCTAAATCTTTCCGAGATCTTAGTAAAGGATCTTAGAGCCAAAACTAGTGATTTGATCTTTGTTCTGAGGCAAATTCTTTGAGAACATTTTGCTAGCTTGAAGAACAGAGGATGAGAAACAGTTTTATGTTCCAAACTGGAAAGTCCTGAGCCCCATATATTTCCTCTACATTTTACTTGCAAATTCATACTTTCAACATTCTGTGATATACTGCCTTAGGTAGCTACGTAACTTCATTTAGGTACATTTTCCAAGTCACTCAAGATTATAGTGTCACTTGCCCCTGTATGATATAGGTCACCTCTTTTCTACCCTCCTATAGATGTCTCCTCCTTTCTTTTAAGGTTATATTGTGTATTTCCTCCCCCACCCTTTCCCAGCCTTCACTCAATACCAAATTCAGAAACTACTGGCACATATTCTATGTTTTTATTATAGCAGCTGCTTACTTTTAGTAACAATTTCTATATCAGTTATCTGTTGTTGCCTAATAAACTACATCCAAAGTTTAGTGCCTTAACAACAATTCCTTTACTCATGATTCTGTGGCTCAGCAATTTGGACTATATTTAGTTAGGTGGTTCTTGCCCTTGAAATGATGTAAGCAGATGCAATCAACTGATTTCTCAACTGGGAATGGATAATCACATCTCTAATAGTTGATGTTGGCTGTTCATTGGGCCTCTCTTCCTATGGCCTCTAATCCTTGTGGAGGCTAACCCCAACTTATTCACATGATAAACAATAGGCAGCCAGAGAATGGCAGCCAAAGTTCCAAAGCCTCTTGAGGTCTATGCTTAGAAATTCCACATCAAAACTTTTTCCATATTCCTACTAATAAAAACAAATGGACTTATTTGTTCAAATTAAAGAGAGTGAAACAATATACTTCACTTGACAGAAGGATCAACAGGGTCACACTGCAAAATGGCTTTCATTCAGAGATGGAAAGAATTTCTGGCTATACATGTATTTATTTGTTTTCTACCAGATCATTGGCAGAGCCTCTGAAATCTGAGACTTAATATCTTCTAAGTTTCGTAAAACTCTTTTTACATCACATCTTCAAATATTGCTTCTGCACGATACTTTATCATATAGGTTCCTTTTGAACTCAAATTACCCATATGTTAGACCCTCTTACTCTATTTCCTATACTTGTTACACTCTTCTGTGTGCTCTCGCGCTCTCTCTCTATGTGTATGTGTGTTTGTATGTGTGTGTGTGTCTTTATATTCAGTCTGGATATTTCTTTCTAATCTATATTTTAGTTCACTATTTTTCTCTACAACTGTATCTAATCTGCTTTCATACTCATCCAATGAGTTTTGTAACTCTAATTGTATTTTCAATTCACTTGCTACTCTAACAAAGTTGTCAATCTTGTCTTTCTTGAATGTAATAACTTTATTTTAACATCTGGTTCTAATAGCTCCATTATCCAGAACTCTTATGAATCAGTTTCTATTTCTATGGCCTGCTCTCTTGCTTTCTAGCCATGTGGTCTTTTCTCATCATGTGCCTGGTTATTTTTTATTTGGTATGAGAAATTTTATATGAAAAGTTTCAGAAATAATTTGAGGACAAGGATGACATGGTCTTCTCCATAGGGTTATTTATGCTTGATTCTAGTGGGTGGCTACAGTCAATAGCAAACTCAGTGTAATGTAATCTTATTGTAGATATTCCAGCTCATTTCTATTTCTAGAGGATACCCCTACATGATCTTAAGCCATAGCATGAAAGTTCTACCAAGGGGCCTTTTTTGGGAGACTAAGTTCTTTTTCCTATTAGGCCCTTAAAAGTGCTGATAATTTTCCCTGTCTTTTAGAACCTCTTCCAGATAAGAAATAACCTTCAAGAAACAGCAGCCTCAAATCCATGCTTACCAACTTGACTTTCCTTCTTCTTAAAGATCTTCACTGCCCTGTTAGTTCTCTGATGTCTGCACGCAGATTTTTTTTTAAAAAAGACTTTATTCAATTTGTTATCCATGGTAAAGACTGTCTGAAAAACCTAGTTTGCCCTTACCAAAAGTGAATGTTTCAATAGTTCCTATTATTATCCTCTTTTACTGATAAGGAACTTTAACATTGTTCACACATCTAGTAAATGAAAGACTGAGAGAAAGTGACATATTTATAGTACTAGGTTTTACAATTCAGTGATGCGCTTTACTTTGCAATTACCGATATTTAGAAAAAAGAAAGGAAGAAGGCAACATCTGCCAAGAACTTTATTCTTATAATTCAGTTCAATTAATATTTATTAAACACTTATTATGTGTTAAGCACCCAATAAAACAATGGGAAGCAATGATATACAAACAAATGGCACAAACAGAACACTCTCATTTATCAGTCTAAGAACTGAGTGGTTGGAGAAAGTGATTATGGTTTATAAACATAGGTGGTCAGTATTTCACTTTAGCATATGTCTTTGTAACAGTAGTTGTTTGAATCAAATGACAATTCTATAGAATAAATATATATTTATATCCAAATATATGTATTCATTTATCTGCCTAAATAATGAAAAATACCTCTTCCTGAGCCTATACTTCAGTCTCTACAAATGTGGTTAAGGTTCCCTATATGAGAACTGCATGTGGGTTCTTGTTAAAAATCAGACTGCTGGGGTGCCTGGGTGGCTCAGTGGGTTAAGCTGCTGCCTTCTGCTCAGTTCATGATCTCAGGGTCCTGGGATCGAGTCCCGCATCGGGCTCTCTGCTCAGCAGGGAGCCTGCTTCCTTCTCTCTCTCTCTGCCTGCCTCTCTGCCTACTTGTGAACTCTGTCTGTCAAATAAATAAAATCTTTAAAAAAAAAAAATATCAGACTGCTGGATCCAGCCCAGTTCAACAAAGTATGATTCTCTTTTTGTCAGGCCCTTAGAAGATATGAGAGCACCCAATGATTTTCTTGCACATTAAATATGTGTATCTGCAAACTTAAGTGTATAGGTGTTTTTTTAAGTCTCTTACAAAGAACTCATAACTTATTCATTCATTCATTCATGGACATTTTACCCTTCTCAGGACTTCAATTACCATCTATATTTAGATAAATATCAAACCTCTATTTTTAATCTAAATATTTCTCCTGAGAACTGAACCTCAAAGTCCATTTGCCTTCTGGAGAAATCCATGTGGATGTTCCATAGGTGATAATGTCCAAAACTTACCAAATTATTTTACTATTCTCCTATCTCACCCATCATTTATTAATACTCTTCTGTTGCCCTCAGAATGATGGGCTTTACCGTTCACTATGTTGACCAAGACCAAAACATGATCTTTATCCTTGACTCCACTCTATCTCCATCATTTCAATCAATAGTTTGATGAAATTAAAAGTCTGGTTCAGTAGATTTCATCAGTTATATCCCAAATCAAGCCAATTCTTTCCATGTATTATTGATATAATACTGGCTCTAGCTTTCTCTTGGCTAGATAATAGTTAACATTTAATAAAAACAAACAAAAATGTCTCTCAGTCTTATGGTCACAGATTTCTTGAATCTGTGACCGCTGGATCAGAATCACCTGGGATAACAGTTAAAATATACTTGGGCCCTATCTCATATCTATTAAATTTTAGTTATGGGAATGGAGCCAAGAGTCTTTTAAAAATAAATATCTCCAGACAATTATCATGCAAATGTACATTTGAGAGCCTCTGCTTGTAGAACTGGACACTTTCCTTAAAGACAGCATTAGAGGGGTTAAATGTAGGGCAACTGAATAGACAAAAATAGAAGAATTATGGAACACATTAAAAAAAAAAAATCAGATGTGAGAGAAACCAGAGAGATAATATAACCCCAATGCTTTATTGCACAGAGGAAAAGCTGAGACAAACAAGGTCACCCAGCTGGTTAGTGACAGACACAGGAGAGGAAGCCAGAACAGGTGGCCTTCAATCAAGCACTCTCCATTTTACCATGCTGCTGCTGCCTCTTCAATATATTCAAAACTAGAGATTATTTTAGGAAAATTATTTAGACAAACTAGAATTTGGTAATAATATAAATCACCCAATGTTATCTCTCATGTGAAATATATATCTTGTTCATTTTTTTGTAAAAAAAGAAAAAAAAAGTCTATCAGCCATTTACTGAAGCATTTCATGGTTAAGATTTCTAAATGCTTCTAGGGACGCCTGGGTGGCTCAGTTGGTTAAGCAGCTGCCTTCGGCTCAGGTCATGATCCCAGCGTCCTGGGATCGAGTCCCGCATTGGGCTCCTTGCTCATCAGGGAGCCTGCTTCTCCCTCTGCCTCTGCCTGCCATTCTGTCTGCCTGTGCTCGCTCTCTCTCCCTCTCTCTCTCTCTCTCTGACAAATAAATAAATAAAATCTTAAAAAAAAAAAAAGATTTCTAAATGCTTCTAAAGATCACTGCATATTTCTTATTAAAGGAAAAATGTTCTCTGTAGGTTTTTCAATGTAACCCACAAATATATTTGCAATCATCTTAGTTGTAAGGCAAGACTTTGAATTGGAAGCCCCTAAAGCTTTTCCAATCAAAGAATGCAAAGGAATTTTAATTGAGATTTAGATTTTAAGAAGTCATCTACCTAAGAAATCTTCAAGGAATAAACTTAACTTCATTATGTAGTTCTGAAGTTGCAATTGTGGTTGGAGAAAAAGTAATGCTTTCTTTCCAATTATTAAAGAGACATGTATTTCAGAAAAAGAGAAGAGATGTTTAAATGCCTTATTAAAACTTGTTCAAAATGTCTTGCATAAACAGAAAAAAGTTTTGAACTTGGGAAAAACAGCAGTTTCAGGAAGATTTGTGAAACTCAGACTATATTAGCACTCTAAATTTTCTTGAATTTTTTTTTTTTTCTCAAGATAAAACTTCTGCTGTGGATTAAAGGACATGAAATCTCATCAGTACTGAATAGTCATTTAAAAGGCAGATTGTGGAGGCCCAGGGCTCAGGTTGGGGCTTTCTCAGTGTTGCTTCCGGACCAATGTCCCTGTGGTAGCCAAACTGAGCCTTGTATTTGTGGTTGCCTCGTGCAGAGAAGTGTTTCTTACCATCCCCCAGCAGTTTCATACCTTTGCTTTCTATCAATGTAAGAGTCTGTGTGAAAGGGTTTCCTACCATCCGCCATTTGTTTCTAACCCTTTCCCCTGAAACACAGGTTCCAGGAAGCTAGATTTTATATCCCTGTCACCACAGATTAAGGCTTTTTTACCTGGGGGAGGAAAGAGTCTGGGGGTGTGAGGCAGGTTTTCTTCCTGTGAGCCATTAAAAAGTTCTCTGTCTGGTCTTTGTTTTGTCCACAATCTTTCCTATGAGCACTCAAGCGAGGCCTGAGGAAAAGAGCTTTCAAAGAGCAGACTCCCATTAGGATCGGGGCCAAAATTAATTGGAACTCTTGGGCTAAACCCGCACTTTTCCTTTAAGAATTCACCTAAATTTTAGCTGTTTTTTTCCCACCCACACAATGGCAGCCCCTGGTCCTTGCTCTGCTAAAGGTGAAATAGTTCATTATTTCCATTCTCTTCTTGGAGGGACTTGGGACTTCAGGAATTCAGTTTCCTACAACACAGATCTCTAATGGGCTCAGAAACATCTTCTTGATGTTTTCTTCCTTACTATACTTTTTTTTTTTCTCTTAAAGATTGTATTTATTTGACAGAAGCAGACACAGCGGGAGAGGGAACACAAGCAGGGGGAGTGGGAGAGGGAGAAGCAGGCTTCCTGCTGAGCAGGGAGCCCGACATGGGGCTCCATCCCAGGACTCTGGGATCATGACCTGAGCCAAAGGCAGAAGCTTAACAACTGAGCCACCCAGGCACCCCTTAAACAAAGTTCTTAAGATGAGGAAGAAGGAAGAGTTTATTTGGAAATCATTTGCATCTTACAGGGTCATTTTATGAACAGTTACTACATACTACACTAGATATGTTTTATGACTTCTTGTAATTATTGAAAATATATTTCTGAGCGTTTATTATCTATAAAATACAGCATTTGCATTTATATTCTAATAGATAAAAATGTGCCTCGTCTTCATCTTAGAGCACTTATACCTTCTCAGATTATAGGTGTCAGGAGACTTGGGGAACTGAAACCTCATGAGAAAGAATATAGTATAGGAGACTAAGTCTGAATTGGATTTTTTTTTTTTTAAATAGCCCAAGTAATTTAGGTAGCCAGCATTCCAATCCCAAAGATAATTTACACATTCGGAAGCAAAGGCAGTTTACTGCATTGACTGTGAATAAATGAAATGTTCAGGTGATGACTTTATAATTTTCCCTAAAAATAAGCTCATTTCTTTCATAAATGTCCCATTTTTCTGATGTCCTGAATTCTCATTTCAAAATGGGGGCTTACGTATTCCGTTTCCACATCTGGTAGGCTAAAAAAGTTCGGTATCAGTTTGCTAACTCTAAACATTGCTTTTTACTGAATGTCTAACGTGTAGGAGTGTTCAAATTTGGTCTGTTCTTTTTAGAATGGAGATGAGAGAAGAACCATCTTACCTGTTAGGCATCATAGGCCTAGGACCTATAAACTTTTAGCATCTTTAGAAGATCTGAGAATCAAAAAAACATGTATAGTCTCCAAAGCAAAAACCAAAAACCTTCAAAAAATAAATTGATAAATATTTGATTGGCTATTTGTGGACATATTTTGTTAACTATCCACAAAAATTTCATCACTTATGAGAACACTGTGTGGATTAGACTATTTTCACTTTGAAAGAATTCCTGAATATGCACTGATTGCTGAGGAATCATAGGCAATAAATTAAATGAATTTCTTGTAGCCACTCAATCTCAACAATAAAGTTATAACATTATTTCAAATACTTTATTCATATGGGTGCAATTTTATGTGTGATAATGTCTTTGAGGGAGGGGTGTCTTAAAATCACAACTGCTGGCCTTCTCCTTTAATCTGCTCTCTTCTGCTGAGGTTCAAGAAGGTACAATTTGAAAACCACAGTAATTGTGTTCTCTCAAGTCTCTTTAAGCTTGTAACATTTATTATGTGCCCAGTTTATTTCCAGAATTACTGTGTGGTTGTTATACATTGAGTAAAACAGAGCAAGCTTCTATGTAGTTTATTTCATGGTTAGGATTATGAACACCAACATATAATAGCAGTTATATCTAAGTTAGGAAACAGTTTAGTATGTAAGTAGAAATAATTCCCAAAGGGCGCCTGGGTAGCTCAGTGGGTTAAAGCCTCTGCTTTCAGCTCAGGTCATGATCCCAGGGTCCTGGGATCGAGTCCTACATTGGGCTCTCTGCTCAGCAGGAGGCCTGCTTCTTTTCCTCTCTCTCTCTGCCTGCCTCTCTGCCTACTTGTGATCTCTGTCTGTCAAATAAAAAAATAAAATCTTAAAAAAAAATTAAAAAAAAGAAAGAAATAATGCCTGAGTAATTTGCTACTTGTTCTTCAATAAGATTGCTTTTGAGATTAAAACAGCAACAAAACAAAGCAAACAAATAAAAAACCCCAACTAGACTGTGGTTAAAGAAGATACTTGAAACCCCAGACTTCATTTGTCATCTTATCTTAGAAAAAATTATGGGAAGTGAACCAAACTGCATACAAATACAACCTGAATTCTTCGTATAAAAGATGTTCTTATAGTTAAAGCGCTAGGGAAGTAAAAACACATAACATCTGGTTATACGTTATGGCACTGAGTTCTGAAAAAATATAATCTCTGGAGTTTTTAATTGAATGTCTTAAAACCTCTTATATTAAAGTTATTCTAGACCTACAAGTGAAGAGCAGCACATTTTCTGAGATGGTTTTAAAGTAATTATTGAAGAATAGTGTTGTTCTTTTTTTAGGTCAATGGAAAAGGGTACATTCTCTACTGCCAAAAAGAGAGAGAGAGAGAGAGAAAATCTAAAACTAGCATATTAGAAAACTTCTTTCTGAGAAATTTACAACTCAAGATACCATGAAGCAGCCTTAGCTAGAAGCGTTTTCTGTTTAGTCTTGGTAATTTAAGTTCTGAATACAATTTAAGCATAATGTGTTTGTTGGGAAATTGTACCAGCTCAGGAAAATTTCACATTTTTAACTAATGTTATTGCTGTGCAAGGCCCCTTTGTGTATGTTAGCATTTGACTTATTGTTAAAAATTTGACCCTGATTAGGACCATAAAACCCTAACTTGCTTACTAAGTGCACCATTTTATTCTTTTGGAGGAGTGATAAAAATACACACATGGATTTATTCTTCAAATGGCTAAACATAAATGTATTTGTCCTTCTCCTTAATATTGACAGACTTCTCCAGCAACTTTGCTGCAACCTATTATTATGTGAATAAGCTTTATTTGTTATTCATCAGCTTTCAAGTACTTACCACTTTATCATTTATTTTGTTGTTGTTGTTGTTGTTTTACTCTTCATTGTCTATAATTGCTTCTTAAATACTTTCAAATAAAAAGTCTTATGATTTCTATTCTTCCCCAAATCATTCCCTGTAGTCATGGTGAACCACTGCCACCCCTTTTCTTACCGTTTTGTGCTAAATAAGCATATTTTACTGGGGCTTATGTGACTAATTTCATTTCCTGTTGTTCTAAGAGAAACCTCCCAGCCCACTGAAATCAGTCTTAGAAGGACTGCTGAAAGACTGCTTCTCAGGATGTGCGGAAGTTTCTAACTAACATTTGTCTCTCTTTGGGACAGAGACTACGGTTTAACTAACTACACTTCCCTCAAAATATAAGGATTTTTCATGGAGAAAATATGATAGAACAGGCTTTAATTTCTGTGAGTATTCTGTTACTATATATATATATATATATATATATATATATATATATAGTGGTTGGGTATCTGGATGGCTTGGTTCTAAGGTATGAAGGACTAGAATTATTAGTATCTACTTGGCATAAAGAAAGGTAATAAAGAGCCTAATTCAATCAAATAATGTGATATTGTTTGGTATTTGTTATTCGAATCTGAGATATGTACATATTGCCTGTCAGAGCTCTTCCCCCAGAGAGCTGTGGCAAAGGAACACCAGAGGAAACGGACTTCCATCTTGACTGAATTCCCAGGGGTTTTATGTATCTGCTGTTAGTCATCTTAAACACATCAAGCATTAGGGAAATATATCTTCAGGGACCATTAGGTCCACCTCTGAAAATTAACTGGGTCATCTCTGAAGGCTGTGAAATACTGCAAAGATGTGGTCTTGGCTCACTGTGTCTTGAAAGTTGAATAATCTTCACAAAGCATTGGATTCAAGCAGAGGGTTCCTGCAGTACACACCCTTAGCAAGAGTTCATGCATTCAATGCAAAATTGATTACATATCTCAAGAAAGCTGCAGCCTCAGACTACTACTGAAAAGCCCCTTTTAGACCAACAAACAGAGAACTGCTTCCTCAGCAGAAACAAGGCCTATTAAGAGAAAAAGCACTAGAGACTCAGCCTGTGCTGGAGATTCTCTAATTTCATCAGGAAAAGGGAAAGATCTGGTGAGCTACAAAATAACAATAACCAAATTACCTTGTCACCTAATATTGCAATAAGGCCTACATTCATTGACTCATTCATTCATTCACATAACAATATTTGTTTGAGCACTCATAACGTATCAGGTAGTGCAGAGACATGCAATGGAGTGATGTCTGTTTTGCCTTTGTAACTCTAGCACTTGCTTGTTTTATGTGCTTAATACAGTGTCTTTGTCTTCATGTTGCAAGACATGTATTCCAATGACTACAATACATGATACACTGTTAGAGAATCATTAGAAATGAGAAGTCACTTTCAAGTATTATGCTTTCAATACTTTAAATATTTATTCTTCCTCAGCCTTGGCTTTTTTTTTTTTTTTTAACTATCAAACAGTATTTTCTATTTGTTTATTATTCTTCTCTATATAATGATATTTGCGTAAAGTATTTGTCTATTATTCTTCCTTCTATATTCATATTTGAAAATCAAATCCCATATCATAAGGGAAGTCTGGCAGTCACAATCAGGTAGCAGCTCAAAATTAGTTTTGATGTCATCCTCAAATAAGATGTAATATTTAGTTGCAGAAATAGTGACAAGAATTGAAAAAAGACTTTCATCAGACATTGGTGTGATATATGTAAACATATTGTTATCTTGACATTGGCCTTTCCTAATTTTTAATATGCCAGGGATGTTAGAAAATGAAAATGTTCTGGTCTCTCTTGACCTCTGAGAAGTCTGAGTGAATCTGTATGATTATACACACACACACACACACACACACACACACACACACACACATATATAATGTTTGCATGTGATTGTGATGACTTCTATGATCAAATCAGTGGCTTATTTATTTGTTGATGATAGTTACTTTCACTAGAGTCTGTTACTGACATAAAAACTGATGTAAAAATCTACCAGTCTTGAAAATGGGGATAACAAAAAGCATTACCTGTTTGCTTCACAACAACCATATCAATGAGGTAGGAGGCCCAAATGTGCTCTGAGAAGGTGTTAGAAAATTCATTAACAATATATATTTTTTAAAGATTTTATTTTTAAGTAATCTCTACACCCAATGTGGGGCTCACACTTATAATCTTGAGATCCAGAATCATATGCTCTCCCAAGTGAGCCAGCCAAGTGCCCCTCATTAATATTTTTGATCTGTTTAGCATCAGTTCTAATCATTGGTTAATCTGTCCAGTGATCAGCAGGCTTCACTATTACTGTCTGTCAGGATAGATGGTGGCCTTATATTTAATAGTATAGACAAATTTTATACATATTACAGTTGTTGACTAAGACCCCAGACTTAACAGTCTTTTGTCTTAATGGCAACCAACCATTACCAAACCATGAGATCTCTGTTGACTTGTCAAACAATTGTTCATAAAGGAAGTAACCCAGTGGCTCAGATTCCTGCAGTTGCTAGAATTCTGGAGAGGTTCATAAGCTTCCATTCACGTAGGTATCAATGTCTATTTATTACGGTATGTGTTTGTATGGTACCCTGTTTCAGCAATAAGCATTCTTTGCGGGATCTAGGAGTCACGCATGGTAATGTGTGGAGTATATGTGGAGCTGCTCTGAAGCACTTTTACTTTTTAAGTATCAATAACAGTAATGTGAGAGCATTACACTCGGAAATCTCCTGCCCCTGGCAACATTCACAGTCCTTCCATCTGCATTCATTTTCAAGTATTCAACTCAGATTATCCTGTTACAAATCTAGTGCTTTGAGACATGCTGGCTCCATTTGGTAGAAATACTTTATTTTGACCTTTTGGTTTCCTCACCACCTTTTGCATTACTTTCCTGTAGAACATGCTTGGGTAATTTTTGAGAGCCCAATTTATGAATCCTTGGCAAACATCAGACAGTGTGAATATGCTAATGATGCTAAAATGCATATTACACATTCAAATGACTCTGACTTATGTATGTGACATATTCTAGTTATTTTACTCCCCAAACTGTTAATAATGTTCAGGGGTAAAAATCTGTCCCTCTTTTGACCTTTGAAAATAAAACCAGCATTATATATGCAGATTTTAAAGGCAACATTTTGGGCTTGCAAAAATAGCAGATTTAGTTGCTTTTAAGTCTGTATTTGATTGTTTAAACAACTTTAATAATACTGAGGTTGCTATATTGCTGATGACTCTCCACTTAACTTTTGTTCTAAAGAACTCAGGGTGGCACACATTTATCTTGGAATACTTGCAAATTAAGGTGATAAAAGACTGATCATTGCATATACATGTGAGTAATATTAACATTAGTAGTAATCTATGATTGCTGTTGACAACTCAGGTCCATTTCAACATTGCACCTTTCATTCTTGTAGAGACTTACAGTTTTGAAAATAATTATCCATACATTGATTCACTCTGATTTTGATAATCACCATGATTATTGCCATCATCATCTTCATCAAGGATATATTTATTTTTTACTTAATATGAATCACTGAATAAGGAATTGATAGATCCAGTCTTTGATCTTAAAGACAATATTTTTTTCCAAGTAAATATATAGATGACTTGATACTTTCTTATTTCAATTTTTTATATGATTGCAATGAATTAGGAAGGTTATATCTCCATTCCACAACAAGAAAAACTAGACTTAAAATAAGTAAAAGTAGGGGTGTCTGGGTGGCTCAGCCAGTTAAATATCTGACTCTTGATGTTGGCTCAGGTCATGATCTCTGGGTTCTGGAATGGAGTCCCAGGTCAGGCACCTCACTCAGCAGCGAGTCTGCTGGAGATTCTCCTCCCTCTCTCTCTCTGCCCCTCACCCTCATGCGGGCACACGCTCTCTCTCTCTCTCTCAAATAAATAAATAAATCTTTAAAATAAAATAAGTAGAAGTAGTTTATATAGGGGGGAAAAAACATCAAAAACCAGGTTAGGTCTGCTAATAGTCTAGAATGTTCTTTATCGATTTATTCTGTTCTGAAGGGACTGACTGAAATATTTTAATAATTGAGAGACAACATTCTGAAAACACAGGAGAAGAAAGTTCTCTTGTGAAACAATAAGAATACAGATATTATCTAAAATATATTTCAGGGGTGCCTGGTGGCTCAGTCGGTTGAACATCTGCCTTTGGCTCAGGTCATGATCCTAGGGTCCTGGGATGGAGCCCTGTGTTGGGTGCCCTGCTCAATAGGGACTCTGCTTCTTGCTCTTCCTCTCCCTCTGCTCCCCCGCTCCCCCAGCTCATGTTTTCTCTCTCTCTGTCTCAAATAACAGAATAAATAAAATCTTTAAAAAAAAAAAAGATTTCAACCTTTTCTTCAAGTTAAAAACAAAACAATCAAAAAACCCCACCAAACTACAACCTTGCTTTTCTCTATTATATAGGAAAGTAGCACTAAATAAGGATGTTTCAATCTCAGAGTTCTCTACTGATTTCAAAGTTAGCTATAGATTCTGTTTTAGCTTGGGTCATTAGACTATCTCTGGAATAAAATTTTACAAGAGATCTATTTAGATTAAAAATGCATTCTGGGGGCACCTGGGTGGCTCAGTGGGTTAAAGCCTCTGCCTTTAGCTCAGGTCATGATCCCAAGGTCCTGGGATAGAGACCTGCGTCGGGGTCTCTGCTCAGCAGGGCACCTGTTTCCTCCTCTCTCTCTCTTTCTCTGCCTGCCTCTCTGCCTACTTATGATCTCTGTCTGTCAAATAAATAAAGAAATAAGATCTTTAAAAAAATGCATTCTGATGACTCTTTTCATTGCACTGAATGAAATTAGTTTGTATGTGTTCCTTTCTAGAAAGCATGTAATAGAATAAGTGATATTTGTAACAACTGCCCCTGATGAGTCCAGCTATCCCCTAAACTGTTGTTCTTTTAGCAAAAATAAATATTGACATTTTACTTCTATGTCTATCACTGTCTTAGGAACACGTGATCATATTTTCAGACTTCTCACTTTCATGGTTTCTTACTACTGCACTGAGTTGTTAAATTCATTCCAAGGGTCACAGTTGGTGCCTTTGGTCATCAATGCCCTTAGTCACATCCTTTCCTTCTCTACACTGCTAAGATCACATTTTATCTCTGTTCTCTCCTTTGGGGAATGATGTTGCATTTTACCAGATAACTCAAATTTGTGCGCATTTCTTAGAATCCGATGCTAAACTACTTTAAAAATATTGGAAGAACATCAAAATTTTCCCCACCTCTGTCTCCTCATTTAAGTAAAATGTGGAAACACAATGCTCAGTAATCTAAAAAGCACAATTTCTCACCTAGAGCTGTACCAAACCATTCATTCCAGAGAACTAAATACTTTGGCAACCCTTCAAATCAATAAGCAGTAAATATTTCTTCAATATTTACCTAGAAAATAGTCTGAAGTATATGTAGGAAACAGATGTAGGTGGAAAACATGCTGTTAGCAGTTTTCAGCCTTGACTTTATATTCCTGAACTATTAATTCACCTTTGGTGACAAACTAGCAGACCCCAATCAGAAAAACAAGACCCTCCAGTTAACTGGCTTTCCCTGGGAGACACACTGGAGGATCCTCTTCTATGAACATATTTCTTAGAGGTCTCACCTCATCCTACGTGACTGTTCAAACTATTCAAATGAACTTTTCCTCTCAGGAACTCTGGTAAATTTTTTCCCTACACCTCGTTCTATTCCCAAACAATTTCTTTCTTTCTTTCTTTCTTTTTCTTTCTTTCTTTCTTTCTTTCTTTTTTCTTTTTTTTTAATGGTCAAGTTTCAGGGTCCTTTAATTAATCTTGCCATTAATCCCATTCTGCTCTTTCCCCCAAATTAATCTACTTATTGGCCTCAAAGCTTCCACTATTTTCAGAGGACACAAATTATAGGGAAAAATATTTTAGTACAATGCAATTCCTTTCTCATGATGGTGAATAAGTGGAGGTCCCAAGAAGGGAAATAATTTACCTAAAGTCATCCAGTATTAGTACTACCAAAAGTAGCTCTGAGCCTATGTTAGCACTTGCTTTATAATGTAATTAGATTAAGAAATGATGTGAATGAAAAAGGGAATAAAACATAAGGTATCACATACCCTTAAAGGTTTTAAAAAACTTACTAAAGATTTTTCAAGATCTCTTTCAATATCTTAACCTTGTTATTTTGACTCTCAAGATATATTTTTGGGCTCTAATTAGATCTTCCATTTTTCCTCTTTTCCCCTCAGCCTGGGAACCCCTTATATCCTTCATCTAATTAATTCCTACACTTTTTTTGTACACCATTTTAGGCATCATTTTCTGGAAGAACCCTTTTTTGACTATCCACATAAAATGCTTTTTTCCTATCTTGTCCTTATAAGTAGCATGCATTCAATTGTAATCAATAGTAATTTATACTTGTTTAGCAATTTTCTTGCATATTGTCCTGCAAACTCTGATGAGGGCAGAGACATATCTGTTTTGATTTTTTTTTTTTCCTACATTTCTTTCAGAGACCATGCCAACTGTGGCCACAGATTTTGGCAAGTGACCCAGCCTCAACCAAACTCCTCATACCAGTGTAATTGATCTGGGGAGCAGCAAATGAGTCATAATGTAGCTGTAAAACTATAGATGGTAAGGAAGATACTATTTTTCCTTTGATTGATAGGATGTAATCCAAATGTTTAATGCCCTGGACCCATCCTCTTAGGAGCAGCTGGAGAGACAGAGATAGAAATAAAGACAAAGATAAAGATAGAGATAGTGAGGTCTCAGGTATCGGAGGGCTCAGAATAAGATATCGGAAGGCTTGCCCCACTTCTGCCCCTGCCACAGTATGGCCACGGTATGGCTAACTGAATCCAAAATATTCAATTTTTATTTTTTTGGTTATTTTGCTTAAGCTAATATGAGTTGAGTTACTTTCTCCTGCAACCACATTTCTAACTAACAATTCATTGTATTTATAGCATCAAGTACAGTGTTACGTGTGCTCAAATAATTCTTAAATAAGAAACAAATAAATATTTTTATTTTTTAATTTTATTTTTTTTAAGATTTTATTTATTTATTTGACAGAGATCACAAATAGGCAGAGAAGCAGGCAGAGAGAGAGAGGAGGATGCAGTCTCCCTGCTGAGCAGAGAGCCTGATGTGGGGCTTGATCTCAGGACCCTGGGATCCTGGGATCATGACCTGAGCCGAAGGCAGAGGCTTTAACCCACTGAGCCACCCAAGCGCCCCACAAATAAATATTTTTAGATTTAATTCTGAAATTATCTATTTCACAGGAGGGATATCTGTACTGGTTCTAATTCATGCCTTGTGAATCAACTGGGATTTAAATATGCTAAATATTTGATAATCCTTTTGACTAATGACTTATATAGACTTTAGAAAAACCTTATGAAACAAAGTTATGTAGAAATACGAAGTTGAATGAACCTAACAAAATCCTAACATTATAATTTCAAAATGTAGAAGCTAAAAACTAAGTCAAAATAAGCAGGATACCAAACAGAGTAAATCCTATACTGCAGGAATGTAGACCCATCATAAACAAGGGTCATATGATTCAATGGCAGATTTGTTAACTCTTAAAGAATATGAGAATGAAGGAATTTATGACTCATTTTGTCTGAACCTGTGTTTCTTCATTTGTAAAACAGAGATAACCATTCTGTAAAATGAAGATAATAATTGTGGCATGGACAGCCTTTGGCTGTCTTGTATGCAAATCTGCTACTATTAGTACCCTTAGCTCACACTGGAGGAATACTTGATTGAATACGTTTTCAATAGAAAATCATGCCCATCCTGCTATAGAATCTGAAGATCCTTTTCTCTTCCCCAGCACATAACTTTGACTTGGCCAAGCAGATGCTTTTTGCTTGAGTAAGTGATAAAAGCATTTGGGAAGTGTAAGGGTTTTGTTGCAAGAAACACAACAGTGTACCAAAGAGTCATTGCTTTAAGAGACTGCTGGGATTCTTGCAGGCTACACCACTGGAGATGTTTTGCTTCCTTCTTCAACCCATTTTCCCTAGATCCTACCAGTTTGGTTATCTCCCTAATTTCTTTTCAGTTAATTCCTTTCAACTTGATTTATCTAGAGTTGGATGCTAACAATGCACATACCTACTCTAAAAGAGCTTTGGTAAAATTACAGGGGATAGTTTTTAGGATATTTGATGCAGAGTTTGGTCCATGGACCTGCTGTAATAACCCAGTGCAGCATGGTTCCTGGCATATATTAAGACTACTAAATATTTGCCAAACAGATACAGAATTACAGGAAGAACTAAAAATGGTAAACTATAGAGCAGGCTTATATAATTTTGCGTGTTTTATGAAAGCAAATCCCATGTCTTGTAGTTAATGTGGACATCGAGCTATACACATTTGTTTTTAAACCGCAATGCTCAGTATCACAGAAATCATTCCTGGAGAATAGCTTGGTTCACATGCCCTGAAACTTACCTTTTGGGCTGGTAATTGGTTGTGCTAATTGGCTTAAGTTGGAGGTGGGCCCAGCCTTTGTGCTTCAGGTAAAGCTAAACCTGTCCTCAACTTAAACCAGTTAGCATAATCAATTCCCACACCACAGGTAAGTTTCAGGGCATAAGAATCAAGGGGGGGGGCAATTAGTTATGAACAGATATTTAATATGGGTTTCTGAGAAAGAAGCTTCCTTGTACTTTTAAGAGAGCTATAGTGGGGGGCACCTGGGTGGCTCAACAGATTAAGCCTCTGCCTTGGGCTCTGGTCATGATCTCAGGGTCCTGGGATCGAGCCCCACATTGGGCTCCCTGCTTGGTGAGAGGCCTGCTTCTCCCTCTCTCTCTCTGCCTGCCTCTCTGCCTACTCGTGATCTCTGTTTGTCAACTAAATAAATAAAAAAAAAAAAAAAAGAGAGAGAGAGAGAGAGCTATAGGGAACAATGCTAACTCCTGCGAAGAGAACAGAGAAATATGTAACTCTTATAGCTTCTGTGAACTATTTTGTAACAGCCTTAAGATGCAAACAGCTACTACAAAAGGGTGAAGGAAATATATAGAAACAAATTAAGTCTTTACAATATTGTTGGCCAGCTTGATCTTGATGAACCTTTAGTCCTTACAGTTACTTGTTTCATTAACTACCTCTATTGTTCAATCCTATTTGAATGATAAGATTTTCATTTATAACCATTTATAATCAATAGCTTCCTACTGATTCATCTACTTTGCCACAAACTGAGTCCTCTATCACATAGGTATCCTTGATCTAAACCCATAATAATCACCCCCAAAATCTCTGCATCTGCCAATAAAGGCTGCTTTTAGTGTTTAGGTATTGGTTAGAACTTTTTCACTTCCAAGTGACAGAAAATAAGACCAAATTAACTTAAACAAAAAAGAGAAATTTATTACTCATATTACTGAAAATTTTAGTAAAAGTCTGATTTAGGGACTTGAATAACACTGATACGTCACACTTTATGTCCATCCATTGGCATGCACACATATTAGTCTAATTCTTAATGTCCACCAAGTGGTCAGTTGGCCATGAGCAGATACACACCTACATCATTCTGCTTCCAAGTTTAGCAGGAAAGAAAAAAAAAGCTTCTTTTGGACTAATTTGGAAAAATAAGTCTTATCTCTGATCTCTTTGACCAGAACTGGGTTACTTCCGGCCTATAACTGAACAATTACTGTGGTAAAGAGTACATGATTAACTAGGCTGAAGTCACAAGTCCACTTAGAAGGCCAGAGACAGAGAGAATTCTTCCTGGAAATCTTATACTGAGATTGAGGAAAAGGGTGGTTCACTGCAGGACAACTGGGGACCTTGATACCATGCAATTTTGGAATGAAAGAGAAATGACAGACAGTACATGTCTCTTGCATTCAATTAAGAAAGGCCAACTTCTAAGCAACTTAGAGTTAAATTCTGAATTATAGCTCATATATAATTTTAGAATTAGATGAGACCTATTAAGAGACTTGACCTTTTGGGAAGTATGAGGTATATAACCAGCCAAGATTAGAATCCAGGACTCCTCACTCTCAGGGAAGTTCTTTTTTGGTATGCCTCCAGAACTACACAAAAAGTATGGACTCTATAACTAGACAGATCTCTGAGTCTCAGTCTCTTCTGTTAAATGGGGTAAGTTGTTGTTTGGTTTTGTTTTAGATTAATTCAAATATTAAATGCCTTGAAGTGCCAAGTACAGAGTCTGGAACAAAGGAGATTCTATTATGACTCATTGTGTTTTGTTCTTTAAACAAAGTTATGTTTTCTCTTTACTTAAAGGATCATGTAAGTGGTACTATCCTGGTTTCATGGATGACAGAGACATCTTTTCATACATTCAGTCCAAACATCTTCAACATTTTTCAGAACACCTTCAATATTCTTAGAGAGCTTTCAAGTGAGTTATTACTAGAATATGTATTGCCTCTATGTCCAGAGTCAAGTTTTATCCAAAAGAAAGAAATCAAGGATAAGAAATTTCTGGTTTAAATAATCAGGGTTTATGTACAGGGTCACTGGACTGTCTCTGCTATGGGCCCAACTTGAAGCATGTATGACCCTTGACATATCACTTAACTTCCCTGGCTTTGGTATCTTTATCTGTAAAATGAGGATAACTTTCTACTTTCTTACATACTGTTATTGGGATAACTAAATAAGATACTGTACAAAATCAATCTACAGAAATCTGTTGCATTTCTATATACCAATAATGAAACAGCAGAAAGAGAAATAAAGAAAACAATCCCATTTATAACTAACTGCACCAAAAATAATAAGATACCTAGGAATAAACCTACCCAAAGAGGTGAAAGACCTATATTCTAAAAACCATAAACAAGGATGAAAGAAACTGAAGATGATATAAAGAAATTGAAAGACATATCCCTGCTCAAGCATTGGAAAGACAAATGCTGTTAAAATGTCTGTACTACTTAAAGCAGTCTACACCATTTAATGCAATCCTTATCAAAATGCCAACAGCATTTTTCACAGAGCGAGAACAAACAATCCTAAAGTTTGTATGGAATGACAAAAGACACCAAATAGACAAAACAATCTTGAAAAACGAAAGCAAACCTAAAGGCATCACAATTTCAGACTTCAAGTTATATTATAAAGCTGTAATGATCAAAACAGTATGGCACTGGCACACACACACACACACACACACACACACATGACACAGATCAATGGAAGAGAATAGAAAACCCAGAAATTAACAAAAAATTATATGCTCAATTAATCCTCAACAAAGCAGGAAAGACTATCCAGTGGGAAAATGTTTCTTCAACAAATGGTGTTGGGAAAACTGGACAGCAACATGCAAAAGAATGGAACTGGACCACTTTCTTATACCATACAGAAAAACATATTAAAAACGGATGAAAGACCTAAATGTGAGACCTAGAACCATATAAATTTTAGAAAAGAGCACAATCATTAATTTTTCTGACATTGGCTATAGCAATTTTTTTCTAGGTAGGTCCCCCAAGGCAAGGGAAACAAATGCAAAAATAAACTGTTGGGGGACGCCTGGGTGGCTCAGTTGGTTGGACGACTGCCTTTGGCTCAGGTCATGATCCTGGAGTTCCGGGATCGAGTCCCGCATCAGGCTCCCAGCTCCAAGGGGAGTCTGCTTCTCCCTCTGACCTTCTCCTTGCTCATGCTCTCTCTCACTGTCTCTCTCTCAAATAAATAAATAAAATAATTTTAAAAATAAATAAATAAATAAATAAATAAATAAACTGTTGGGACTACATCAAAATAAAAGGCTACTGCACAGTGAAGGAAACAATCAACAAAGCTAAAAGGCAATGCAGGAAATGGGAGAAGATATTTGCAAATGACATATCTGATAAAGGCAGAGTATTCAAAATATATAAAGAATGTATAAAACTCAACACTCAAAAAACAATCTAATTAAAAAATGGGCAGAAGACATGAACAGATATTTCTCCAAAGGAGACATACAGATTAGATGGCCAATAGAAATAATGAAATGGTGCTCATCGTCATTCATCATCAGGGACATGCAAATCAAAACTACAATAAGATATCACCTCATGCCTATTAGAATGGCTAAAATAAAAAATAATAGAAACAACAGGTGTTGGTGAGGATGCGGAGAAAAAGGAACTCTTGTGCATTGTTGGTGGGAAGGCAAACTGGTGCAGTCACTGTGGCAAACAGTATGGAGGTTCATGATCCAGCAATTGCACTGCTGGGTATTTTTACCCAAAGAATACTAAAATAGTAAACAGTAACTCAAAGGGATATATACACCCTGATATTTATAGCAACATTATTTACAATAGCCAAGATGTGGAAGTAGCCCATGTTCATAGAGGATGAATGGATAAAGAAGCAGTGGTATCTATATACAATGTAATATTATTCAGAGTGAAATCTTGCCTTTTGAACAACATGGATGGCACTAGAGAATATAATGTTACAATGCTAAGTGAAATAAGTCAGAGAAATACAAATACTAAATGATTTCACTCATATGTGGAATTTAAGAAACAAAATAAATGAGCAAAGGGAAAAAGAGAGAGAAAGAGAAACCAAGAAATAGACTCTCAATTCTTAACTACAGAGAATGAACTGATGCTTATCAGAGGGGATGTGGTGGGGGGATGGGTGAAATTGGTGATAGGGATTAGGAGTGCACTTGTGATGAATCCTCAGTGGTTAAAATACAAACTTAAAAAAATTTTTTGAGAAAAAAGTTAGAAACCCAGCCTCAGAGGGGTACAGCACTCTCTCTCCTCCTCTCGCCTCCCTCTCACGTCTCCAGAGTGTACCATCACTTTAATACTTTGCCACCTGTTGCCTAAAAAAATAAATAAGACACTGTATATGAAAGCATTTAACTATAAAGCACCATAAAACATTAAGATACACAACTATATATTTTATTCATATTAGTAAACTAATACTTAATAGAGTATCCTTTGTATCACTACATATTTACCAATGCTGAATGTATTCGTACCTTTTGGCCAATTATTGAATGGGTAAAACAATATGAATTGCCATTTTGGTTCATATCAAGGATTTAAATTGTGCAAATTATAAACGCTCTTTAATACTTACCCTTTCAATGGAGAACAAAGTTACTTTTTCACTCTTTCCTACACATGTGGATGAACTATCAAAAGGAAAGAGGGAGCCTGACTTCTCTCCCGCTGTTACTTCTTTATCCTTTCTCCTCTTTTATAATTGAAATAGTTTCCTTTTCTCAGTGGTTCACAACTTTGGTTGAAATTTGAATCACTTGGGGGCTTCAAAAACTCTGATGCCCAGGCCATTCCCCCAAATCAATGACATGAGCATATCTGTGGTTGGGACCCAGACATCAATGTTTCTGAAGCTCCCATGTGATTTCAGTATGAAGCCAAACTTGAGAAGCATTACTCTAGTTCCCTGACAGAGGCAGAGATCTCCACCAGCCTCTTCCTTACTGCAAGGTCACTCAACTTACGGTAGTTACCTAAGAAATGGCTATAGTAAAGAATGCTCTTTTCCAAGAGGATTCTGAGGTTTAATTTTGATCAAACAAACTACAAACAAAAACAAAGATTAATATCAATTTTATTTTCTTCGACAACGTCTTATTTTCAATTTTCTAATGTTTATAGTGAGAAATAAAAGGAATAGCAAATTTTCAATGATATTTTCTTTGTATTTTGTAGAAACTATTATCACATTCCTAAAAATCACATTTTCACCTCCAAAGGTGTATTTCCATGGTTTGTTTGGTGGCATTACAGTTCCAGTATGCGATTCACACTTTCAAAATAAGCCGTATCACCCTTTCCTCATGTGCCTTTTCCCTCCTAAAAGTTTTCACCTGCAATTGCATCTTTTAAAGGCATGTTTGCTACCTTTTATGGTGTGAAACATAAATGCCAAAGGGAAAAAAAATAAAAGTTAGGAAGGGAAAATAAGGCCTGAAAGCTTATAAATAAGACCACAGAATTTCCTGACAAAGGACTTGCTCTTATATTCTCTTTTGCTTTATAATTCAACTCAATGAACACTCAACAAACCACCATACTGGCAGCATGAAATGAGAAAATGTGAGGGCCAAGGCACAGAGAGAATTTCCTAAATAGACTGGGGGAAAAAAGTATATTGCAACAAGTATATATGACTGAGATAGACAATAGGATTCCTGAGATCTTGAAGCTTGAAATTTAAAATCCTCAAGTTTTGTCTAGTGGTCTGCTTTGGGGAAAGGAGAAACTGCCTGTGGTCTTTCATTTATATGCACAATTTGAGCATCAAATATGGGTTTAAGATTTGGTTATATTTATTTTCAGTGGCCAGAAATGTGTTTCTACTCTGGTGACTAGAAGCAAAGAAAAAAAAAATTAAAGATTGGAAGATCTTTTACTTATGATAAACACATATAATACAAGCTATTAATTTTTAACTTTAAAAAAATTTTAACTTGGGGTGCCTGGGTGGCTCAGTGGGTTAAGCCTCTGCCTTCAGCTCAGGTCATGATCTCAGGGTCCTGGGATCGAGTCCCACATCGGGCTCTCTGCTCAGCGGGGAGCCTGCTTCCCCCCTCTCTCTGCCTGCCTCCTCTCTGCCTACTTGTGATTTCTCTCTCTGGCAAATAAATAAATAAAATCTTTAAAAAAATTTTTTTAACTTATTGTTTCAAAATTGACTAGACAGTATCCTGCCCCTTGCCCTGAAAAAAGAAAGAAAGAAAGAAAGAAAGATCCAATCAAACAGAATGCTTAAAATGAAAATTACAATGACAATTAAAATAATTACAATTAAAAAATTAAAATGACAACATCAATAAATGTTTAACTATACACTTCTGGACAGGAATAATGAGAGCCCATCCATTTCATATGTCTGATAACAAAAATCATCTGAGTGAGCTTATTACCACCCAGTATCGATGAATAATGTTGACATAACAAAAAATGATGAGGAAGGGCGCCTGGGTGGCTCAGTGGGTTAAAGCCACTGCCTTCGGCTCAGGTCATGATCCCAGGGTCCTGGGATCGAGCCCTGCATCAGGCTCTCCGCTCTGCAGGAGCCTGCTTCCTCCTCTCTCTCTCTGCCTGCCTCTCTGCCTCCTTGTGATCTCAGTCTGTCAAATAAATAAATAAAATCTTTAAAAAAAAAAAAAATGATGAGGAAATAGCGCATTTGACTACACAAGCAAGGGGGTTAAATATCTTGAGGCAGGTTGGCTCTAAGAGCATTCACAGAGCAATGGGGGTTCATGGTAAAATGGAGAACAAATACTCATCTAAAGTGGATAGTCAGTATTTAGATCAGGCTGATTGTGGGCAGCAAATTTTTATAGACCTTCTCATTTCTTTTTTTAATTTGTTTTGTTTTTTTGTTTTTGTAAGAAAAGCTAGAAATATGGAATTTTATGTGGAAGATTTCACATTATAATCACATGAATGATTATATAATGTTGAGAGTTAACAGACTTCATAAAAATATGGGATATTTAATATTAATTAAAGGCTGATATGGTCCACAGGTTACTACTTTACTGATGTCTGATTTCTTTGAATTTTAATCACTCAGCCTTCATTTTATTCATCATTTTTTCTTCTAAATCCTGCTAATTTCTATTGAATGGATTCTCAATCTTACTTCGATGCTTACTATAAGTTGTTAGGTATACTTATGTCTTCAAGTTAACTTTAAACTTATAGAATTTAGTGAAATGTTCCTCATCTGTACAATGGGATTTACAGTAGGACCTAACTGCAAAGTTAGTTTGGGTCTTAAGTGAGTAAATGTGTACTGTCTCCTGTATTTTTGTAAGTGGTAAATGTGTTTACTATTATTACAAGTTTATATTGCAATATGCAATAGATCTATCCAATGATTTTCCACAGAGGATGCTTTTAAAATCATGAGTTGATTGACTAATACATAGTTCAATAGGTTTATGGCAACAAATACCCACTGAAGAATTTTTCCCACCCTATTCCACTTGGATATGATTTAGCATTAGAAGGACGTAATGGAGAAGAATTAGATTTTAGTTTTAGCCTCTGATAGCATGTGGAAGCTTAATTCTCAAAATAATTATAGTATAAACATTTTTGCAATAAATAAAATATGTCTAAATAGCTTCATAAATATTTAAACAGTGAATCCACAAATCCCACCTGTGCTTTCCAGGCAGCATAGTTTGAAAGCAACAGCATTTTCTTAGTATCATGTACACCATTAAAGCACAAACGGAACCCTATTCTCAGGCCACCTAAGCCACTCCCTATTCAGAGGAAAGCCCAGTGGTTTTCAATAAATAAAACTGATTTCTCTCTGGATCTGCAGCTCAAATGACTAAAGAAATGAGGACAGAGCTGAAAAATTACACTTCTGTGGGGATAATATAAATGGTAAGTTGAAATATTTTCTTTTTATGATGAAGTCAGTTATTGAACAGTCATGCTGTGGATTTAGGTATTAAGAAAATCACCTGGACTCAATGGTATTTCTCTTCTAGTTCGAAAAATCTATGGTTATAATAATAGTCGATACATAAACTGTAATTTTATAAAAACAACACATTTTTCTTTTCAGTTCTGTTGGGATTTTAAACAGTGTTCTAATCACCATGTAGGAATGCATATTCCTTTCCTTCAAATAGCTTAACATTTATAAGTAAAAGTCTACATATATGGAAAAATCATACAAGAAAAAAACACAGTCATGGATAAATAATAGAACATAATACTTCTAGATATTTCTCCTGCAAAGACTTGGTTTTGAAGACTTGAATCTGAAGACATAAAGAGTTTATGGAATAGGTTCACTTAAGGGGAAACAAAAGTATTGAAAAAGGGAAATAACAAAGATTGAGTGGCTGGAGGCTCTGAAGAAGGAACAAACAATTTAAAGATTTTGGAAGCACATTAGTATGATTTTAGGGAAGAGTAGGAATTATAGAATAATAAGAAATGAGAAAACTCTCCTTACACATTTTTTATTCAGAGATGAACAAGGCAAAATATAGTGAGGAGACACTGAATTCTTCAGAACAATTTGAGTCCACAGTCCAGTGGCTACTGAATTTTTCATTGTCAGGAAAGATACTAATTTCTCTCTGTTTCCTTCTCTATAGAAATCATGTGAGGAGTGTCAGTCTACTTTCACACACTAAGAAAATATTAGTATATGGCAGGTTTTAGTGTTTAAACTACTCATGTAAAAGCCAATTGTTCTGAAAAGTAATGCTATAAAATTTATAAGATTTATAAAATATATAACATTTTTCTGATATGATAGGGCAGATAAACATTACTGATTTTTTTACTTAAAGAAATAGTAGAGCAGCGGGAATGACATGGCTTTACAGCACTCAGTTTCTCTGTCTTATAATTTGCACATTATAATTTGAAGAAAATAAAACTAAATTTATTTAACTTTAAACCCTGTCATAAATGTTGCACATAACATAAAGATGTGATTGCATATACCATATGAATGTAAGTTGGCTATAAATTCAAGAGTTCAAAGTTGTCCTTGATAAAACTACTAAAAATGCAAAGATAAATAGAAACACACTAGTAGTAGAAAATTAATCAGCTCATGACAAATCAAGTTTACAACTATAAGGGTGGGTGACCAAAAAAAACATTAAGGATGATCTAACAATACATAGATATGCTTCATTTTGCTACAAAGAGGAAAATACCTTCTATTTAAGAGCACATAAAACACTCATACAAATTAGACAAGTGTTGAAGCTCAGTTGGTTAAGCGACTGCCTTTGGTTTAGGTCATGATCCCAGAGTCCCCGGACTGAGTCCCACATCAGGCTTCCTGCTCAGTGGGGAGTCTGCTTCTCCCTCCAACCTCTCCCTCTCATCCTCTCTCTCTCTGATTCTCTCTCTCTCTCTCAAATAAATAAATAAATAAATAAGATCTTTAAAAAAATCAATATATGTTTCAAGGTTATGAGTTTTCCTTTGAAGATAGTTTCCCTTGGTTCTGATAGATATCACATTTATTTTTATTTTTTCTGTAAATATTCTTCAGTTCTGGTCTTTCCTCTTTGAACTAAGAGTTTTAAGAGAGATTATTTAAATTCCCAAGTAAAATAATCTCTTTTACATAATTTCATTTTGCACTCATAGTTTTTCTTCACCATGATCAGGGAATACTATCTGTATGAATTCCATTTTCATAAATTTATCAAAGTTTACTTTATGCTTCAACAGTTGTCTAATTTTTATGAATGTTTATGTCCCATATATTGATTTTTTTTTTTTTAGATTTTTTTTTTTTTTTTAATTTGACAGACAGATCACAAGCAGGCAGAGAGGCAGGCAGAGAGAGACAGGAGGAGGAGGCAGGCTCCCTGCTGAGCAGAGAGCCTGATGCGGGACTCAATCCCAGGACCCTGAGATCATGACCTGAGCCGAAGGCAGAGGCTTTAACCACTGAGCCACCCAGGCGCCCCAACCATATATTGATTTTTTAAAGAAGAAAAATGAGAACAAAAAAATTAAACACCAGATTCAAAAAAGGTTAGAAAAGTAACATAAAATGAAGGAAAATACAACTAAGAAATGCATAATATAGGTAAATTCAAGAATAAATTACTATAGAAACTTTAAAAATAATGTGTAAATTTTTAAAAATTGGGAGGAAAGCAAGTAAATAAACTATAAATAATCTGATCAAGAAAAAGAGGAGTGACAACACTTCAGAGCTCGAGACAGTGTACCCCAACTAGCCAGGCCTACATACTCACTCATAGGTGAAGATCTTTCCCTACCAAAGCCAGTTCATAAAGTTTGAAAGAGGTAACTGCCTTTCAAATGCACAGACATCAACGCAAAAATACAAGAAGCATGAAAAATCAGGGAAACATTACATATCCAAAGGAACACAATAATTTCCCAGTAACAAATCCTAAAGAAATGGCTATCTATGAATTGCCTGAAACATAATTCAAAATAATTGCTTTAAAGCTCGAAAAGCTACTTGAGAACACAGACAACTCAGCAAAATCAGAAAGAAAAAAAAAACACAAGAACAAAACAATTCAGTAAAGATTCAAAGAGTGAATCATAAAAAAGGACCATATAGAAATTCTGAAGTAGAAGAATACAATGAATCAAATGTAAAATGCAATAGAGAGCTTCTACATCAGACTTGATGAAGCAGAAGAAGCAATCTGTACTCAGAGATACATCATTATAAATTATCCAGTCAGAGAAAGAAAAAGAAAAAAAAAAAGATTGAAAAATAGTAATGAAAACCTATGGGTTTTATGAGACGTCATAAACTGATTCAATATATGCATTACAGGAGTCTCAGAAAGAGGAGCCGAAAGGGGCGGAAAACTTATTTAAAGAAATAATGGCCGAAAACTTCCCAAATCTTGGTAGGGAAATGAACACCCAAATTCATAAAGCTAAAAGATTCCCAAACAGTATCAACCTGAAGTAGACTACTTTCAAACACATTATAATCAAATTATCAAAAATCAAAGAAAAAAGATAATTTTTTCAAGCAGCAAGAGAAAAATAACTCATTAAATACAAGGAATGCCCAAAACACCATTAATGAATTTCTCAGCAGAAAACTTGCAGGCCAGGAGAGAGTGGGATGATATATTCAAAGTACTAAAAGAAAAAGAAAATTAAAAACTGCCAACTAAAAACAACGTACCTGTTAAAATTATCTTTAAAAAATGAGAAATAAAGCTTTTACCAGACAAACAAAAACTGAGGGAGTTCTTCATTGCTAGATTTGTCTTATAAGAAATGCTTAATAGGGGCACCTGGGTGGCTCAGTGGGTTAAAGCCTCTGCCTTCAGCTCAGGTCATGGTCCCAGAGTCCTGGGATTGAGCCCCGCATCCGGCTCTCTGCTTAGTGGGGAGCCTGCTTCCTCCTCTCTCTCTTTGTCTGCCTCTCTGCCTACTTGTGATCTCTGTCAAATAAATAAATAAAATCTTAAAAAAAAATAAAAAAGAAATGCTCAATAGAGTCCTATAAATCAAAACGAAAACGGACTAAAAATACTGAAAAACATATGGAAATAGAAATGTCACTCATAAAGGTAAATATAGACAGAACATAGTATAATACTGTAAGGATGGTGTGTAAGTTACTTTTGAACTTTATTTTTTAAATTTATTATTATTATTACTATTATTTTTAAGTAATCTTTACACTGAATGTGGGGCTCAAACTTACAACCTTGAGATCAAGAGTCACAAGCTCTTGTAACTGAGCCAGCCAGGGGCCCCTACTTTTAACCTTTAATGTAAAAGTTAATAGATAAAGATTTACTAATGAATACACAATGGAAAAGGAAGCAAACAATTACAAGAACACAAACTGTGTGCATAGGGGGAGTGGGGAAAAATGTAGAGATTTTATATGCAATTGAATTTGAGCTGTTATTAATATAAAATATATGATTATAACTATAAGATATTTTACAAAAGCCTTGAGATAACCACAAAGAAAAAATATGAAAAAGACACAAGAGATACAGAAAATAATGAAAGCAAATCATTACAAATATTCATAAAATAACAAATGAAGAGAGCAAGAAGAGAGGAACAAAACAACTGACAGAAAACAATTAACAAAATGATGATAGTAAGTGTTCATTTATCAAGAATTACTTTATTGAATATTTTTTAAAGATTTATTCATTTGAGAGTGAGGAAGGAAAAGAGCACGAGCAGGGGCAGAGGGAGAGGGAGAAACAGACTCCCCAGCTGAGCAGGGAGCCCAACACCAGGCTTAATCCCAGGATCCTGGGGTCATGACCTGAGCCAAAGGTTGATGGTTAACCAAATGAGCCACCCAGGTGCCCCAAGAAGTACTTTAAATGTAAATAAATTAAGCTCATCAATCAAAAGGTGAAGAGTGGATGAATGGATTAAAAAAAAAAAACAAGATCCAGTGCTATGCTGTCTACAAGAGACTTACTTGAGATTTAAAGATGTACACAAGTTGAAGTGAAGAGATGGGAAAAAATATTTCACATAAATGGTAACCAAACAAATGCAGAGGTGGCTATACTTATGTCAGGGAAATTAGACTTTAAGTCTAAAACTGTCTCTAGAGACAAAGGAAGTCATTATATAATGATGAAAAGTTTAATTCAATGGGAAGTAAACAATTATAAATATATATGCACCAAGAATCATAGCACCTAAATACATAAAGCAAATATTGACAGATCTGAAGGTAGAAATTGACAGCAATAAAGTAATAGTAGGGAACTTCAATATCTTACTTAATGGAATTTAATAACCTCTAAAAAGAAAATCAATAAACAAAGAGCTGACTTGAACAATACCATAAACCAAATCTTCTTGCCACCCAACAGCAGGATAATACACATGCTTTTCAAGCACACAGGCAAATTTCTCCAGAATACATTACATGTTGTTGAAATGAGGCTTAACAAATTTAAAAGACTGAAATCATTATTACAGTAGCATAATAACTCTGTGTAGGTACACTTTGTGAAGACATTTCTTCCTGTATAATCCTTGAAAGAGCTGGGACAACTTGCTAGATGTATAGAGTTGCTAGATTAAGTGAAGAAAAATATAGTATTCCAGTTCAATTTGAAACAGATTATCAATGAATAATTTTTAATATAATTATGTCCTATGCAATATTTGGGACACATAACTAAAACAGTCTTAATGGTGCCCTCAGGTACAATAAACTTCAGACAGTTTTCTTTCTGACTCAGACCCTTGCCTCCCCTTTCTCAGAACATTTACTTCAGGAAACTAGCAGCTGTCAATTCTCTCTCTGCCCTTTTGAAGTATAAATCTTGTACAACCCAGGAATGTTTTTTCTCAAGGATCTGGAGCCTTCCCTTGGAAATATAATCATCAAAAAAAAAAAAAAAAATAGGGCCCTTATCTTCCAGTCTCAGTGGGAAGATAGGAGCATAACTTTCACAAGCACCAATTGGTAAACACAGATGCATAGCCTAATCCTATTAACCAACCTCCCATCAATGTCCTGTGATGCTTTTTCACTAGCTCACTTTGCACTTAAAAACTTTCTTGCCTTTTGTTTCAGTGTAGTTGAGTCTAATCTCTCTCCTGTATTGCAATGTCTATTTCTCCATTGAAACAGTCTTGAATAAAGGTTTTTATTTTTGACTGTTTAACTGGTATAGTGCAATATTCTTTTACCTATATTTATATTAAAAAGTTGTACTAAAAAATTAGTAATTTACCTGAAATTTAAATTTAACTAGGTGTCTTAAACTCTATCTAACAACCCTATACTTTTGTAAGACAGTAATGGAAAGCAAACTGAACAAGGAAAAGAAAAAAGGATAATAAAAAAAAAAATGAGAACAGTTCAAGGGAATTCAACAACACATCAAGCATAGTAATATTTGCACTATAAGGATCCCAGAAGGAGAAAAGAGAGAAAGTGTGGGGGGGGATTTATTTAATGAAGTAATAGTTGAAAACTTCCCTAATATAGGGAAGGAAATGGAAATCCAGATCCCAGAGGCACAAAGAACCCCCCCAAAAAAACAACCAAGGAGGTCCACGTGAAGACACAAAATAATTAAAACGTCAAAAAATAGTGATGAAGAATTTTAAAAGCAGCAAGAGAAAATAGTTACATACAAAGGAAACCCAAAAATCTATCAGCTGATTTTTCAGCAGAAACTTTGTAGGCCCGAAGAAAGTACCATGATACATTCAAAGTGCTGACAGGAAAAAAACCTAAAACCAAGAATACTCTATGCAGCAAGGCTATCACTGAGACTAGAAGGAGAGACAAAGACTTTCCTGGAGAAACAAATTTAAAGGAATTCATCAACATTAAACGAGTCTTACAAAAACATCAAAGGGAGTTATTTGAGTGAAAAGGAAAGACCATAATCAGGAGTAAGAAACTTAGGTAAGGAAGATTTCACAGGTACATACAAACATAATAAAAGTGGTAGATTAATCACTTATAAAACTAGTACAAAAACAGTAAAACCAGTTATATTTATAAATGGTTTTCTTCATTGATCATCCCTTATAAATTGCTCCTGAAATTATTCATTTATATCTATAATTTGACTAATAAAGCCTTTAAATAAATACAAAATAGGAAGACCTTTTTTTTTTTTTAAGATTTTTATTTATTTGACAGACAGAGATCACAAGTAGGCAGAGAGGCAGGCAGAGAGGGAGGGAGGAAGCAGGCTCCCCGCGGAGCAGAGAGCCCAATGTGGGCCTCAATCCCAGGACCCTGAGATCATGACCTGAGTCGAAGGCAGAGGCTTTAACCCACTGAGCCACCCAGGCGCCCCAAAATAGGAAGACCTTTTATTTGCAATACTCACTTTCCAAAGTAACCAGAGACCCAAAGTCTCAGTTGGCTGTGAAGAAAGAAGGTGGGGGTCCTTTAGCCACACAAGGATCAGGACAGAAATGGTGAGAAGGCCACAGAATATAAAGAAGCCTGAAATTTAGACCAGGAGGTGCAGAGGGTATGGGTTTTGCTGATGGGAAGCAGAAAAGACAGGGGCTGGCATCCTAAGGCTATGCATGAACAGATACCTCAATAGAGGCAATAAGGATCAAAGGAAGCATGGAACAGAAGCTAGGTTGATGCAATATCACCTGTCCCACACTTTGGACTCAGGCTACATGGAAGAGTGGGAGGGAGGAGGGGAAGGGAGTGACTTATATGTAACCAAATACTTTCCCAAAAGTGATTGAGTTTTATTTTTTTTATTTATTTATTTTTTAAAGATTTTATTTATTTATTTGACAGAGAGAGATCACAAGTAGACGGAGAGGCAGGCAGAGAGAGAGAGAGAGAGAGGGAAGCAGGCTCCCTGCTGAGCAGAGAGCCCGATGCGGGACTCGATCCCAGGACCCTGAGATCATGACCTGAGCCGAAGGCAGCGGCTTAACCCACTGAGCCACCCAGGCGCCCCAGTGATTGAGTTTTAAATAAGAAATGACCAATACACTTTGAATTAATGTGTGATTATTTTGAGTATTCCATTAAGATGGGAACTCATGACCTCTGTTGAGTTCAGTTACTGAAAAATAAAATTATGTATTTTCTGACCAAATTGTTTTTATACATTTAAATATCACTACACGTGGATTTGATCCAGCAAATCTCCATCTAGGAATATATCCAAGAAAAATGTATGCTAACAAAAATAAACAAATATTTGCATATAAGAAAGTTAATTATAGCTTTTTATTTTATAGTAAAAAGCTTAAATAATTCCAAAGGGCCAGGAACAGAGATTTATGAAAATGAATTTTGGCATATTCAAACAATGGAATAATATTTGGATGTCAAAAAATAGATGCTCAGGAATATGCATTTTAAAAAATTTAATTAAGATGATTTGGCAGGTTACAATGAGAATGAGGAAGATTGGTGACAGGGTCTCATAGTATTTAATTGATCCTGGGTATTCGTTATAAGGTGAATTGTTGACTATCATATAATGGAATAGAGTATTCATATGTAAACTTTTTCTTATTTTAAGATGTTTCAGTTACATAAGGCTTCTTTCAAAAATGTACTGCTTTTAAAATATACCAACACATTTGAAATATCTACTTCAGCTTGAAAATTTTGTGAGCCAAGATACAACCGGAGCTAGTCATTGCTCCATTATTTTGAATGATCTAGGAGATGTTCTTAATTCGAAGGGTTGTTGTGACATATCAGTAGGCTTTATATCACCCAGTAACAAATCCCCTAATGCTCGTAGAATAAGAGGTTCAATTTAATTAAATATCTTATTTTACTCAGAGTTACCAAATAAATTAGAGATGGTTTCAACTTTAAAATATTTGAAAAGTTAAAAAATGAGATTCTATGAAAACGAACACTGGAATAGAACATACTTTAATTTTGATTTATTTTTAGAATCTTACAGTGTTTCAGAGTCATGAAGGAAAAAAACTGCTAGATGCCAACTGGAGAAGTATGGTGCATAAATGGAAAACATTTTAGTTTCCTTGAATTTACATATTGCGTTAGTCTGTTATGTACTATATTAGCTGCTATAACAGAATACTGCCTTCAACAGCAGGAATTTATTTCTCACAGTTTCAGAGCCTAGTATGTCTAAGATCAAGGTGCTGGCCTTGATTCAATTCCCTAGTGAGGGCCCTCTTCCTTGCAGATGACTTCCTTTTCACTGTGTCTTCATAGGGCAAAGAGAAGGCAAGAGGGAGAAATGGGAATTGAGAGAGAGACAGAGAGAGGGAGAGAGGGAGACAGAGGAAGAAAGTAGGACTGGGAACATGTTCTGGTTTCTCTTCCTCTTCTTATAACCTCAAAATGGGAGGCCCACCCTTATATAAATTAATTACCTTTCAAAGTTTCCACTTCAAATACCATCACATTGGGGGTTAGGGCTTTAATCTGTGAATTTTGGGCAGGGGGAGGGGGACAAAATTCAGTCCAGAGGACCCATAACTTTACAAAGGAGAAAACTTCAGTCAGAGAAGGAAAAAATTTATTAGCATACAATGACTTATAATTATTAGCAGAACTCAATTGGGCCCCAGAGCTCCTGATTCTTGGTCAGTAAACGCTGAGAGTACTTTATCAGACTGTCTCATAGCACACATTTCCCTTTCTTCCTTATTATAGTTGTTTTTTTGCAAAACATATATTTTTTTCTACAAATCATATTGATCCTACCAAGTTGTAAGTTCCCTGAATAGAGAATCCATATTTGAAGCATCTATTGACTTACTGTCCATATATTAACTATTCTATGTTTCATAAAAATTAAGTTGTGGATTCAGGAGGGCTGTCAAGTTTCTGAATTCTCTAGTTGTTATGAATTCAAATTTATAGGAATTTGCTGTAATATTTTAGTGATATATTTTATCCTTATTACTTTTGTCTTATAATTCTATATAGCCTTTATATTAACTAAATTTTGAGAAACCAGCATTTATTATACATTATAAATATCTATTCTCCATGTCACCAATCACTAGTGTTATAACTAGGAACTTAATTTTTTCTTATGTGGTTCTTGTTCTATTATTTTTTTCATTAAATTATAGCTCATATAGAAGGCATATGGAACATGACAGTGCCATAGTCTATGTCTCTTTGGTTTACTCCTTGGACATATGCTTTACATACAAAAAGATATTTCAATTCACCATATGTGATCCATATTTAAATGTGGAAACAGAGCCTCACAGGAGATGTATCAAAATAGCACATGCAAACATTTACTATTTGTGCCAGTAAGTGGATCTTTAGCAGAAAACTCAACAACTACCATATGCAGCAGCTGTTATTCAGTGGACCAAAAATAACAGCCTGGAACAATGCAAGTAGCAGTTTCAGCATATTTGAACCCCATCCACCTAGCAAATACTTATTTCTCAAAATTCATTCAGATGCCTGAAAGGCTCTTCATTTGCAATTAACCACTATAATTGTTTTGACTGAGACATCCTACTTAGGGAGACGCACTCCAAGAAAAAGTTTATTGAGAGATCAGGTAATTGCCAGAGGGGAAAAAAAATAAGCAGATTGTCTATTCCAGTGGACAATTTTTGGACCCCAACCCAAAGTATTTTTTAATATGCTTTTGGATGGCAAATACGGTTGAAACAATAGCTTGTAAAATTTAAGGATATTAACCAGATTATTATTAGATGCCTCCCTGAAATATCACAGGGGCTCCTATATCAAGTATTTTATTTGATCAGATTTTTTTGGTCAGCAGAGATAATCAACATGAGTATGTGTTATTATTTGTTGGAAGACAGTTAGAATCAGACATACTGGGAGTGAATTTTTGATGCATTGCATTAATGATGCATTAAACTCTGACTACCGTCAATGTGGTGGTGGGGAACACAGTGCTCAGGAAACAAAGTCACAGGCTTAGATCTCCAGCTCTATCACAGACTTATAGGTAAGGCCCTTAGAAACTTCAATTTCATCTGGTATAAAGCATGATGGTGATAATCACTGCTTCTGATTATTTCAAAGGGTCACTGTGAGGCCAACTGTACAATGACTATTACTCCTATCTGACATCACTTATTGAATTCATACTCTGTGTCATGTCATTTAAGCTTCAAACCAATCTACAAGTTAGTTTATTTCTACCCTGAATTAACACATAAACCTGTAAATCTCAGTGGCTTTCCACAAAAAATTCTGATGCAGAGTTAGGTGAATCTTCAGAGAAGCTCTCTGGCATGCTGTGACTCAGATTTGGGTTGCTTTAATTTTGCGATGACACCATTTTAACACATGCCTCCCAAGTCCCCAAATCGGAAGAAAAGAGATCTGGAGAGTTGTCATCTGCTTTTAAATGCTTTAGCCCAGAACTGACTTAGAAGATCCCACTGGCCATGATTACCACATGACCCTGCCTAAGTGCAGGGGGCAGAGATTATAAGGAAGTACCCAGATACCAGGTGAGCAATCAGCATATCTGCCATAGACAGTGTAGTTTTTCCTGTTTGACAAAAGAGGGGACTGAACAGAGGCATTATGTAAATTACCTAGGACACATAATCCTTTAACAGGAGACTCCATTTTTGATTTAGGATTTTTAGTAATATTTTGATAATTTGTTACCACGTATTAGTGAATCATAACAGGCCAACAAAGAGTATGTTTTTATAATTCTTCCTTAATTAATGACTTTCTTATCTGATGAGATAATTATTTCATTTAGGTTCTTTTTTCACATCGTGAAGCAAAAGATTCTACTGTTTTATTTCACAAGTTTGGCAAATTCATATTCATATTCAAGTTATTCAAATAGAGTATTTCAAATAATAGAAATTATTTGAAATAAGACAATTTAAATAAACATTTCAATATAAACCTTGGATATCTTGGGTAAACATATACACACTGTTTTACATGGGAGAAATAAGTGTCCATTTTGGAGGTGTGTTTAAAAACGTTGAATAAATTAAGAAACCCTAATTTGGGTACTTTTATAGAGAGATTAGGAAAATTAGAAATTCAACAGTCTTGGTTAAAATAACTTCTTCACTGTGTTTCTGGAAAATGCATACTAGAAAGTGAGTAAGAAAGTCTCATATTATTAAAATTTCAAATAAATCAGCAATATATATTCTAATATATTTAAAATTATTAAATGAAACAACAGATAAATCATCTGTAATATGGAATGTACTACTAGAACACAGGATATGGATTAGTATTTGGGTGTTGCATATGGCAAATGTTTGCCTGTCATATTTGCAATCTTACTTATGGCTTTTTGAAGAAGTAGAACAGTGGGATTAAACCAAAGACTGTGATAGGAAAAGAACAAGCTATTATTCTGTTAGATTTACAGATAGTCATGGTCAAATAAAATTGTATGCCAGACCAAGAATGCTGATTTTATTATATTCATGGGTTATCTCCAGACATAGTATGAAATTCTTAAAAAAAAAAAAGGTATATCAAGCAATTTTGGGAAGTGCTTTTATTGTAACCATTGATAAAATTAGTTTATGTAACAGTATAATCTTCCTGTATCTTCTTCCAAAGACTGTCCTCAAGAATCACAATGTTTGTTTCTACTTCTAAGAATTTCAACACCTCAATTCCTCCTTTCAAAGTGATACTTTAGAAAAAATTCACTCTATTTGTTTGTTTTTTTACTGTACATTTATTTTTTTTAAAGATTTTGTTTATTTATTTTACAGAGAGAGAGAGATCACAAGTAGGCAGAGAGGCAGGCAGAGAGAGAAGGAGAAGCAGGCTCCCTGCTGAGCAGAGAGTCCGATGCGGGGTTCGATCCCAGGACCCTAGGATCATGACCTGACCCGAAGGCAGCGGCTTAACCCACTGAGCCACCCAGGTATCCCTCTTACTGTACATTTAAAACCCATTCGATGGGGCACCTGGGATCGAACCTGCTTCCCTTCCTCTCTCTGCTTACTTGTGATCTCTGTCAAATAAATAAATAAAATCTTTTTAAAAAATAAAATAAAATAAAATAAAACCCATTTGGCATGGTTTGGAGATATACTATTTATATATAAAGATGGATAGAAACAGATACATGTGGTCATTTATGGCCAGCTGATGGAAGGAATTAACATCAAAGGCAGTTGACATTTGTTTGGTAGGTATAATGTTCCAACCACTCTTCTAAGCTGTAACATATTTTACACAGTAATAAATAACTAATAAAAAAAGATGATAGCTGGTCTTTATTGACCTCCCAGGGTTGGCTTTTTACCAGGCTTTTTTCCCAGTGGTCTACATACAAGAAATCATTTGGTCCCTACAGCTCATGAGTAGGGTGCTATTAATGATCCCCTCAGTTTACATTGAGAAACCTGGTGCTTACAATAGTGAAGCAAGTTGCCCAATTCACACAAGTCCAAAGGGACAGAGGTCACTTTTGAACCCATGGCTCTGTGATTCCAAAGTATGACTTCTTTATACTACAAAGTTCCCTCTGCCTACTTAGCCTCTTCTGCTGTGGCCTCTGAGCAGTTGTCACTGTGTCTCCATACCCAGTGGTTTGAGTCAGGGTAGGTAGGAGCATTTCTTCGTGCTAACGAAGTTGCAACAGCATGGCTGGAAACTGTTGATTTCAGGATGGTGGCCACAATCAATCTGACCAAATGAAGCTCAAAGAAATTTATTTGTTTTTTTGCTTTCAAGAAGAAAGCATTAGAGGATTTCGTTCTCTTTACAGAAGAGATTAGAGAAGAACAATTAAGGGGCAAAGCTATTCTCCAATGCCTATGAAGCCACTGTAAAATGCTATACATCCTTCTTAAAATGAGGATCTGGGCTCTTGCTAATGAGGTAAAAACTATTCTCAAATTACTACTTAATGTCATGGGAAATATATGAAAAACACTATTAAACTGATTTTAAGACTCCTGTCAAAAGCATTGCCTTCTATATCATTTAACAGTCCCTATCTAAGTTTCCATGTTAGAAAGAAAGTGCTTTTGTGGAAATTCTTTTCAGGAGAGGCTTCTTCTCCCCTAAGGAACTGTATGGCTTGTCTTAGTAACATGTTTCATTTTTACCCTGGTGGTTGGGAAGCTCAACCCAATATGAATGCTCTCTCAAAGCAATCATTTAGCATCTGTGGCTGTGGCTTTAACCTTTTCCTATTTTCCCTTCTTACTGAGAACACAACTAGACTATTTTCCAGGCTTCTCTGCAGGTAGATAACTAATCTGAATCAATGAAACGTAGGTAAAAGTGATGTGTGTTATGTTCAGCCTGGCCACCCACTGCTGATTTTCTCTCCCTTCCCCAAATTGCTTGCTGATTCACAATGCCAAGGGTCATCTTTGAAGGTATGTACTGAAGAGAGCAGACCTCTTTCAACCCCACACTCCCACCTCTCTGCCGAAAGTTACTCCTTATATGGACAATAAATAAACTTCTAATGTTAGAAGCCATTAAAGCTTCAGAGGTTATCAATTATAGTGGCTACTATTTTATTAATTACTAAAGAAATGGGTAACAGACATAAAGTGTTTTTTTTTCCTTTTTTCTACCCCCCCCTCCATTTTTTTAAGCTCTACTGAGGTAAGATGTGGGTGCTTGTGTAACAAAAATTATAGCAGAACGGGTTCTACTTCACACAGATGTTCAGGTTCCTGGAGGCTCTGCCATCTTTAAAACATCCCTTCCAGGGACACCTGGGTGGCTCAGTTGGTTAAGCGGCTGCTTTCGGCTCAGGTCATGATCCCAGGGTCCTGGGATCGAGTCCCACATCGGGCTCCTTGCTCAGCAGGGAGCCTGCTTCTCCCTCTGCCTCTGCCTGCCACTCTATCTGCCTGTGCTCACTCTCGCTCTCTCTCTGACAAATAAATAAATAAAATCTTAAAAAAAAAAAAACCCCAAAAACATCCCTTCCAAAGTTGTTCTTTGCTTAGCAGTTAATTATTGGTTAGCAAGAAAAAAAACTCATGTCAGAGGCAAGAAAGATATAAATGCAAGTTATTTGGTGGCTAAGAATTTGTGTGCCGGTGATAACCTGAAGACAGACAATATGTTTGCAAAGCCTTTCTCTATAAAAGGGGTTGAAAATGGTATCATTGGTGAGGACTGGTTTCCACTGGCTGAGAAAAACATGGTATTAGAGGAAATAAGGTTAAACAATAATTAGCTGTGTTTCACAGAGAAATAAAAAACAATAGAAAGTGTCTAGAAATTTGAGGTTCTGCAGGATTTGAAAAACTTGATTGGAAAAACAGAAGCCAGGAGAGACTGGGTGGCTCAGTCAGTTAAGAGTCTGCCTTCAGTTCAGGTTATGATCTAAGGATCCTGGGATCAAGCCCCACACCAGGTGCCCTGCTCAGCAGGAAGTCTGCTTCTCCTTCTCCCTCTGTACATGTACACATGTTCTTTCTCTCTCCTTTCTGTCTCCAATAAATAAGTAAAACCTTAAAAAACAACAACAAAAAAGAAACAACAACAAACAACAACAAAAAGAGAGTAAGATCAAAACAGCTTCTGACAAAACTTCATTTCTACTCAACTATGCAGCAAAATTCCATCTGATATGGAGCTTCCCACTTAAACCAGAAGGCCTCAATATAGCCAATATTTATTTGCAAGGGAAGCATGAAGGTGAAGAAGAAAAAAACATACTCAGTAACTATGACCCAGAAAAAACTGTTAGTCTATCAGACCATGGAATTGACTAGAGCCAGTTAAATCACATGCCTAGTAAGATTATGAAGGTATTGTATCTAAAAACAAAACAAAACAAAACAAAAACAAAAAACAAAAAACCCAGAAACCTAGACTAAAAAATAAATTTGACTTCTTAAGGCTTAGAATGGGCAGAAAGTACATTGTGGAAGTCCAGCAGTATTAAGAAGGATATCCTCATCACTTACTTCAGATGTGGCCAGGCGTATGAGTAAACATGGAAAAGCCAAGAAGGGGCAGACTCAGAATACGGAAAACCATGACAATCCCTCTGGCTCCCAAGAGAGCAAAAACCAGGATCTACTTCAGAAACTGACTCACTGCTAGGGCAGAGGTGTCTACCATTATAGACATATACAATTCCATATGACCTATACATAAACCTGTGCAGACCAGTGACTACTATGTGTTCTTCCCTTATCTGGAGGACATTGGGAGATGGAGAGGAGAAGTGAGTTGGGGGAAATCAGAAGGGGAAACAAACCATGAGAGACTGTGGACTCTGAGAAACAAACTGAGGGTTTTAGAGGGGAGGGGAGTGGGGGATTGGGTGAGCCTGGTGGTGGGTATTATGGAGGGCACATACTGCACGGAGCACTGGGCATGGTGCATAAACAATGAATTTTGGAACACTGAAAAAAGAACAAAATTAAATTAAAATTTTTTTAAAAGGGCTTTACTGAGATGATTCTGTTGCTACTTCTCCACTAAATTGTGTGTGTTTCGTGTGTGTGTGTGTGTGTGTTGAGGTGGTACATGATACTTTGCCCTTTTAATCATAGGTGGATGATCCATGATGGGTCCTTTTGGAAGTATAGGTGCTTCACTAGAAACCTCAGAAACTTAGCTATCTGTAGAGACTGGTTGGGACTGGGAAAGAGATGCATGTGTTCTATGTTTGGGATGAAGGTTAAACCAGGTATTGATCAGCAGTGTGAACTGTGGCAAAGAATATTTACCAAACCAATTCCATTTTCTTTACATCTAGGGCATAGTGTTAGACTTTATTTTTCAGAATCTGTTACAGTTAGTTGTGACCATATGACTGAATTTATGCCAAAGGAATGCTAGCAGAGGTGATATCATTTCCAAGCCTGGCCCATAAAAACTTCCTGTGTAATCTTACATCTCTTCTCCCCTATCTGCTGATAAAAAGTTAACATTCTGGGAGACCTTGCAAAAAATGTGTTGAAGATGGTAAAGTCTGTCACCTAAAGCCTTGAATAACTGCCTGGAATAAATGCCCATTCCCATTCCAAATGAACTGTATTTACTTGAGGGAGGAATAAACTTCTAGTTTCTTAATCTGTTGAGATTTCAGTTTTCATTTGTAATAGCAGCTGGCATTATCCCATTCCATTTCCTTATTTTGGGTTAACTCTAATTTTTAATGATATATTTAAAAATTTCTTTGGTGTGAGCTAGCTTAAATTCATTCAATACAACAGAGGCAGGTATAAATATAATAAAACCTCCAAATAAAGTGGTTGGCTGTGAATTCATGTAACTCAGAATATACATAGTCTTATTTATAGCCCTGAAAACAGGAAATTCAGTTCAAGCAATTCTGGTAAGTTAAGAAAAGTAGAAAGAGTAACTATTACAAATGTACCTATATGTTTTTGATAATCATCTATTTGCCTAAGGAGTATATTTTTGATACTACCAGATATACTATAGGAGCAATTACATTTATTACTTACACAGTACCTGACAGGCTATTATCATTATTTATTTTTTAAGCTCTGCATGACAAGGTCAATCCTATAGAATAATGCTGATGAGCTATCTCAATACAATACTTTCTATTTCTTTTAATAGAGAAAATTTTGTTTTTGCTTTTGTTTTGTTTTATTTTGTTTTTTGGTTTCCTATACTTAAACCACATCAAACTACAAATAAACTTTTATCCAGTCAGAAATGATCTCCAGTCCTCTCGTGTTGGAGAGCAGGAACAAAGCTCTTCAACAAATTTAGGTGCTGCCTAAATTCTTTTTGACTACTACCATCCTCTCCTAAATCCCCGTGCACTAATGATTAAGGTGCTTCTCATAATTACAGTCTTGCCTCACTCAGCTTGGCCTAGTCGTTGGAATATGCCCTCTACTTTTGACTCTATTATTTCAGCTAATGATGCCTCTAGTCATATAATCACCCTGACTTGAAATCTTATAGTCAATTTAATACCTCCTTCTCCCTAACCCTGTACATCCATCCAATCAATTTCCAAATTACATACATCTACCTCTACAAAGGCTTTCACATCTTTAACCTTCCTTCTATTCCTGCTGCCTCCACCTCAGTTCAGATCCTCATTACTTTCCTACCTTCTGTGCTATAATAACTTAGTAATTGGCTTCTCTACTTCTGTATCTCCCCATTCCAGTTCATCTTAACACTGCTATAAGATTAATCTTCCTAAACTGCATCTCTGATCACAGAATCACAGACTCTCAAGATAAAAGAGGCCCTTAAAGGTCAACTGAAGCAACTTCTTTCTTTTCTTTTTATTTCTTAATAAATACTAGAATTGGATATATGTACTTTTATTATAGAAGCAATGGATGGTTAAAAAAATTAAACAGTACAAAATAAAAAGCAAAAATCTTGCTCCTTTCTTCCATCCCCACTTATTTCCCAGAAGCAACTATTTTCACTTTTAGTTTGAGTTTTTATTCTCCTGGTGGTTACTATTATAATTTGACATAATACAACTTTAACTTTCTTTTCTGGCTATAATAACATGTAATGCAATATATACTGACTTCCCATTGCGAAACATGTGTAAATTGGTGCACTTACTCCTTTCACCTACCTTTTAAATTTTGTTAGTTTTATTACTGTATGTATTTTCATGTTTCTAGGGCCTATGTAATTTAAATTGTTTATTAGTCCACAGTTCTTTGCATATAGCTTAATTCTAAAAACTTCTAAAAACTTAATTCTAAAAACTAAATTCTAAAAACTTAATTCTAAAAAATTCTAAAATAAGCATATAGCTTAATTCTAAAAACTGGTAAAAACTCCAGCATTTAAAATGTTATTATTAAATTATATCAGTGTAGAATCAGCAGTGTAGTTTGAAATCTATAAAGGAAGTTAAAATCAGCAAACAGAGATATAGTAAGGAGGCAGCCACATACAGATTAGCAGATTGTATCCTGCACAAGAACATCTGGCCAAAGGGGTAAGTGTGGGCTAAAATCCCATGTACTAAGCTCTGTGCCTCAGCATGGCATAACCATCTTTTTCTAATTTCCAGAAAAGGCTAGTTGACATCATAAGTGGAAGGAAAACAAGGTGAAGACAAAGTCACCAAAATTAGTGAAAATTCCAAAATAGAGGGAATGGTAAAAAGTGTCAAATATTACAAAACACAAAATAAGAAAAGGATTGTGATATTTTCCACTGCTTACCAATATGTTTTTGATTATTGCTGACGTTAGCAAAATCAAGTATATTGATCAGGGTGGAAGCCAGGTTTTTAGCGCCGTAATGAGGGTGTATTGGGACAATAAGGCTTGAGAATATGGAAAAATCCTTCTAAAAATTTGGGTATCTAAGGGGAAAAGAAACTGTCTGGTTACAGGGTAGTCAAATCTAATAATTTTTTCTTTGTAACTTCTTTTATTGCTTTTGTGTTTAGACATATCTTCAGCATATACTAGAAGTATTCACTTATATTTTCTGCAAGTTCAAATATGATTTGGTATTTAGAATTTTATTTAATTTTTTAAAAGGTTTTATTTATTTATTATTTATTTATTTATTTATTTATTTATTTATTTATTTAAAAGAGGGCAAAAAGTGAGAGAGAGCACAGAGGGCGAGGGAGAAGCAGACTTGCCACCAGAGAGCCCAATGCAGGGCTTGATCCCAGGACCCTGAGATCATTTCCTGAGCTGAAAGCAGATGCTTAACCAACTGAGCCAGCCCGGTGCCCTGTATTTAGAATTCTAAGTTAAAAATCCATCTGTTACATATTTTCATATGCACTGTCATATGAGTCTTTAACTGAAACTTTTTATAAATGGTCCATTATACCAAGAAGCTTCCATCCTGTCTCTGCTAAACTGGACCATCACCTTTATCACCTTTATCACTTACTTAATTTTTTATTTTGGGGGATCCTTTTTCAGTTTGCTCTTCTGTTCCCTTATTCTAACTCTAAGTTACTGAGTCAATATCAACTTAGTTTCATTAAAACACAATCTTTGGTTTTTAATCAGAAAGTTCAAAAAACAGCTCTCTTTGCTTAGTTTGAATCTTGTTTCTTTTCCATTTGTACAGATTAGACAGACTCATTATCTGAAAGCTGAATCCCTATTTTCAGTCCTGGCTATCTACAATTTTTCTATTGTCATTTTCATTCCTTTGTCCTCTTTGTCTGTTTTGGGAAAGCTTCTCCCAATCTTCTTCCAACAAGGACATTTTCTGCAATGCCAATTCAACTCCTTACTGCCAACAGTCTTGCTCTCTTGAATCTTTAGCTTCCTTGCAATTTTTCTCATAACACTAATCAATGTATATTTCTAACTTGTGATTTCATGTCATCTATATTCTCTTATTTTTGCTTTTTCATTCCTCTTTAAAGTCTATTCAGAACATAAAGCTGATTTTTTCCCATTTCCTTTTCCTCTATGAAATGCTTTTATACTATATTTTCTCTAAATTATGAAGCAAATGGACCTTCTTATGGCACACAATCTTTTCTGAGCTTCCCTTTTTTTCTCTCTATACTTCCCTTTGTGTGAGAAACTGTTTGTCTCTCATTCTGTTGTATGTAAAGATGGGGCAGTAGCTTTTTTATTGCTTCATGCCGTGTGGCTGTTTTATTGCTTCAGATCAAACCTCTCATCTGCTTGCAGAACCTCTAGACAAACAGCAGGTCTCAAGCCACGATTGACCTAATCTGACTATGCTCTTCTGAGGAGGAGATGGCTGATCTTATCTTGCCATGAACAATGGAGAAGTAATTTTATTCTTCATTAACTTGAAAAAGTGCTTAATTTTTCTTTTGTTAGAAGGGTGGAAAAATATGGAAACTCCTTCAGATTCACTCTTCTCTGGTCATTTCCATCTTGTTCCCTTCCTACTATCAGCTCATCATCCTACAATGCAGTGCACGCCGCAACTACCCATCTTCCACTCTCTCTGCCCCTTTGTAGCCCCAGCCATGGAAGATATGTAGAAAGAGGTACTGAGGTGAGGGATGGAGTAGTAAAGTACCTGTAACTGCCAAATATTAATTCATGGAGGGAATTAGGAGAAGAGAAGAAAGGAAGGCAATGGTGATGATCAGCTTCAGAGCAGGTGCAAGTTACTCATTTTTGAAGAGGACTTCAGAAATCTTCCCTTAACTTTTTGTTATGCTCTGTGGCCTTACTACCATTTCTGCTTTGTGTCAGATTTTAGTGCTAAAACTTTATATCTCTCTATTTGCAAGTATTTAGGTCACCTGTTGGTGTATCTCATTTAATACTCCATGCCTACCAATCCACTGCTTCAAAACTGTAAGTTACCCATCACTTAGGGAACAGACACAAGTCTGCCCTGAGCCATCTAGAGCATCATCCCCACCTGACCTTATCTACAGTCTGATTGGTTTGAAACTCCCTTCAGGGGTCAGAGTCACCTGCCAAATTGCTTTCCTCTCCTTACTTGCACCCTCCACTTTCTTGCCTCCAGAACTAGGTTGCATCTCATTCTCTCACTTCTTGTAATTTCATCCATTTTTAAGGAATTCTTTCATCATTAGCCTTCCTTACATAGTTGGCAGATGACTACAGGCACAAGTGCAAAGCCCTTATATACACTTTGATGTTTAACCACAGCCTTTATGTAGTATTAGATGGAATTAATGAAATCTGTACAAATCTTGTATTTGTCCTGAGGCCATAAATATTTTTAACATAAAAAATGTGTGGAATAATAACAATAACAATTAACAACAACAATTTTAATCAGTAGGAGACTTATGTTTGTACTTGACCTTAATGCCCAAGGCTAGCACCCCAATGGCTTCCTTTCTTTCCCCCACCAACTTCTCAAGCTTTTGCTTAAATTCCAGTTAGTTAACATGCAGTGTAATATTAGTTTCAGGTGCCCAAGAGCTTTCTTTAGCATCTCTTGCTAGTGCCATTTTTCCTACACAGATGTGTCAGTGACAGGATGGTTGCTTTCCAACAGCACCTTGCGGCAGATCCTCTGTAACTGCTATTGCTTCTCCAGAAGCAGCAGATTGCACTGCAGCTGTCCTTTTGCTGTACAGGGAAGTACATGAGTCCCCCTTGTAGCCTCCCTCCCAAGCACACATGTGATTTTCCAACAACTTCACTGGCTTCTTACAGTGGTCTTGTGGCCTTTGCTTCCTTTCAGCTAGTTCTCTCTCTCTCTCTCTCTCTCTGCGTGTGTGTGTGTGTGTGTGTGTGTGTATGTATCCAGTTGTTTATCTTACTATCAAAAACCTTTTCTATACAAACAGCCACTTAGGAGACACCCTCATCTCATTTCCCCCTTCTACTCCTTTGAGAAGTAATGTTCCAAGTTGGTTCTAAACTTCAAGTTACTCTGAAAGTCAGCTAATCATCTAAATGACAGCAGTGACATTTGGGAGTGCAGAAATCTCTTCTACTGGCTTTATAAACCCATCTTACAATTTTCATTTATTGACGCCTAACAGCTTGGCAATGAAGTGTTTCTTGAAGCCTTGATGAACCCAGAGTTCGGATACAAAATCAATTTAATTTCAAGAGTTTGAATGATGAAGGTGCACTAACCCAGTAGACTGGAAATATGAGGAGTGAGGGCAGGATGGTACAGGAAATATTAGAACTGGGTCTAAGCATCATAGTTTGCAGTCTGATATAATAGTTCATATCTTGGCTTCTCTATGTACGAGGTATGTGATCTTTGGCAAGTTACTTAACCATCCTGAGCATTTTGCTCATTGTTAATGGAACATTACAGTTTCATGAGTTAATGGAGTAAGAAGTTCCTAGAATAGTGCTTAAGTTAAAGCTGGTATTATTGCTATTCCTGAACCAGATATGCTGCTATATTCCATGGGCTCGTATGTATTATCTGACTTTGCAGGGCCTTTGTTTCCTTCCTACAACATTAAAGAAGTTGTCCGATGATTTCCAAGCTTGCTTCTAGCTTTTAAACTTTACATTTCCAAATGGTAGAACTGGAAGAATAATATTTGGTTTGTTCTCATCTTGGTCTGTTTGTAAGTCTGACCAATAAATCTCAGATCTTCAGGGCCATATCTACAATAGTTCAATACCAGTTCTATGCCAGACAGCTCATTAGAATGTGGCCTGACAAAATTTCACAACAAAGTGCCTTCTGGCCTGTTAGTCAATCAATGGCAAAGTGATCTTTTTCTTTAGATTTGGGAGAGCCTGACATCAATCATTAAGACAACCAGAGTTGGAGGCCACTGACCAATTTTACTTATATATTTCCAAACTTATCAATCATGGCCTGTTGTATGTAAGTGTCATTTAGGAGCAGGGCCTTGAGGGAGGCACAGTTCTACACATAACAAGTCTCTGGCCCGCAGTTTAGATCTGATAGAACATGAAGGTGGAGAATAGAGATAAGAAGGATCATGGCAAGTTTCAGCATGGTTGTATTCTAACAAGAAAATTCAACAGCTTTTTCATCTCTCTGAAGCACACTTAACCTAGTCTTTGACTCATCTTTCCATGATGGGTGGAATAAAGCTGCCATCATCTTTGAAATGATGAAACCCATCAAAATGCTAGAAGATACTTAGAATTGTGAGTAGGAAAACTGTGTGACTTTCAGAAAGTCACTAAACTAACATGGGTATGTTTCTTCATCTACTAAAACAAAGGGTTGATTGAGATTATCTCTGAGGCAAATTTTCTATTTTTTCTGATATTTTCATACTCAAGGTACCATTAGAATCTTGTGATAAGTGTGTCAAAATGCAGATTTCCAGATCCCAAGTCCATTTATTCTGATTAAGTTAATAAAGAGTGAGGACTGAAGGCATACATTTTTTTTTAACTTGCATATATGGGATTTAAGACTCAAGCCTGCAATGATGACAGTGATGTTGATACTGGTATAATAACCATCCTTAATGGATCACCTAAATGTACTAAGACATAATTCTTCACAGACCAGCTCTGTGACATAGGCACTCTTGCTAACTTTACCTATAAAGGGGGTGGGGGGATGTCCTAAAAACTATGTAGTAAATAGTTACATTCATACAGTTAGCAGAAGAAAAGAACCAGAATTTGAGCACAGACTGGCCGAACCCAAATCCTATGGTCTTAAAACTACTATATTGCTTCTCAGGTCCTGGCTAAAGTTTACCACAGCTGTCAACATGTCAGTCTTCATCTCTCTATTTTTGATAGGCTGTCAAAGCTGGATCTAGAATGTCAAAAATACCTAATTTAACCTCAGTTGTTGAAGCCATCCTGTTGTGTTTCTGAAATAATTGGAATGGTAGCATAATTGTATATCTTAGAAATGAAGAGAATCAAAAAAGCAGCTTTCGGTCCCCTAGGTGGCTCAGTCAGTTAAGCATCTGCCTTCAGCTCAGCTCATGATCTGGGAGTCCCAGGATCGAGTCCCATACTGGCTCCCTGATCAGTGGGGAGTCTGCTTCTCCCTCTGCTCTTCACCCTGCTTGTGCTCTCTCTCACTCACCCTCTCTCTCTCAAATAAATAAAATCTTTAAAAAGAAAAAAAAAGCAGCTTTCACTTCTTTTATTTAGAGCAACCAGGGCTCAGCAAGGGCCTTATGGTACCTTTGTGTGAGAAAAATACACTTCTTCTGGCTTGTCCAAATAAAGACAACCATGGGTAGAACTAATTTTTTTTTTTAAGATTTTATTTATTTATTTGACAGACAGATCACAAGTAGGCAGAGAGGCAGGCAGAGAGAGAGAGAGGAGGAAGCAGGCTCCCTGCTGAGCAGAGAACCCAACTCGGGGCTCGATCCCAGGACCCTGGGACCATGACCTGAGCCGAAGGCAGAGGCTTCAACCCACTGAGCCACCCAGGCGCCCCGAGAACTAATTTGAAAACTTATTCATGCTTACTAATGTAGCATCAAGAGTCTGGGGGCTTCGAGAGCAGAACTCAAGTTAGATTTAAGTCCTGATTTATACCACTGACTGATGGTTTGTTTGGAATACAACCTGTGCTACTGTACCCTGTGCCCCTATAGAGCTAGAGCATTTAGCATCTCTGCCCTTCAATTTTCCCTTCAAAGTCCTATACCTGAAGTTCTCTGGAAAAGTTGCACAAACAAAAAAGCAGGTATAAAATAAGGTATTGGAAACATAACAATGTGTTTAACTTAGATTCCTATATGTGGAAGTCAACACATAAAGGGCAAGCAGATGCAGAAAAAACAAAATCTATTCTGGGCATAATTTATCTTTGTCAGGTGTCAATGGACCTGCCCTTTATTTGAAAGCAATTTAATTAATGAGATTAGTGCCCCTGAAGTTCTTCATTGCTGAAATAAGCAAATCCATATATCCTAATGTCTTACAAGAATTTCTTCCTTACCCCGAACCCCAGTTTAATATACTTTTGAAATACCAATCATTGATCATTCACTCATCAGAATTTTTAAAAAAAAAGAAAATCTCCAAATTAGCTTTGGATTTCAAGAAAGAGAAAACAAAATAAAACATTTGATGGTTGTTGAAAGTGAAACCATATCGAGGTTTGTGTTCCAGATTTGAAAAAAAAAAAAAAAAAAAAGAAAGAGAAAACAACCCTTATTTTGATGCTGTTCAAAAGCCTGAGGCGGTTTCTAACCCATTTGTATTTCTGGATTTTTTTCAGCCCCATCTGTTTGTTTTCTATTGAGCAATCATAGCAAAACAGAAAGCCAGCTTCTGAGGATCTGAAAGCAGGTGGGGTTTGGACATAATTTGAAAGGCGTAATGATAAATTCTCAGAATAGAGGATCTCAGATTGGCCAATACCATTGTTATTTGGCATTTAATATTTCTTTTAAGTTTATGTACTATGTATATGAATGAGAATTTATTTGTAGTGAGACAATCCAAAATGTTCAGAAATAATCTGAGTTGAGATCTTTAAATATGTGTTTTTTTTTGTAACTGTGAGACATAATTTTGGATCTTTAAGACTGGGGAGATGTTTTCTCACATTCTTCTAGTAAATTCCCAGGTTATAACATAAAACCCAGGAGACATATTTTTAAACCTTCTTCCTTAAATCTAAACATTTAATTCTGATGCAGTACACTTCAGGAGGTCAGACAGTACAGAATTTTACTGAGATTAATAGCTTCATTCTAGATCGTTGAAGGTGATAAGATCCAGAATACCATATATTTAAAAGGAAACATATTTCTCCAAAAATGGGGGAGGGGAAGGTGGCAAAATTACCTAGACTTGCCTTTCATTTGACATTTTTTCATGACAAAATTTTGACATAAAGTCAACCTTGCCAAAGATTTTGAACAAATGTCTTTGGCTTTCCTGGACTTCTGCCAAAGAGCAGCACAGGTTTTATGACTTGGCTTAACAGAGGGACAATGGTGACTACTATGGAAAATTTACACACCCCTTTCATTATGGGTGAGCAGAGAGACTTCAGTATGTCCACCCACATGCTAAAGGCTCCAGGTGACAATGAACTCACTTCCTAATCAGATATGCATCATCATCTCCAATTTCTATGTACTGAGAACCCAGAGGCTGTTAGGAGGCCCTGGCTAATGTCTGGTTCTGGGCATCCTGCTAATGGCTAACACATAAAACAAATTCTGTCTTCTAAGGAAGAGTGTCTCTGAGGTGATGGAAAAGACATGCATCGATGGACAGATAATGGAGATTTTTAACCCATGAGCAATTGAACTTTAGTATTAGTCAGATTAGGTTAGGCTATGAATACCCCTAAATCTCAGTCACTTAATATATTTGCATAAACTATTATTCTAGTGCATATTGGGCAGCCCTTCTGCATCTTGTAGTCATACCACATGAAAAACACATCTTCTAAGGACACTGCAGGGAAGGAGGGGAATGGATGAACTGTCTTTGCTTACACATAAAATATGCCATTTCCTATCAACATCCATGGACCAAACTAGATTCATGGGACCAGCAAGGAAGCCTGGGAAATACAGGGGAGCATATGGAATAATTGTTGAGCATTAACTATTCTGCAAAAACCACCCTGTAGTACAAGTCTGGGGTTTTCATACTAGAAGAGAGAAAAAAATTTTAAAAAGGAAAAAAACTGGTTTTGCATATCACCTGTGGTTAGTCTTGGAAGCTATTTTCTCCTGGTAAAGTCTTAAAATTGAAAGGATTCATGGGATTTATTGAGTTTATTTCTGTATGTTGAGCAGAGCAATCGGCCATTAATTTACTTTAGCCGTCTAACTCGAATCTATTTACTCATACTAATATGCAGGGTTTGAATGGAATAGTATTAAGAGCTTAAGCTCTAGAGACAAACTGCTTAGCTTCAAAACCTATCTCTAGCACCTGCTAGATGCTGCATGAACAAGTTGTGTAAGCTCTCTGAGACCAAGTTTCCACACGTGAAATGGGAGGGATGATGTTAATAATAGGGCAGCTTCGTGGGCTACCATAAAGAATAAATGGAATGATTATAGTACATCCTCAGTAACACATGGGTATTTCCAGTAAGAAGATCCAATACACTAGTTTATTCCATTTTCTAAGTATTCCTTGCAATTAATGTCCCTTCACTAGTTATGAAAAATAGCTAACAATAGCTGTTGTAGAGGACTACCTACAAGTTTGCACCCTACAGATTTGTAGCAAGAGATATACTACTAAAATAAATCAGGATCAGAGAGGGGTTCCACAAAGGAACTCATTAATTCCCTGAAGATTCAAAGTTAAGGACTCTATCTCACGACCTCTTCATATCCTCAGAACAGTTAACTCATGCCTGGCAAAAACCAAAACCCAAAAAACAACAAAAAACCCCAACTTATATATATTTTTAAGATTTTATTTATTTATTTTATTTTAGAGAGAGAGCAGGAGAGCATGAGGCCGGGGGTGGGAGACAGGGCAGAGGGAGAGAATCTCAAGCAGACTCTGCACCGAGCACGGAGCCCTATGTGGGGCTTGATCTCATCCTGAGATCATGACCTGTGCTGAAACCAATAGTTGGTGGTCAACAGACTGAGCCACGCAGGCTCCCTCTTAATTACATTATTGAATAATGAAATCTGGTAATAGCTTCAAAAATACTGCTACTGTGTTTGACAGATAGTCCGCAAGACCTAAATAGGTGGATTTCCTTGCGCTATAGTCACATTGAATCCTGAGCCAAAATATATGCACGTTAATGCTTTAAACTTTCTCTTCCTGTTGTGAAATTAACCATCAAACTTCACAGAATGATAATTAAATTTATTTTTCCTCTCAAATAATTAACTAGATGCTCCTTCCATACACTGTTTTCCTGAGAGGCTATAGGTATTCTAATTTATTTATTTATTTATTACTTTCATTTCACCTCAGAAGCTTCCAGTGGGAGACAGAACACTAACTCTAAGCCGCTAATTCCAATATGGTCCCAACTGCTTTAAACTGACTGGTGAATTAATCTAGCTACTAAGGTTTACTTGTGAATGGTTGAGACGTTTGGTTGGTAAGCCATTGAACTTCAGTATTCCCTTCCTGTATATCTTAATTATATCTAATGAGATGTTTTCTAAAAGAAGCAAACTTCATACATTTCATCGAAGCTTCTACATCAAAGCCATGTTGTGTCCGCTGAAATGGCTCTTCTCATTAAGTGGATAGATGTGAGTGCAGTAATAAGTGACAAGGTCTAGGAAGGCTCCAGAAGTCAGCTTCTTTTGTGTCAATGGGGGCTAGCAATTTGAGTTTTATTTATTCATTTATTTATGTGAGAATAGCTGATACCAATTAAGCAAAAATGATTCCAAATGCTAAGAATAAATCCTCTAAAGTAAAAATACATTAGCATTCATATTCTTTGAAAACATTTAAAACTGAAAGCATTCCACTTTTAACTAATGGCACTCATATTAGTATATATAGTCTCTGGGATATCACTGTCCATTAAGTAGATCTTTCTTTTAGAACATGCATATGAAATGACAACAAAGAATCTTCCTCTAAATTACCAAACATGTTAACATAGTCCAGGTTTGAAAATAAATGGTGTAGAGGGGTAAAGTCTTAATTATATAAGAGTTTTGTATGTTAGACAAACAGCTGTTAGATATTAATCTAGAAGAATACAGGAAACAAGAAATCATTGGGGATCAAATAAAGGGCAAAAACTTCAACAAATAGACCGTCAGAAGGCCTAGTATGAAACTGAAGCAAAAAGATGGCATCTGCCAAGGTAAAAATCTTGATTAAAGTTGTCCAAATTACAAAGTTGTTACAGTTGTGAAAATCAGCTCCCAGCAGCAGACTGCTGGAGATGTTTAACAGGTGGGCTGGTTTGGATGCTGTAATGCTCTTAACTATACTTATGAGCAAAGAAGTGTTCAGTATTTTAATGATGGATTAACTTCATACAACCCTTGGAGACTGCTTCCAATATGTCTTAAAAATAAAAAATATATATTTTTTCTCATTAAAGGTTTCGATATAAGTCACAAACACCTGGGAACCTACTGGAAGTGGAATTCCCTTAGGACTGAAGTGATTGGACAGAAGACGTCATATAGTGGATTTGGATGCGATTAAGCAGGAGCCCTGGTTTGGTGAGAGGGTTTGCTGTGGTCAGGGACTGACAGAGAGTGTAGACCTATAGCAGAAGCCACATAAATAAATATGTAGCAGTAGCAGAAGCCACATAAATAAATAAAAGATTAAGGAATACACAATTATTATAATGCAGAGAAGTAAGTACTAACTACCTGCAAAAAGATAACCTTGAATCCAACACTCTGCGATGATCCAACCAAATGCTTCATAGAGAAATGCATGAACTACCCTGAACAACATCAAGGAAAGAACAGATAAGCAATTGTACCTAAGGAGAAAAAGCAATTGGAAGTAGATGAACTAGATCCTGATTATAGGTTGAATTGCACAGTGCCCATGAATGTCAGTTTTCCCACCTGGGGATGTAGAACTGTGGTTTATTCATTCCCATTGTCGTCTCTCAGCTTTAATGTGATATATTTTTATAATATCTCCATTTCTTTGATTTGAACTAGATGGCCAGATTTTATTCAAGAAACTTAATTCAAGAAGAGAAATATGGCCAAACATTGTATTTCTTTTTGTCTACTCACTGCTTTCCTGTCTCACCAGGCATCGTTAGTTATTGGTGGGGAAAAGAGCCCGATAGCTAGATTATCCTGAGTTTGAAACTTGTCATCATCTTCTCCTTTTCTCAATGTGAGTAAAAAATCTGGATGAATTACTTAACCTCCCTGAGCTTAAGTCCCTTTTACCTGAAATAGGAAATAAAGGATTATCACCAGCATTATGAGTCACATGATGATGAATGCCAGGTATGGGAAGTGACTTCACTGTTTAGACAGAGCGTCTGCTCTTCAGTTTACCATGGTCACTATGCAATATTACTTATTCGTTTACATTAGATACCTGTTCCTTATAAGTATATGAATGGGCTATCTTTACGTAAGGTCATAAATAAGTGTTGGACAGTACCTTAGTTTTTACAAAATTCAGGTGTAAAGAAAATGAGATGACATAGCAAAATGCCTTCAACACAGTATTAACAACTAAATGATCCTAGGGTCTTTGTGCTAAAACCCAGCATATAATAATAATTTTCAGTCTGATAGTGATTTTTCCTATGTTGACCTTATGATCTAGATTTGGAGCAGAAGGAATGTGAATGACTGCCCAATGCATACTAATTAATAGCCAAATGAAAAAATGGAGGCCCACAGGAAAAAAAAAAAAGATATTAGCATAGGTCACATAGTGGCAAAACCAGGAAGAAAACTTGGGTCACCTTATTGACTGTTCAAAGATTTTCAACTACATCTCTAATTTCTCCTTGAATGAGTTTACACACAAAACATTTACTACTGTGCCTGGCACAAACTCAATACTCAATAAAAATTAGCTGTCAGAACTGCTATTTCCATCTCTTTCCTTTCTTCATACTGTTTCATGTACCTATGACTTTCCATTCCTTTTAATTAATCAAGGTCTGACTCATACTTCAAACCTCACTTTGGACTTAGTTTCTGGTGACTACATATTCAAAACTAGCTCTTTCTCTTACGAAGTTCAACAACAAGTATTCTCCCTACTGCTTCTTAGCACTTAATTGATTGCCTAATGTCACTGAATTTCCTTGTTATATGTGTATTGCTCATTTTCCCAACAAAACTGCAATTCTATCAGAGGGTGGGGAAAATCTTTGCATTCTGCTCAACTACCATAGTGCAGTATGCTTGGTATTTTGCTGATGGATTGAGACATGTGCACTTGACTTCTAGTGTTCTAAGTAACACATCGATAAAACTCAAACCAGCTCAGAACATCTGTGTCCCATGCCATCTACAGTTGAGAGTACCCAAAGCGCCACAGCAAAGTTACAGCAAACTGAAATTTAAGGTAGTTAGATAAGGCATGCTATTATCTTTTCTAGAACTGTTAAGCTTGAAATTTACAAAGTACAGTGCCTCTGCAACCCCTTAATAAAGAGAATATCAACCTCTTGATTCATTTACAACATTGTAGAGGCTAGAAGATCCATTAGAATTTCAGGCACTATTATACTGTGTACAGGCTACATGCCTGTCAGTGCCTTGTAAATGGGTGATATTACGAATGTAGGTGAATGAGAGAAGCAGAAGTAGAATCTGTTTAGCAATAATTTAGAAACAAGTATTTGTTTATTCAGTAGTGCATGCAAGAATTAATTTCCCTGTTTTTACCTAAAAAATGAGGGCTGGTACCCAAAGGGAGTTTGCACGTTTAGAGTGAAGACATACACTTCAATTAAACTGCACACAAATAAATGAATCATGAATAACACGTCCTTGAGATTCAGCCATAGTTTTGTAACACAACTCAAAGTTCTTTTCCTTGCTGCTTTTTTTCTTTCAAGCAGAAGCCAACATAAATTTTAATAGAGCAGGCACCTGGAGCAAAATTGAGCATTATCAGTGTAGTACCCACAAAAAAACGAAACCAGAGGTTGGTACAAATGTTCAGTCCAGTGAGACCGTCTGTTTGGGTAGAAAGGAATGGGACTGTGTTACAAGGTCTTCAACAGTCCACAGAAAGTACACCGTGTCTTAGAAGCTGCTTCAGTGTGGACCTGTTTCTGATTCTTTCCTCCTCCATTCTTGACTTCTTCTTGGCTAATGAATCCAAGCAAAATGAAGTAACTTTGGACTGGTGGAAAGTGTGGCCGCTCAGATTGCAGGGTCCTTTGCTCTGAGTATTCAGACTTACAGTGTGTTTTAAGTAGAGAGCAAGATCAGGCTCCTAAGTCTAACTGATAAACTTGTACAGTAATTCAGTGAGTAAGAGAGAACAAACGATACAGCAGGTTATCTTATGTAATAAGTCACAACTCCGACATGAATGAAATTGCTTGAAGTCCTGCAGTATGCTCCAATTCTTCTTGATGTTGGTTACCCAAGAGATTCGGAATGAAGAGTCATTTTTAAAGTACACTAGTTGCTAGGGAGAATATTTCCCCTCCTCATTTAATCCTGTATCATTTTCTTTTTTTTTTTTAAGATTTTATTTATTTATTTGACAGAAAGAGATCACAAGTAGGCAGAGACGCAGGCAGAGAGAGTGAGAGGGAAGCAGGCTCCCTGCTGAGCAAAGAGCCCGATGCAGAACTCGATCCCAGGACCCTGAGATCATGACCTGAGCCGAAGGCAGCAGCTTAACCCACTGAGCCACCCAGGCGCCCCTTTCCTGTATCATTTTCTTCATAGGATTTCCCAAAATGCTACCTTAATCTATTTTTTTTTAATGCTACCTTAATCTTAGCATAATGCGGGGGTGGAAGGATAGCACATGGTTTGCTTTATCTTTTCTTGCAAGTTGCTTCATAAGTCAACAAACATCACTGCGCTGGTCACACACCTGTTCTGATGAATATATTGCCATATTGCCATAGCATCAGGTGAGTGGAAGAACAAGAATTAGCACTGAAACTGGGATGTCTATATAGATATCTAACCCTGATGCACTGAGAACCAACCCTGCTATATGATACGCTACAGAAAGTCTTTGTTCACTTTATTCCTTTAGCAGTTCTTTACTGAGATCTACCATATTAAGCATAAAAGCATATTAAGAAATGATCCTTGTACTCCAAGTGTCATGATCTTAAGACACGGAAACAGGTAATAGAGATTATAAAACTCCCCTAATAGATACAATTTTAAAATGCTGTTGTTACTGTTTAAAAAGTAGACAGGTTGGGACAGACTACTCATTATACTTAGGTGATTTGTTATCACTGAAAATTTCTGAGATTATAACCTCTTTAGAAGGGTAGAACCAGAAAGGTGATTGAAAGGTAGATATGAAGAAAGAATGGATATAAAGGAAACATAGGTACCAAGTACAGTGGATAAAGAGAACAGGACTGAGCATGGCCCTGCCACTCTTAGACACCTGACTTCAAATTTCTGAGCATCAGTTTCTGTGGAGATTAAAAATACAGCCTACCTCTTAAAGATGTTGTGAGAATTAAATAAGATACTGAGATAAATCTCATAAAGAATTTAGCATAGTGCCCAGCATCTGAGTTACTGTTAATGGTAGCTGCTGCTGTTGTAATTGTTGTTACAACATTACATTATTACAGAGAGGAAGGCATTATTCTTCGTTTATTAGTAATCAGTGTTAACCACAGCCTCAGTAGACTGGAAGGGCCCAGAAGTCAGACTGTAAGGTAGATTTTAAAAATGAATGAGGTTAGATGTAGCAGAGACACTGACAGCACACTGTCTCTGAAGAATTTTGATGGCAGGAGAGTACGAGAAAATGGTGAGTTTATGAAGAAACGGCTGAACTGGAGTCCATTTACAAACAGCAAGGAGTTAGGAATATCTCTGAGATTGTAGAGCAGAGAGCCCCAGTAGAGACAGAGCTTAGAGATAAATGAAAGGGGAGGGGAAGTGAGGAGGGAAAGCTTATAAATGCAAAGAAATTTCCACACATAAGAGGTGTCAGAGGGAAATGTTTACATATGCAAAGACTCTATGTGCACATACATTCATTCTGGGAAGAGCACCGAGGAAGCAAAAGATGGAAAACAAATTAGGCCAAGTGCAAAGTTCAATAAATTCACTGAGCTCTTTGAAGCGGTACCATATATACTCACTGTCCTTAATGGGCACTCTGAGAAGAATTGAAATGCATCATATATATGATCCATATGCATATGGAGATGTAGAGTACAGAAAGACAGAGAAAGAAAGGCTATTTCACTTGAGTTATTTGCTCTTTTTAGTAAATAGAGCAGGGCAACTAAGGTTTCAAAAGATATAATTCATACTGTTGATATGAAAATGTAATAGAAAGGAAAGTGAATTTCTGAAAATTTGAAATGTGAAAAGTTTCTGTGGATGATTGATGATGTATCCTTTTATCTTATGGTCTCCATTTGGTATTTTAGCATGAAAACCTTTGTAAAACAAAAATATCCATCTATGGTATATCTTATTTCATGTGATGTACGGTGCACATTGCACATTTGTTGTTTTGCCTGATCAGCCTCCATCTCTCCCTTCTGGTGACAGCTCTTTGGTTTTTGCCTTTACTCTCAGTCCTGCAGTTCAGATGGGGCTGATCAAAATCCACACCTTCTAGGATACCCAGGAAACCCAGTTGAGCTATTCATAGTCCTAATTTGGGTGTCCCAAGTTTGGGAATAAGATTTAATCCTGTATAACTCTTGCTGGAATTTTGGGGAATGAGGTTTCTTTTTACTGGGTTTGTTAAGCTGGTTGAATATAGACCTGGCATTGTAGGGTCTACCCATCTTTCCCATGGGGGAAAAGCTCTGCTGAGAACAAAACAAGCACATAATTCAAGATAACATTGTTTATCTGGAGCCAGCCATGACTGAAGACTGTCCCTAGACTCAGTGACACGGCCACGTCAGTTTGAATTAGTTTCTCTTATTTGCAAACAAAGAGTTTTGAGTAATAAGTGATAGTATAGATTCTGTTTTCCAAACCACACAAATTCATTGTATTTTTCCTATCAACCACCTTCCTAACTTGCAGGCCTACTGAAAGTCATTTCAGTTATGATCTCATCAACCTACAACAACCTACAATGTCTTACTTATTAGACTTTTGACCAAAACAATTCTTTAACATTTTGCCAATCCTGTATGTATGACACTGAGTATTATAAAGATCAGAAAAACATTTTTTAAATTCTATATGTTTTAGAAATATAACTTTTTGGGATACTTCTTCAGTGCAAAGGTGAATTATTTCTCATCTTTTATGTGTAGGATTACATTTTGGATAAAACTATACTTGAGACAGCATAATGAGGCTTTCCTATAGGTTATACTTGTAAACAAATGTATGCAATAAAATGATTGCATTATTATGGTATAAAAAGAAAACAAGATACAATGTGGAAACAAAATAAGGGGTAATCAATAGTTCAGTGGAAAATGTACCAGGGGAAGTTTAATGGGGAAAGTGAATTTTTAGCAGAGCCTTAAAAGATTAGTTATATTTCCTAAATATTATGTTATTTGATGTGGATGCATTGGGGCCAGGGAGGTGGAAAAGACAGAAAAGGATGCTGGAAGAAAGGCTTTCAGGATGATCAGCCTTGCAGAGCATCAATTTCAAAAGTATTTTTGAATAACTTAATAAATTAAGCTAAATAGAGTAGCTATAAAACATTTACTTGTTTTGGAAAATTTTACATATCTAGGTGGCTTTAAGAAAAATGTAAACACCTGAATTGCTTTACAAAGAAAGGGACTTTGTCTTAACTCCTTTACTCCTTTTATTAAACCAAATAAACAATAGGTATTTTTGGACACCCACTATGTATGTCTTATGTAATGTGGTAGAGTAGCTGGATTATGAAAGCCACATAAGACAAAAGAGCTAACTTTTTGTTGAATGTTGGTAATAGTTTCAGAAACAACGCACTTGCTTATATTATTGTAGTTCACATTCCTGTTGTAGAAAGAAAAAAAAAAGTGTGAAGTATTCAGAGTATAAAGAACATTTTCCTGGGGCACCTAGGTGGTTCAGTAGGCTAAGTGTCTGACTCATGGTTTCAGCTCAGGTCATAATCTCACAGTCATGAAATCAAGCTCTTTGTGGGGCTCTGCCCTCAGCCTGGAGTCTGCTTCAGGTTTTCTCTCCCTCTCAATCTGTTTCTCCCCCCGCCCCACTCACACACTCTCTCTCTAAAATAAACAAATAAATAAAATCTTAAAAAAAAAAAGAACATTTTCCCAACATAGGGAAAAACATAAAATTATACTTGTGAAATATATGTATTTATACACATATATGTGAGACTCTACTATTATACTTCTAGCACACAGCACTATGTCTGGCACAAGGAAGACTAAATAAATATTTGTTGAATGAATAAATAAACAGAATAATGTTATTTTGTCATTCTTGGAGTTGTGCCACAGAACAAGTACATATGCAAATGTGATGAAATATTTTAGTTGCTTCTGTAATGAAACCATGTTGGATGCACTTTATGGAGGTACTTAATGTTGGATTTTGTTTCTTTCTCTCTTTTTTTTTTTTTTTTAAAGATTTTATTTACTTATTTGACAGACAAGTATGCAGAGAGGCAGGCAGAGACAGAGAGAGGAGGAAGCAGGCTCCCCGCTGAGCAGAGAGCCCGATGTGGGGCTCGATCCCAGGACCCTGGGACCACGACCTGAGCCGAAGGCAGAGGCTTTAACCCACTGAGTCACCCAGGTGCCCCTGGATTTTGTTTCTTGATGAACTGTGTTTAACAATGTAGAAATACACTTGAAAACTGTACCTATGTGACACTAAATTTCCTAGATAAAATCTAAAAAGTTCTATAAAAATATAGATGTCTAGTGTATTAAAGCCAGATATACGTCTATTTGTTTCACATGGATAACTGATAGCCTTTAAAAAATTTTTTTGTCTAGATGTTTTGCTGAGTAGTAGGAGAACTAATTAATGCTTTTTCTTTAAAAAGAAAAGGAATAGATTTAGGGTGCTAACATAGGCCAGTGATCAAATACGCAGACTTTAGGAATTCAGTATATAATAGATTTAAGTATGCTTTTCAAGAATGGCAGAGTTAGTAATGATTGTGATGCTGCTACTGATGCTAATGGTAATGGTGATAATGAGCATAATATCACACTAGAGAATCAACTGCAGTCTACCTCCTTACTCTGAGTTTCCATCTTGCAGAGTCAGGTAATGGCACAGACATTAAAATCAATTTTCTTGTTGACTAGTTCCTAGGAAAAAGAGCTCCAGATGAATTTTAACTATCTAATGACAGATTTTATGACTAAGGCATTCTAAAAACTATTATCAAGGTGCAGGACCAATAAGAGAATGTGTGGTATAGAAAGCCAAACAGCTTCATGCTAAATCTGTTTTAAGTATCTGGGAAGATTCAGCTTCTGCTTCAGTGTGGTATCCTGGGGTGCATGAGAATTCCAGGCCTTCTGACTTCAATTAACCTCTCTTACAGATGAAGCCAAAAAGAAAGAAACATGCATAATAACTGTTGCAAAGACATATTTCAAAGTCATTAAATGCACATTAATAATCCTGGGAATATATAATTTTATAGGTGACAGATACTATTTTTACAGCTGTTCTTTAGAGAAAGAATAAGTTTCTCTTCATTAAAGACTAATGAGTGACATTACATTTAAGTGTTCACATTAGATATGCTTCTTTGAATTTAATGATGGGGCAATGAGGCCTTTAATTAAATACTCAAAAATCTCCACTGGGAGAAACAAAACAAATTTATCTGCAATTTTAAAAAATAATGGGATCCATCTGTTATATAATAAAATTTAAAAATTTTGGATGTTTAGATATATTACCATTGTACCTCTGAAAGCTTGGTTCTTGATATTGTAATTTACTAGCATAACAAAGTAAGTAATATCGTACCTTGTGTTTTATTATATTTTTTGTTTTGCCCCCATACTTTTAATATTCACTATGGAGTAATGAGGAATTCCTTACAACCCTTGGGTGGGTTTCTGAATTACTATTATGGTCTCAATATCCCACAATAGGAGCAAATCTTTAAGCAATAATTGAAAGAAAAATAATTATAAGATTAAAGATTGCTATCTAGAAATTGGATTACAACGAGTTTCCTAAATTATGTGATCTTCCTAAATTAGTTTTTCCCCCATTTTAGACCACAGTATGTCCATTTACCCTATGCTAGAATTCATTATGTATTTATTAGAAATATAAAATGTAATTAAAGTTATTAAAATTTAAAAAATATTAAAAAGGAAGCATAATAACATTACTGGATTTTCACAGTAGGCTACATTTAGATTAAATAACTTCTCCCATAGACACTATTATTTTAAAGGTTTTATAATTTCTGGACAACCTGGAATAGAAAAGCAGGAGTTACGTGCAGAAGAATTAAGAAAACAGTAAATCAATATATCACTTGGGATATTTACTGAGCACTTAGTTTTGTTCTTAGCTCCTGCTATTTTCTAGTTTGCCTAATGGTCATGATTTTGACAAATATCAAAGAAGAATAAAGCAAAATGTCATTTCTTAAAAAGGAAAAGGATTAAAATGCCTTGAAGGGGTGAGGAAGAAAAAATAACTTCCATAGTCCATTTTGATGGATTTATGGTAAACTCTTTCATTAGGCAAAGGCTTGGGAAGCCTATTGATATGGGATTAGATACAATTAGATGAGACTGAAAGCAGATGCTACAAAGTTTATGTGAGGTTGCTAATTATTGGTGGTTGATCTTTATGTTTTTCATGGATCTCAAGTCTCATCTACAGTCTGCCTTTACTTAATAATTTTCCTGAAAATTCCTATTAACAAAGAGCAGATACTGAAGGCTTTTTTCAGCAGACCAATGAAAGAAAGAATTTGGAGGGAAACAAACTTTCCCTTGAATTAAGTTGGGAAAAGTAATTCTGAAGATGCCATAGTTGGAGGACCATTTGAGATAAATAAAAAAGAAAATTAGAGCATCATGCTTTGGTAAATTGAAAAGAATTTCAAGAATATCTTGAAACATTTTGATGATATACTGCGGGATGTAAAAAGAAAAAAAAAATGATTGCTTAAGAGTGAAGTTTTGTTTTTTTTCATTCATTCTTTTGGCACTTATTTACTAGGCACCTACATTGTTCCAGGCATTGTTCTAGGTTCTGAAGATTAAGGAGTGAACAAACGTGATCAAGTTCTTGACTTAGTGGTTTGGAGCACCATAACTAAAACTTAATATTTGAGTATGCACTTCAAAGTTTGTAATATTTATCTTTTTATTTGTTAAGAGTCAAGAGATCACACTGTGAGAATAAGAATGGCATACACAGTACACATACATAGCACTAGCTCACTTCCTGTCAAACAATATTCCCAGTCCAACTTCAATTCTGGATTCAAAATCAAGTCTCTTTCTACATTACTTTTACCAAGTGTAATATGAAAAAACCTATTTTGGTATACTGTAGTAAAAGGAAGATGGACATTAAATGTATAATCTATATCATGTTTAGAATATACTTGTTAAATTACAAAGTGAGATCTGTAATGCAGATGGGTAGTGGGTCCATGGGATGTTAAAATGCAGGCTCTGTCATCAATGTGTAATTCAAAGTTACATACTCATGCATCACAGGATAGCTTATCTGACTTCTTTGGATTCTTAGTTATGGCACATATTCCTCTGGGCAAATCACTGTATAAAAATAACAGCAAAAACTATATTCATTCACTCCACTAATACTTATTGTCAATTATATGCCACCAGGATGCTAGTTTTGGGACTTGGTGGTGACCATAAACTGGCATGGTTATTGCCCTTACACACCTTGTATTCTGTGAAAGAGGACAAATATCCATTACATGATCACAAATATATTTCAAAACTTGCAAGTGTGACAAGTGTTACAAGTGAAATACCTGAGGCCACTGACATGAGAATTACTAATTACTAATTTTAGTTAGTTTTACGGTTATAAAACCTCTCAAGACATATAGGAAAGAAAATAAATGAATCCTGATTGAGATAAGAAGGAAAAGAGGGGGGCACCTGGGTGGCTCAGTGGGTTAAGCCTCTGCCTTCGGCTCAGTCATGATCTCAGGGTCTCAGCAGAGAGCCTGGTTCCCCCTCTCTCTCTGCCTGCTTGTGATCTCTCTCTCGGTCAAATAAATAAATAAAATCTTTAAAAAGAAGAAGAAGAAGAAGAAGAAGAAGAAGAAGAAGAAGAAGAAGAAGAGAAGGAGGAGGAGGAGGAGGAGGAGGAGGAGGAGGAGGAGAAGGGAAGAAGAAGAAGAAGAAGAAGAAGAAGAAGAAGAAGAAGAAGAAGAAGAAGAAGAAGAAGAAGAAGAAGAAGAAGAAGAAGAAGAAGAGGAAAAACAGGTAATGGGGAAGCAATCGAAGCAATCTTATTGCAGGTATAGAGAATAGCAGAAGCAGAAGTCCAGGAGCAGGACTGAGGTTGGTAGATTCTGAGTGCTAGTTGGATCATCTAGTGGAAGGAGGGGAGCTTGCTGCAAGAGTAGGTCAGAAGATGCAGAGACGTTGGTCAAACTGAGAACTTTTTTTTTCTTCATTCAAAGAGGCCTGAGAAGCCATGGAATAGTTAATAATTAATGAATGACATAATAAGGTTTTCTTTCTTCTTTTTTTTTTGAATATTTTTTATTGTGGTAAAATATATACAACATAAAATCTGCTATTTTAACCATTTGCGAGTGTACAATTCAGTCACATTAATTATATTCACAAAGTTGTGCAACCATCACTGCTATTTATTTATTTACTTATTTGAGAGAGAGAGAGAGAGAGAGAGAGAGAACATGGGGAGGAGAGGGAGAAACAGGCTAGACCAATGCAGAGCCCAATCCCAGGACTCTGGGATCATGACCTGAGCCAGAAGCAGATGCTTAACCGACTATGCCACCTAAGTGCTCCAATTTCCAAATTTCCAAAATTTTTATTACCCCAAACAAAAAAATTCTATGGATTTATATCATACTATTTTGAATTCTGTAGCTTTCAAGTGAGTCTTAAAATTTGTTAGTCCTTTAGCATTGTTCTTTTTCAAGCATGTTTTAACTCTTCTGATTCTCTTGAAATTCCATGTACCTTTTAAGATATAATTTCCCATTCCGGGAAGAAAAAAAAGAAAGCCACTGGGATTTTGGTAGGGATTGCATCAAATCTCTGAATTGCTATGAGATCAATTATTTTTTATGAAAAAATGTATTTTGAGATAATTGTAGGTTCACATGTAGTAAGAAATAATTAATAGATCCTGTGCACCATTCACTCAGTTTCCCCCAAAGGTAACACTTAAAAAACCACAGTGTATTATCATTACTGGGTTACTGACATTGCTACAGTCCAGGTACCTTTCCAACCACAAGGATCTCCACTGTCACCTTTCTGTAGTAACATATACCTACATCATCTTTTCCTCTAACCCCACACGTGACATCTGGCAACCACTAATTTTTTTCTTCATTTCTATAATTTTGTCATCTTTTGGTTGTATAAGTGGAATCATGAAGTGTATAACCTTTGGGGGTTGACCTTTTTTTCCCCTCAGCTCTGTTTACTTTTTTCAGTCTATATTTTTTCTCTGTTTTTAGATGACCTAATATCTATTATTTCATCTTACAGTTTACTGAGTATTTTCTCTGTTCTTTCCATTTTACTGTTGAAACTATTTGCTGAATTTTTATTTCAGATACCATATTTTCCACTTCAAAAATTGTCTTATCTTTCTTTATTGGAGGTTTCTATTTCTTTGTTGAGACTTTGTATTTTTTTTTCATTTGTTTTAAGTGAGATTTTAATTACTCAATGGGACATTTTTATTATTTAAATGTTTAAATATTAAATTGTTGGAATATTTAAATTTAAATATTTTTTAACTTTTATTTACTATTTAAATTTTTGTCACGTAATTCTCACAACTCTGTCATCTAAGTACTGTGACCTGTTGATTGCCTTCCTTCATTCAGTTTGAGATCTTTCTGGTTTGGTGTGTTCGGTGATACACAACTGAAACCTTGACATATTTTTATTAGGTTATGGGACAGGAGCTTATTTAAATCTTCTATTTTGCCTGGTTTCCTCTGACACTGTAGTGTCAGGAAAGCAGAAAAAGGGGTATACTCCCTTATTTCAGCCAAGAGAAGTGTAAGTCTATGTTCCCCCTTGGTCTCTGTTGATACCCATGGGAATGGCAGCATCTTTACTGTTGGGTGGAGGTAAGAGTACCATTTCTGCTCTAGGTGACCACTGATACCTCTCTAGCTGGGAAGGATAGGAGTCTCATGTTATTACTCCCCATGGAGCCTCCACTGAAACCACCAGGAGATGGCCTCTTAACACCAACTCTGTATTGGACTCTTCTGATGTCACTCAAGCCCAGTGAAGAGGGGTGCCTCATTATTTCTGGGTCAGGGTGAAATTCTATGCTCCCCACATAGTTTCTTGACACTGCAGTGGTTGAGAAGCTAACTGATGGAGTTGAAATTCCAGGCTCCTTATTCAGTATTTTCTGACACTACCCTGGTGGTGTTGGAGGAGGGGTGCCAGAGTGCCTTATTACCACTTGGTGAGCATGGAACATCCACTCCATCTCTGCTGGGGTAGATGTGTGTAGAATCACAGCTGTTTTCTGTGGTATTTGGGTGGAGTAAAGCAGTTATTGTCTCAAGGTTTTCTGTTTTGCCAGGCTGCCCCTTTCCTGGTCCTTCAGTTTTTGAGTAGGTCTTATTTTTTGTTTGTTTTTTTGTTTATACTTCTTGTCATGTTTAGGTGCTATCTTCTATAGTCTGAAATAGTCTGAGCTGTATGACATGGAAAGAACACTTGGAAAATGCACTATCAGGTTGCCCTTTGGTCCTGAGGTCTTTTGCCAGTCTGTCTTTCTTTCCACCCTTGAAAGTTTCTTTTTATATACTTTACATATAATTGGTGGGATATTAATTATACATAGTGGGAAGAAGAGAGAAAAGTGTACCTATTTCTTCTTCTTGGACATAAGGTTTTATAAAATATTTTATTTATTCATTTGAGACGAGAGAGAGAGCATGAGCAGGAAGAGAGGCAGAGGGAGAGGAAGAAGCAGACTCGCTGCTGAGCCAGGAGCCCAACTTGGGGCTCAATCCCAGGACCTGGAGATCATGACCTGAGCTGAAGGCAGACGCCCAACCATCTGAGCTATCCAGGCACCCTCGAAATCAGTTTGTTTAAAAAAAAAAAAAAAAAACAACTGGTTATAATATAGTAATCTAGTTGCAGGAGACAAAACAGGATACTAATGTATTTAGCCTTTTCTTACATATATATTTGAAATTGTCTTCAAACCATCAACTTTTATTTTTAATTTTTAACTGTATTGTCCTACAGAGATGTATTAAGCCTCTCTATAACTCCAAACTACAGTTGTGAGTGTGTGTGTGTGTGTGTGTGTGTATATCTTGTGTATACAGGCACATACATTTTTATTTTGGTGGATATCTCCTCTGTTATTATTACTTTTCCTCCACATAGCTGTTCATAAGTATTTGTGTGAATGTCTTGATACTCCTAAAAAAAGACACTTTAGTTTTATTACATGGATCATGAATTCCTTTATAGTTTCTCTTATCAAACTGATTTTCTATGTCATTTCCCTTTTGCCATATATAAGGCATATTCCTTAATCGAAAAATTACTCTTTAGATTCCCTTGTTAGTCTTTATATGGTTTGTAGTTGTTTTCTAATTAAATCTGTATTTTTCCTATCATATTCTTTGCATCTAATAATATTTTGTTTCTTTTTTTCTGTCTAAAGTCAAAGCATTTTTCTGACAACAGAAATATGGGAAGTCAAAGATGCTGTGCATACAAATGTTACTTGCATGCAGTAAAAAGATTTGAAAAAGCTCAGAGTCTATCCCACAGCAACCCTAAAGCTCTCATATGTTTGGTGTCTCTGGATTGATGCTGTCTTTGTTAACAGTTTCATTAGAATGTAGCTATACTCAATATTTGTGTATGATCTACAGCTATTTTCGTGCTATAATAGCAAAACTGAATAATTTCAACAGAGACCTATGGAACCCAACACCTAACATACCATCCTCTTTACAGAAAAGGTTTGAAGATCCTTGCTTTAGGAGATTATAATTATTAAAAACTCCACAAAAATAAAGTGAATATATGCAGCACCCAATATTTCTGAAGAATCCCTGATGTCCACATACAGTAATATATTTAAGAATGTGTGTTCCTTTTAGCATTTAATGCCAAGAGAAAAATGTCAGACTAATATGATGTTGTAGTTTATAGAGATGGTCTTAACTGTTGTAAATACAGGAAAATGAAAAATAGTATCTTCTAATAGTATTTTGCTTTGGCTTTTAGGGAGATAAATCTCCTTTCTTTTTTTTTTTTTTTTTTTTTTTTTAAGGATTTTATTTATTTATTTGACAGAGAGAAATCACAAGTAGGCAGAGAGGCATGCAGAGAGAGAGGAGGAAGCAGGCTCCCCACTGAGCAGAAAGCCCGATGTGGGGCTCGAACCCAGGACCTGGGATCATGACCTGAGCCGAAGGCAGCAGCTTAACCCACTGAGCCACCCAGGCACCCCTATAAATCTCCTTTCTTTATTTTCTTCCACTCTGGCAAAATTTCCATGTTTCTTTTGTAGGTGTATCAGTCACTGTATACAGTTCCAAAAAGTCCTGGACTTTAACTTAGTCCTTTACCTGGGCAGCCAGACACATACAAACAACTTCATTTAAGATGTACTCATGTAAGAAATGTCTCTATCCCAGACCTCTCTTTTCAGATCCATACTTGCATACTTGCAATTGCCTACTAAGTTTCACCACATGAGTGGCTTTAAGGCATATAAAATGGAATGAGTGAAAGACTGACTTTACCAGCCTTAATTTCTACTTCCTTTACTCTCAGTGTCAGTGAATGGGCCGATAATCTACCTTATTGGGCAAGCCAAACACCAAGTAACCATCTTTTGTCTGTAGTGTTCTTCACATTCACTCTCATATTCTGGTTATGTGACTGATTTTTATTTTTTTAATTGGCTTTGAGGTTCTTTTTTAAATTAAATACTTATTCTGTGGAGTTTAGAAAATTCACAGCAATTATCTCTACAAGTATTTTCTTCTTCATTCTCTCCTTGTGCTCTATTTGGGATCTCTACTTATTCCATTTTCCTTGTCTGTCACATTTTATATTTTATATTCTATCTTCCATCCACATGGATGCTCTGATCTATCATGTAGTTCAAAATCCTTTCTTCTACAACATCTGCTGGTTAAAGATTTTTAAGTTTTAAATTAATGCTCTTTCTTTCTTTTTAGAAGTTACATTCCATTCACTTGCAAGTACATGTATTATTTAACACTGTGTTCTATTTTCTTGTCATGATTTCTATTACACCTATACTTTTTAATTTTAACTGTTCTATTATCTTTTCCATTCATTTGCAAGTACATGCATTATTTTTCCATTGTGTTCTATTCTCTTGTCATGATTTCAATTTCATCTGTAATTTTTAATTTTCTTTAAAGATTTTACTTATGTGTTTGAGAGACAGAGAATGAGCATACACAGCAGGGGACAGGGCAGAGGGAGAGGGAGAAGCAGGCTCCCCACAGAGCAGGAAGCCCAATGTGAGGCCCATGCCAGGACTCCAGGATCATGACCTCAGTGAAGGCAGATGCTTGACTGAGCCACCCAAGCACCCTTAAAATTTTTAATCTTAAATGTTCTTATTTTGTTATCTTTTCCAAATAAGTCTACTATTTAAGTTCCTATCATCCAGTGTGTTGCATTCGTCCCTCAGTAGAAGTTATTTGCTTCTTTGCTGTTGTTGTTGTTGTTTTTTTAATTAAGTTCCTCTTAAGTTGGGACTGTATCTTTTATGATGGAAGTCCTGCACATTGTGGTATTTACTATGTTTGGTCAGTGGTTTTACATTAATTTTTTATGTAGCTTCTTTAGCCAGGAATTAGAATTTTTCTAGGCTCTTTTACAGGGAAGGCAGGACTTCTAATACACCTGTGTTTTACAAATATACAAATTCCAGCTCCTTGACTCACATAGCTTTAAAGACAATCTTCTATTTCTTTAATACACTCTTTAATAACCACAGTTCTTTTATCTTATTTTCTAGGCAACTATTTCTCTTATGATTTCACGACAAAATCTTTCTTCTTTACTGGCTCTTGGATATATTCTTTCATTTTCTTTTTTAGAAGTTGTAGTATATTTACCCAACATTTTTATATGCCTGTAGTGGCAGATGTATTGGCTTAGCTTAATTTATATTTTGAAATTAGCCAAGTAATCTTTCCATAAGCAATTATGGTAACATTGCCCATCTTTTAAAATACTCTACTAAATTTGCTATACTCTTAGGATATTGGCTCTAAGTTTTACTCTCACTTGAAATGTCTTGCTATTTCAATTTTTCAAACCTTACCCCAGAAAACTCTTCCCCTTGCTTTGTCTGCTTCAACCACCCTGGCCTTCCTTAATTTCCCTAAATGCGCCATATATTCTTGCATAATATTCTTCACATATGCTGTGCCTTCTGTGTCTGGAACATTTTTCTATACTCTCTTCAATAACCAAGTTTATGGATACTCATCCAGAACTCAGCTTAGATACTCCTTCCATGAAGAAGAACTCTCTGACTCTGTTTAGGCTTATTTAGTAATACATTCATATAATTATATTTCTTTTCTTCAGATCTTTTATTACAATTTATAATTTATATGATCAGTGATGTGGTAATTAGTTTAATATATAGACTTCACTCCTTTGCCAGTAGACTGTATGCCCCTCTCTTCTCTGAGAGCAGAGAAGAGCATTGTGTATTTTGATTCATGATTTATCCCTAAAGTCTGGCACTCCTTAAGTGCTTACCAAGATGTATTAGGAAGTTGTTTGATTGTATCATATTGGTTGAGAGAAGATTCCACTTGTATTGATTTAATATTATTGGGTGTGTATAACTTTAAATATATGAATCTAAATGTATCCAATCCAAAGCTATAATTTTTGATTTTGAGTTTGGCCAAGATTATAATCTGAGAAATTTATGTTTATTTCACATTAACTTTGACATAAATTGAATAAAAAAAGAAAATGAGAAACTAAAAGTGCTGTTTAATGAGAAAATTTAGAAAAGAAGAGTCACCCCATTAGACAGAACCAAAATATATTACCACATAGATATAGCATCAACGAATTCAGAGACCATCTGTTCTGCTATCTAAAGCTAATTAAATAAAAAAAAATCTGAGCAATTAAGAAACAACCATCAGCCTAAAGTCTGAATCAAGAATGATTTGATAATAAAAACTATAGCTATTGCAAGTAAACTTAATTAGGAAGTACCTGAGTGAAAGTCTACAAGTCATTAAAGTAGGGTTGAAAGAGTGAAGTATGGTGCATGGATATTAATGGAACAAAATTACCAACGGGTAACTGTTACCTGTCGCATTCTATTAGACTAATGAACTTAGCCTATCTAGGAAAGAACAGCATGCAATTTTAATAGTTTTAGAAAAACTCATAATATATATTTGGACTTTTACATACCAATATATTAACTGAAAGGTAGAAAAGCAAACAAGCCATTTCTTTACTCTATGATAGATACCTAGTTTTCTATTCCTGCTGTAATCCTCAGTATATCCATGTTGATTATTTAGTTTTCAATGAAATAAGAGAGTTGGTGAAACTTCTGTTGATGCTATGTAGATATGGTAAAAAAATACTTTTCATTTAACACAGTATTCTTCATGTGTTCAGTATTTAGAGTTCACAAAGTACTTTGTATATTCACATATGTGTATTATTTGACCTTTCTAAAACCTGTTGTGTGAATAAAACAGATGGCATTAGCCCTATTTGGCAGATGAAGAAATAGAGTTAAAAATGGGTTCATGATCACGTAGACAGATTTTAATTTAGTTCTTCTGACTCTTATGTCCACTAAACTTTCTACTACAGTATGCTTTTTCTATTTATCAGATAATTAGTATCTTTGTAGGCGGTCAATAATACTCATTTGAGGAATATTATGAAAAGAAATTTTTTTTCTGTAAGAACAAACTATCAAATCCTCCAGGCAATCAGGAGATATCTGAGTGTATGCTTCACAAATTCTTAAAGTGGTAATCATATGGTTTTTACATACAAAATCTAGCCTTAGGGCAGTTAGTCCTCACTGGAAGAAATCGTCTAGTTATACATTTGTGAAGCTAAAGTATATCAAGGAGAATAAGATAAAGCATCATACCTTAATCCCTTTACTGATCCTCATCCATAGCCATCAAAGTGTAAGTGGACCAAACATTCCTACCATTTGAGGGTGCTCATTACAAATGAAGACTTTGAGGTCCTACACAATCTACATCATAGAGGTAATGCCTAGAAATCTGAATGTTTTTATGAAAGACTCCTCTGAAAATTATGTACAATGTAGTTATAGAACCACTACCTTGGGTGAATATTTATAAATGTGGAAGGTGATTTTAAAATCAGATGATATCAAGTCTTGACATCTTACAGGGATAAGGAAGAAATTCAAAATATAATAGTCATATAAACTTTAAGCATCATAATTAAGTACACAAAAATATCAAGTTAAAGCCAATATTAGCCAAGGCTTATAACATATTAAAAAAACTTATGTCAATGTAAACTTGATTTTTAGGTATTTATCAAGGAGTTAGCATAATTCTTTTGTTCAACATTTGACCCTGAAAACAAACAACACTATCTGGCTCATATCAACATAGAATGGGAAAAATGAACAAGCATGGAATCTTTTGGCATGGGCAATTGTCCTTTCTGTATTTATAACTAAGCCACAGGCTTCCATTTAAAATGGCATCTGGCTAGTCTTCCCAGCGGCAATGTCTCTCAACTTCTCTCTAAAATACCTATTAAGACACAGGAAAACTCACAACATCACAACAAATTAAGACTGACAGACCACCTATTGCTAGAAAATGGGAGAAATTTCCACTAACTATAAAGTCGATAGAATTGCATTGAGAAAAACAATGGTGGCTTCATGAAAGAAAATAACCTCACACTACCGAAAAAGATCAGAAGATACTTTATTTTCCTTACATATCCTCCTCTCTTTCTGTCCTCCTTTTCTTTCTATCTTTCCTACACAATGTGCTTTCTGTATCTAATTTCTAGGACTTTAGACATCCATTTTCCCTTTTTCTATGCCATTGTTGCTTTTACAGGTAATCTCAATGTTTGTATCTTCTTTCCTATAGCAAGAACACAATGGAGTAGAACATGGGGATATGGGAGCCCTTAAACAGGGACACACTATGTACTGAGAAGTGTAGCTCTCAGAAAGAAAGCGGGGTAGTGTGAGGCAGAAGATGAAAAGGATGTGTGAGAAATATATGCAGTAGATTTTCATGTACACCTTTAATTTAATAAGAACTCCTGTGTGTGGGATGAAAGACACCCCTCTTAATTTCAACAGAAAAGATCCTGGGAACTGGGCCAAGAACTGTGCACATCAATTTACTCTTCATATATAGATCTGAGAAGATGATTAAATTTATAATCAAATGGACAGTAGCTGGGGCCAAGGGCATCCTACAAATTGGTAAACACTGTAAATAGGGTAGATCTCCATGCATACAAGAAGGAAAACAAAACAACATGTGTTCTATTAAAATCTAATTGCCACATAGGGAAGGGGAAAACAGAATATCGTTGCGAAGGCTCTTTGGAAGAACATTTTTAAAAAATGATTTATCAAGGAAAACAGAAGAAAATATTAAAATATTTCAGCTTGAGCTAAATCCCAATATGCAAGAAATAATGGTGCCTATGCATACATGAGCAGAAAGGATTGAGCGCAAATGCAGCTAGATATTAAAGAAAAGGGGGATGGTCTGAAAATAAAACAAGATGAAACACACAGACCAAAGGCTGAGAAGTTACGAAGCTGATCTAAATAAGGTATCATAAATTAAATTAGGAAAGCACAATTAAAATTTGCATCAGAGGCAGTAAAGATAAGAGCTACTATTGCAGCAAATAAAACCATTCATGTGAAGCACACAGTTGAGATTCATTCCTGGAAACAAAGGAGAAAAACCAAGGGACTCAAAAAAACTATTAAAGAAAAATTGAAGCAGATGAAAGTTTGAGAATCGAAATCTAAAAAGAGTATTTGAGGCAAAAAAGACACCAGAGCAATTAGAATGGAAGCAATCGTTAAAGGAAAAAAAATGATGAAAATTTCCACAACTGATAAAACAATGACTCTTCCAATAAAAATGCTTCATGATATTCCAGGAAAGGGAAATAAAAAGAACCCATACCAAACCAAAAATTCTGATTAGAATAATTAAGGTAAAAATTCATATGCGTATCCAGACAATGAAGTGTGTTACCCACAGAGAAACAACCTGAGTTGGTCTTAGACTTCTCCACTGCAGGAGTTATTTCATAAAGGCAATATTTATTGCATAAAGGCCTCAGAATTTTGATGTGTCAAATTTAAGACCTAAAAAGGCAAAACAAATATTCCTCCATATGTTAAGGCAACAAGAAGACCTTCTCAGATATGGAAGCACTTAAAAATGTATATACACACACACATATTTTTTAAATAGATTTAAGTACATACTACAGCTTATTAAGAAAGGATTAAAATTTTAAAACTCAAAAATGAAGAAAAATATAAGCTAGAAGATTTGGTAAATTTTGAAAACATTTAAATACAGGCAGCCCCTGACTTACAACGATTTGACTTAGCAATTTTTCAATTTTATAATCCTGTGGAAGAAATATGCATTTGGTAGGAACTGCACTTTGAATTTTTATCTTTCCTTGGCTAGCAATATAAAGTAGGATAAAGTATGATACTCTCATGATACCAGCAGTGGCAGTAAGCTGCAGCTCCTGGCCAGGCCCCCATCCCGAGAGTACACAATCTTTACATTTACAACTCTTTGGTACCTTACAATCATTCTGTTTTTCACTCTCAATATAGTATTCAATAAATTACAGGAGCCACCCAACACTTTATTATAAAACAAGCTTTGTGTCAGATGACTGTGCCCAACTGCAGGCTAACAGAAGCATTCTGAGCTTGTTCAATGCATATTAAATGCATTATCAACTTATGATATTTTCAACTTACAATGGGTTTATTGGGACATAACCCCATCATAAGTAAGGGAAGATCTGTAATTATATCAAATGTTGTGATGTTACATGTTGTGAGGTTACAAATTTTTGATGAAGGGAGATGTTCAAATAATAATAATTTAGTATCATAATTTGGGTCCAAAACCAAATTTTCTCAAATAAACAGGAGTAAATTTTAAAAAGGCAGAGAAGTACAAGCTTGTCAAAATTCTCATCTTTTGTGAATAGATAATATGGAAGTAAAAGGGAATACTTTCATGTATCAACAGAGGCTGATTAATGGAGGTTATCATGAAAACAAAAAAACAACTTTTTAAGGAATTTAAAACTGGAGGAATTACTTCAGAATCCCTGAAGATCATGAACAAAAAATACTTCCATAAAGAAAAAGGTAGAAAACAGGCAAATTCCAAAAAGAAAAAAACAAGACTTACTTATGAAGTAAGTATGAAAGGATTAAACTCTTCTATTAGAAAACAAAGATAATTCGATTTGGCTGACAATCCAATATGTAACTATTTGAGCCACACACAAGAGAAAATAATAAAGATAAAATTACACTAAAACATTAAAAAATAAAAATATATTTATATAGACACACACTATAATAAAGCAGTGGGAAACTACTTCAGTAAAGTGGAAAGCAAAAACATTACACAAGTTTAAAAAGATCTTTTCACAGTAATATAAACTTCAAGTGAATCTACAGCATAGGAAAATGAATTAAAAATAAGAATGAACACAAATACAGTTTGACAAGGAGTAAATATGAAATCCAGCCATATATGAAAATATTCTGTATTACAACAAATAAAAATCATTGATTGTAACATATACCATTGTTTTATTCACCACTAAAAAGAAAAAAAGGTGATTTTCTATGTCATCCTGTAAGAATCATCTCCTCAGAAATGTTTACATATGAAAAATTGTGCTAATTAGAACTGGAGAATTGCACTATTATAAAGCTTTCATAATAGAAATAGTATTATACCAGACACAAAATATGAAAACAGAAATGTGACAGCCCAAAGAGCCTTGAAATAAATGTTTGTATGAATAATACCTTAATAATCTATATAAAAACTTTAGTTCACATGATATCCTAAAAGAAGCCTAACAAACTGGCTAGAAAGATACAGAATATTAAGGGGCACCTAAGGTGTATCAGTAGGTTAAGCGTCTGCTTTCAAATCCAGTCAGGACCCCAGAGTCTTGGGATCGAATCCTGCATTGGGCTCCCAGTTTGGTGGTGAGTCTGCCTCTCCCTCTGCTCCTCCCCCTGCTCATGCTCTCACTCATTCTCTCTCTCTCAAGTAAATAAATAAAATCTTTTGTTAAAAAATATTTTATTTATTTATTTGACAGAGAGAGATCACAAGTAGACAAAGAGGCAGGCAGAGAGAGAGAGAGAGAGAGAGGGAAGCAGGCTCCCTGCTGAGCAGAGAGCCCGATGCGGGACTCAATCCCAGGACCCTGAGACCATGACCCAAGCCAAAGGCAGCGGCTTAACCCACTGAGCCACCCAGGTGCCTCAATAAATAAAATCTTTTAAGAAGAAAGACATAGAATATTCAACAAATGGCATGAAGAAAAAAATACATCTTTGCTAAAAATGTCAAGTTACTGTTCACTGAACAATACTGTTCATATTCGTTTAGGTATAAAAATGATGTAATAAAAGACCAAAGAAAATAAAAGTGAATATTCAAATGGTCTTGGACAGGTAGGACTAAGTAAACTATTGTTTTAATAAACAATGGGGAAAAGTCACACAAGGAACTTTTAACTGTGTGAGAAGTTAAGATTTCTAAACTTCTGGGGGCGCCTGGGTGGCTCCGTTGGTTAAACATCTGCCTTCATCTTCGGTCATGATCTCAGGGTCCTGGAATGGAGCCCCATGTCTGGCTACCTGCTCAGCGGGGAGTCTTTTTGCCCCTCTCCCTTGGCCCCTCCCCCTCTCTCGTGTTCTCTCCCTTTCTCTTTTTCTCAAATAAATAAATAAAATCTTTAGGAAAAAGATTTCTAAACATCAGAAACATAAAAACTGAAAGCTAAAAATTAGGTTGAACCATACGGTATCACTACTTTTGTGGGTTAACATGGCTAAGTACTGGCAACCTCTAAGAAATTGGGAGTAAGTTTAAACAACATGAAAATTAAAGGTTGAATATCCTTGACTGATTAAAAACATCTACAGATTGTGATAAATACAGTAACACACCAGTAGAAAAATAGATGAATGACAATAGGAGTTAATTTCTAGAAGAAACAGAAATGGCCAATAAAAACAAAAAACATTTCCACTTAACGTATATTTTAGATAAAAAAAACAAAAGGGACTATACCAAAGCGTTACTTAATGGTTCTCTCTGCATGTTGACATTATGGATGATTTTAATTTGGGGGATTTCTGGTATTGTTTTATTTTGCTTATACTTTTCTGTATTTTGAAAATATTCTCAAATGAGCTTGAGTTGTTCATTAACATCAGGAACATATATAAATACATACAGTGACTGGGATAGAGCAGATGGTACCCAGCAGAGAGAACAGAGCAAATGAAAATAGGAGGCTTAATGTAGAATGTTTCTGTTGGCTGAGGTTGGAGTGGAGGGACAGTCACTTGCCTCTCTGAGAGCTATACTTTGACAGCACAGCAGGTATTTTAGAAACAAGTGTGCCTGAGAGGGACTCAGGAGCACCTTCAACTTAGTAACACTGAAGACCTCAGCAGCCCATAAGTAGGGTATCTAAGGAGGGCAATGAGCAAGGCTGTATTCCTAAAATAAGAATTCTGACCCCCTCAGGGTGCCTGGGTGGCTTGGTGGGTTGAGCCTCTGCCTTCACCTCAGGTCATGATCTCAGGGGCCTGGGATGGAGCCCCGCATCCGGGTCTCTGCTCTCTGCTCTCTGCTCAGCAGGGAGGGCGCTTCCCCCCCACTCTGCGCCCCCTCTGTTTCTCTGCCTGCCTCTCTGCCTACTTGTGATCTCTGTCAAATCAATCAATCAATCAATCAATCTTTAAAAAAAAAAAAATTCTGACCCCTTAGTGTCATAGGCCATTTCAATTTTTTTTTTAAATCTTTCATACTACTTCTTGTATGGTTGATTAAAGCAAGTAACACATATATTGATAATTAACTTTCTACATGGGGAGAATGAAACTTTTATTAAAGGGGATGCTAAAATTGCCGATATGTCACAATTCCTAATGATTCTTGTCCTCAAAATTGCAGATATTAATATGACCCTAGAAATAGAAAAGTTATCTAGTTTAAGTAGTTCTTAAAATGTGATTCCCCAGACCAGCAGCAGCACTGCATGGGAATTTGTTAGAAATATAAATTCTGGGGCACCTGGGTGGCTCAGTGGGTTAAGCCTCTGCCTTCGGCTTAGGTCATGATCTCAGGGTCCTGGGATCGAGCCCTGCATTGGGCTCTCTGCATGGCGGGTAGCCTGCTTCCTCCTCTCTCTCTGCCTGCCTCTCTTCCTACTTGCGATGGCTCTCTCTCTCTGTCAAATAAATAAATAAAATCTTAAAAAAAAAAAAAATACAAGTTCTGAGGCCTCACTAATATCTACTACATCAGGAACTCCAGGAGTAGGGTTCAGCAATCAGCCCTGGTGGAGCTGAATACACATGCTCCCAAAGACAACATACAAATGGCCAACAGGCTCATGAAACAGCGCTTAGCATCACTATTCAGCAGGGAAGTACAAAGCAAAACCACAACAAAAAGATTCACCTCAGACATGTTAGAATGGCTATCATCAAAATACAAAAAGTAACAAATATTGGAGACGATGCGAAAATGGAACCCATGTATACTGTTGGTAGGAATGCAAACTGGTACAGCTGCTATGGAAAACATTACCAAGATTCTTCCAAAAATTAGATAGAGAGCTGTCACGTGATGCAGCAACCCCACTTCTGGATATATGCCCAGTGGACATGAAAAAAAGGATCTTGAAAAGATCCCTGCACTTCCATGTTCAGTGCAGCATTCCTCCCAATAGCCAAGGTACGGAGACAACCCAAGTATCTGTCAGTGGATGAATGGATAGAGAAGATGAAGGGTGTGTGTGATAATATGGAATACTATTCAGCCAAAGAAAGAAGGAAATACTGCCATTTGCAACAACATGGATAGACCTTAGGGCATTATGGTAACTGAAATACATCAGACATAGACCGATACTATATGATATTACTTGTGTGTAGAATCTAAGAAAGCCAAACTCATAGAAACAGCAGAATGATGGTTACCAGGGGTCAGGGGTGGGGGAAGTGGGGAGATGCTGGTCAAAGGGTACAGACTTTCAGTTATAAGATAATTAAGTTTTGGGTATAATGTACACCATGGTGATTATAGTTAGTAGTGCTGTAGTATATACTTGAAAGTTACCATGAGAGAGATCTTAAATGTTCTTACCATAAAGAAGTAGTAGAAATTAAGGGATGTGATGTAGGTGTTAGCTAAAGCTGTGGTGGTCATTATTTTGCATTATATAAGTGTATCAAATCAACACATGTATATTTAAATTTACACAGTGTTTATGTCAATTATATCTCAATAAATCTGGCATGGATAAGGAGGGAAAATATTTTTAAGGTTTAACAGAAAATTATAATATGCCAAATATCTTATAATAAGTAACATTTATTGCTGTTCTTTTCCCATGTTTTCAAAATAATCATTAATTTCATTAGCAAAATTCTCATAGGATATGAAAATCTTGGTTATTCATACTGAATAATCCTTTCAAAAATGTACAGCAAAAAAAAAAAGGAAAAGAAATATGGGATGTGTATTTATTTTAATTTTGTCACAGTTAACTTTGGAAGTAGTTGAGGTCTAAACAAATCTTAAAATTTCTTTGCTGTGAACTTTAAGCTTGTTTCTGTGTTATGACTTTTGTACCAGTTATTCTATTTGGACTGCCATCCCCTTTATTTTTCCATAGTCGGTTCCTTCCCTTTATTCAGGATCTATCTCAGAGCACTTACATGCTTACCCAAACTAAATTAGCTGTTTAATCCCCAACAACTCTCTCTACATCAACTATGTTCACTTTACTGTTTTGGTAGGACTTAGGACTGTTGGAATTAATTTTGCACGATTCATCAGTTGTGCTGTTTATTTACATATTTATACCATTATTTCATTATACTGGAGGTACCATAAAAGGTAGACTCTTTAAATTGATCACCATTGTGTTACTATCACATAGAAGAATGCCTGGCACATGGTAGGCACTCAATAAATAGATGTTGATGAAAAGCAGAGAATCTGATGTTTTATACCAGTGTTTTGAAAACTTTTTCTGTAAAGGACTGGATAGCGAATATTTTAGGTTTTGTGCACCATGTGGTCTCTCTCATAACTATTCACCTCTGCCAGTAGTAGCACAAAATAGCCAGAGATATTATGTAAGCTTATGAACCTGGCCATGTTACAATAAAACTTTATTGAAAGAGGAGATGGGCTGAATTTGGCCTGTAGGTCTTAGTTCAACAAACCTATTTTGTAGCATCATTAACAAAAAAACTTCTACTGGAATGGAAACTATCTCCCTTCATCAAGTTGCCAACTGCAACTTGTAGACTTGCACTGTGACTCTTGAGAGGTTTTGGATACATACTCCTACCAATGACTTTTTTAAGTACTTTTTTATTTTAGAAAAGTTTAGACTGACATAGAATTGCAAGAGAAGTACAGAAAATTTTAATGTATCCTACACCCAATTTTTCCTATTATTAACATCTTATAATGGTTCATTTATTCTAATTAATGAACCAATATTAATGTATCATTATTAAATGAAGTCTATATTTCTTTCAGATTCCCTTAGTTTTTATCTATTGCCCTTTCTCTGTTTCAGGGTCCCATTATATCATACTGCATTTATAGTCGGGTATCCTTATGCTAATTATTTTTAAGAGCATAAACTGTTCTATCTTGTCTCTCATTTTTGCCCATTTCCCCTCTTCCTTCTCTTTCCCATGTCTGGGCCAAAATCCGGTTGTAGCAACTGGTGTAGGTTACAAGATGCTTAGGAAGACAGCATAGTACTTCAGATATAACACAAGTTCTGCTCATATCCCTGAGTTTTCTGGACAGATAACTTAATTTTGCACACATCAGTTTCCAGGTTTTTAAGTTAAGAGGCTAAAACTCCTGTCTCTTTCATGAGCCCATTTCAGAAGGAAGTGGACTACTTTATGTTAAAACGCTGCTTGAAAGCATCTTGCAAACTCTAAAGAACAATTCCAATACAAGGATAATTATTAATGTCAAAGGTCAGAATTGTGAGGGCAAAGTGCCAAATCTTTCTTCCTGACTTCAAGGCTGGAAACTATTGTTATTAATTAGATCCACAGTAAAGAGCAATAGGCAGTTGAGACTGAATTCCTAAGCACTTATGCAGAACTCCTAATGATATTTTATGCTTCAGACCAAATTGAATAATCATTAGATATTTTACTGCCAAAATAAAATCTAAGCAGACAAAAATGTACCTTCTGTTTAAAATTCATCATGGTGAACTGTGGAATTATATCAACAGGGACATTTTCCATGGATAGACTCGGTCTTGAGCCAACATGATCTTCTTCCACATATATCAGCATTTGAAAGTGTTAGCTGTTTTCCAAGTGTAATGTAAGTAACATAAATATTGATTGGAAAAGCCCCTGTTGTGACTCTGAAAGTTGAAAACACTTCAAAGATGCTTGTAAATAAATTAGGAAATCAGGTGAGCCTACATCAGAATTAGTTGAATGCCTGCCTTCTTATTCCCCCTTAAGAGCCTGCAGTTTCTGCCTCCCTCCCTCCCTCCTTCCCTCCCTCCCTCCCTCCCTTCCTGCCCTTCCTCTAGGAGATATTTCTCATATCACAAATTATAGACCCTTCATTGCACAGTGAATGATTGGATTTGACTGAACTCTCTAAATATTTTGGGCTATTATTTTGTTTATCATAGTGCAAGCCCAGCGCACATTTTGTGAAAACACTTCTCTATGGTATTTCTGAGTGTGCACCTTAGTCTACTAACTATATAAGTATTTCTCAGATGCTCCAGGGCAGCACCATCCAATAGACCTTTCTCTGATGGTGGGTATGTCCATCTGAACTGTCCAATATGGTAGTCACCTGCCACTTGCAACTCTTAAGCACCTGAAATGTGGCCAGTACAACTGAGAAACTTTTAAAACTTTAATTGATTTAAAGTATAAAATAAGTACGTGCATGTGGCTAGTGACTACTATAATGGATGGCACAGATCTAGATCATTCTTTTATCCCATGCTTTAAAGATGAAAGGCAGTGTAGACAATCTACATTTTCATTTCATTAAAGTCTAGATACTGTATCTTGGAACCCATGTATGACAACCATATTTGAATTCTTGAATTTCTGAAAAATCGTCATAGAAAAAAATGTGAGGAAACTTTGGGGACAAGTTACTTGATTTTTAAAATTGGAAAAACAGTTACATTGGAAGTCCTGATATCTCTCCTCTTCTGTCCTCAAGTTGTTTTGTCTGACATTTGTTGTCCTTTCATAATCTAGGCCCTGCCTGGCAGTCTAAAGCAGCCTGACATAAATCAGACAAGGCTGCATCACACATTACAGATAATAGCGCAGTGGATGGAATAGGTTAAAGACCTTTATTTGTAGTCAAACTAGAGTAATTGGAACCCCTGGGTCATTCTTCTCAGTTCTTGGGACTTCCTTTTTCTTTTCAATCTCTAAGTGAATTTGATGATAGAAAGTCTCAAGGCTCTCTCTTCTCTAAGTTTAGTGGACTGACTAGCATAGTCCACTAATTGTGAATCATTAGTCCTCACTGAGATTCAGTACAGTATAAATCACCCTTGACATAACTGTGGACACCATACACACACTATGTTCCAGAGCCTCTTTTACGTGTTTTTCTTACATCACTGTTTTTTTTTTCCTTTTAAAAAAATTATTTATTTTTATTAGAAAGAGAGGGAGCACAAGCAGAGGGAGCAGCAGGCAGGGGGAGAGGGACAAGCAGACTCCTTGCAGAGCAGGGATCCTGATGTGGGGCTCCATCCCAGGACCCTGGGATCATGACCTGAGCTGAAGGCAGACACCTAACCAACTGAGCCACCTACCACTCCACTTCTTTTTTTCTTAAGATTTATTTATTTGAGGCAGAAGGAGAGAATGGGAAGGAGCAGCGGGAGAGGTATAGAGTCTCAAGCAGACTTCCTGCTAGGTGCAGAGTCCAATGTGGGGCTCAATCCCATGACCCTGAGATCACAACATGCGCCCAAACCAAGGTTTGGATGCCTAATCAACTGAGCCACCCAGATGCCCCCTGCATCACCTGTTTACAATAATCCTAAAGATAGATAACTGCTATCATTATCTCTATTTTTCAGATGAGGAAACATGAGGTGGCTCCTTTAGAAAGTTGTAAAATCAAAGTTTCAATCCATGCAGCAAAATTATAAAACTTTCACCCTCAACTCAATCATTATGCCAAACTGTTTTGTCAAAAGCCAGGTAGAGAAATTAATGCTACTCTAGCTGTTGAAGTACTTTCCACCTTGCAATGGACTTGACCCATTAAATCAATGATAAATTTAATGTATTAGAACAAACTTCTTCTTAATATTTGAATAAACAGATTAAAAAGAACATAAGCAATGTGAAACAAATAGATTTCCAAAGAATGCCTCCTTCCGTATCGGCAGCATCCTAGAGGTAGCAGGCTTTTTGAAAATGAGTTTCCAGTGAAGGTGTTGACATATCTTCAGAGGTCTAATTTATTCTGAATTGTTCTCATCTGCTTTCTATTTGAGAAGACGGCAACACTCCCAATGGTACCAAAATAAGCCATACCATGAATGGTTTAGAAAATAACATTGATTAGATATAGAGAATTCAGCACTGGCAAAGTGACAATAGTGTAATACTAGCTATCATTAATTAAAACACTATGTGCCAGATATTTGTTCTAGAACTTTATATGGCTAGTTTGTTTAATGTTCTCTAGAAACATTTCTTTAAAAAATATTTTATTAATTTATTTATTTTAGAGAGAGAGCAAATGGAGGGACAGAGGGGGAGGGGCAGAGGGACAGAGACTGAAGCACAGGCCTCCTCCCACCCCCGCTCCGCCCACTGTCATAGAGTGCAGAGCCCAACGTGGGGCTCCATCCCACCACCCTGAGATTATGACCTCAGCCAAAACCAAGAGTCAGATGCTTAACTGACTGAACCACCCAGGTACCCCTAGAAACATTTTATTAAGTAAATATTATTATTGCACCTTTGTTCTAGATAAGAAAGTAGAAGCAGAGAAAGTATAAAATAATTGGTCCAGGGTCACTGAAATGGTAAATGGTGGGACAGGAATTGGAATCCAGGCAGTCCACATCCATTAGGCTGGACTTTCTCTGTGTCAGCAATCCTCAATTTAGGAGAAGGTGCCCCTGTAGGGATACAGAAGGCTGCTCTCCTATGGCCTTGATTAGCAAGTGTATTCCTTCCCCCCAACCCATAAGAGCTTGCCCAAGAGAAAAGAGAAAAAAATCCAATTATAAAGAGGAATGAGATTCAGATCCAACTAACATGAGGAAAAAGAAACTTGGTTCTGATAGATGAAGTAATTTGCTATATATACAGAATGCTTCAAGTTACAGGAAGACTGAATATTAACAGTCTTTTAAAAATTTTTAAATAAGACACTTCCTTATTTCTTAATGGAAGGCAGTCAGGAAATGTGGGAAAAGGATAAGCTGAGAAATTACTCAGGTTCCCACCACAATTTTGTAACAACAAAAAAGTTTTGATTGAACAGTAGAGTTCAGGGACACTTGTTCTGTGTAATCAACATTTTAAGAGACTTCATAATCATATGGATAGGGTTAAGAACCTCTGGGAATAAAATACTAGATATAATAATTTCTTAAAAGAAGAAAAACGACATTTGATACATTAAAATGAAGACTCCCATGTGCTATGAATGGAATTAGCACACTTAATAGTGTTTTAGACATTTCATTATCTTATTCTTCATGACCTTAGCAAAAAAGCTGCACACCAGGAGACATACAGAATACCCTAATTAAAAACAAACAGTTCTAGGTTTAACAAAGTCTAATCTGACAGGTAAAGGAATCCAAATGTAGGTACGTGATAAATGTGGTATCAGTAGTATTCATTTTCCTGCAGCTGAACAATCACACACTCATTAAATGAAAGTTGCCAGAACAAGCTGCACGTAAAAGAATAAATATAATTTTGAGCGTACAGATGATTTGACCTACTGTGTTTTAAGTGGTCATTTCAAAATAGTTAACTCTACAATGTAGACACAGTTTACACAGAGGTAATATTAATAAGCCAGATAAGATTCAAATCCACCCAGAATAGAAACCTGAATTGAAATAAGGCATGATAATTTATTTCTTGAATGAATATATAAGTATAAAGCTAGAAATATGGCTAGCTCAGTAGCAACAGAAGCATAAAGATCCTAAAGATATTTTGACACCAGCTCATGCCTATTGGATCATGATCCCTGAGGGAGATTCAGAAAACGTCCAGGTTTTCTGAGACCCAATTCTAGCATGCAGTGAAATCCCACGGTGACTCAGCTTGCTCTTCTAGAATTTAGACACAGAAATAACCTTTTGACTGTCCTCACTACATGACCATGAAAAATAAGCAGTATTGTACAGAAAAGCTATTTTACAAATTATAAAATAGATATCATTATTATATAGATACAAAAAAAGAACAGGACCAGTACCTATAGCTTCTAACAAAGTCTACCTAGAGCTGGTGTGGTCTTATTTCTTGTATTCAGTTTATTTCTTTCATGAGCATCCACCCCAGAATATCATTATTATATAGATACAAAAAAAGAACAGGACCAGTACCTATAGCTTCTAACAAAGTCTACCTAGAGCTGGTGTGGTCTTATTTCTTGTATTCAGTTTATTTCTTTCATGAGCATCCACCCCAGAATGGTCCCTGTAATGCCTAATCACCTTGACCTAGACATATTTATCTGTATCTAACCTCTCTCTCTCAATCTTTATCTCCCCTTCCTTCCCTTCCTCCTCTAACTACTCCTCCCATCTCTCTCTGTCCAACCAAATAATTGTACACATGGCAGAAAGATCCAGCAATTAAGATCCTTTGGAAACATGAAGGTCTTATTGAGACTTTCTTTTAGAAAGTGAAACTGTCAGAATTTAAAATAAAATCAGTAATAGATTAAAACTCAAAGATATTATTAGGGTATTAAGTATACCCAGTTTGGATAACATGTGATAAAAACAAACTTTGCTTCTCACCACATTAAAATCTTACATTTGACTTACAGCTCTCAATACTAAAACTGCCTATCAGATTGACAGTTCCATTTAATAAGTAAGCAGTTATGAAAAAATTCAGATTTTTGAAATTCCTCCAAGAAACTAAATCTCAGATAGTTACACACTGTAATGTTTAACAGACTTGCAAACTGACCTAATAAAGTATGGCAGTTCATAAATACTAGGTTCTGACTGGTAAAAATCCATATTTCCCAACTTTGAGAGATAGGGGCAAGAGCTAAAAAGGTCCCACCTGCCTCAACTTCCTTCCTAGATCTTCCTAGATCTCACAGTGAACATGTTTAAATGTTCATAGCAAGCCAGCAAAAAATATAGCCATCCCACCTTTCCAGCAAGGTCAGTGAAATCCTAGCTCTCTGTCCATTGAGATATTCCAACCACGCCTTGCATGACATCATGTTCACAATGATCTTCTAATGGCAGGAGAAGTTTAAACATCTGGTCAGGGCATGGTAAAAAACTGTCATGATCAGCAGCTATGCATCAAGTTTATGACACTGTTCAGAAGACCAGTCCTTCCGGATTCTTACACCAGGTTTGCAAAGGATGGGAACATCTCTGCAATTTTTCAGACAGGCCACTTTTGTTGAACTCTACCAATCTAACCTGTAAAAGGTCACCATGAAAACTCTCACTGTTAATTACACAATAATGGACAATGTCTTATTGTAGCTCCCTCTGGGGTGTGGATTTTCACTGGAGGGAGCCTTCTAAATGTGAACTAGCTCCCTGAAGACTGTTATCTCTCATTTAGGTATCTGTAGCTAGACAGACACACAGAGAGACATGCACATACACACACACACACACACACACACACATCCCATGCTAACATATGTTAAAGTAAGTTACAGGTAACAAAGAAGGAACCAATCAGAAGCCATGGTAATTCATGTAAGTCTGCATTATCCATTATTACAAATAGCCTGAAATCTAGTAAATATCTTAGTCACTGTCATAGCTCTCTCTTGATCTTGCTTTTGGGAAAGCACCTGGATTGTTGACAGCAAGCAAATATTTATGTTAAAGGGTAATATTTACATTTTAAAATTATCTCCCTGTTTTTTTTAAGATTTTTAAAAAGATTTTATTTATTTATTTAAAGATTTTATTTATTTATTTATGACAGACAGAGAGAGAGGTAGAGGGAGAAGCAGGTTCCCCACTGAGCAGGGAGCCTGATGCAGGACTCGATCCCAGGATCCCGGGATCATGACCTGAGCCAAAGGCTCTGAGCCACCAGACGCCCAATCTCCTGTTTTTGAATAGGATTATTTATAAAATGGTAAAGTAATTCCTATAAATTATCTAATGAATTTTCAGCTAAACTCCGATCAGTTTAACAGAGTAGAATATTATATAACACAATTCAATTAAAAATAAGCAAATGTGAAAATTTCCTCAGAAAATATTTAGATCATTCAGTTTTTAAAGGAAAGAGCTTCAGTGTTTAAAAGAAAGAGCTCCCCTGTGCGAGTAATGTTTGAGGTGGGACGATAGCAAAAGTGAAGTTTCTCATTCAGTTATATCAATTTTGACCCCACAAAATAAACATATTAAAGGATTAATAGTTTCTTCATTTTGACATTATCTGCCAAGCTTTTATGGAAAAAAAAAACACAACCATTGAATATAGTGTTAGTAACTTTGTATTTAATGTGAAGAAAGACTTTAAAATTTTTATTCTGTTTTCAGAATTGAAATACACCTGAGTTAACTTTCAGTCATTTTGCTATTTATTTAGCTTTGCGCCCTCAGGGATTTCCTTAGGGTTACATAACTTCTAAGAGATTCTGATAAATGTCAGTGGCAGTTTATATTTACTAACTGCTTATTCAAGTTACTTGCACTTATTTTATTATTTGGTTTCTCTAATAATGACTCTATGAGATTGTAACCCGCATTTTACAGATGAGTGAATTGAGATACAAGTGAGTGTGCGAAGCCACAGAGCTAGTGCATGGCAGACCTGTATTTGAATCCATGCAATATTTCCAGAATCTATGCTCTTAAAAGTTATTTTAAATTGCCTTCGTTATATGTTAAATCAGATTTTTAGTTGAAGAATCTTGTTTTTACTGAATCCCATTAATTGGCTAAGGTAGGCAGATTTGGAGGATTTTTAACATTAACTGGGTTTAAATTTGTATAGAATATTATAAATTCTCACCTGGATGAGAAGATGAGGTGATTTTACAGTTTCTGATAAAGAATAAACAGGAGTTTTTCTGTTTTGGATGTTTTCTCCTACCTTCCTTCTGCATATTCAGGAGGTTAGGGTCATGATTTTCATCTCTCTTCTGGCCTTGGATTCAACAGCTGGGGCATCCCAGTATTCCTGGGTAATGATAACACATAATTACTCTGCAATGATTTAAACAAATTAACAAGAGTCCTTTAGTTTAGAAGTCTAAGTCCAAATGGCCATTAATGCCTTATGGGCAGATCTGAACCATTTTTTCCTTAAGGTGTTAAGGTTGAATCAGGGCAGCCAAGATGTGCGCACTATGTTGGAGTCAGCATTCGGCTTCTTCAGTAGGTGGCACTCTTTCCTTCCATCTACAAACAAAGCCCTAACAGAATCTTGGGGAAACTTATTGGGGCCATTTTCCAGGAAAAAAAAAAATGTGAAATAGATGCCAGGGACAACTGTTTAATACTCAGATTTTTTTTTTCTTTTCCCTTAAGAAACAGCAATGTTGAATTCTAAAAAGTAGCACATTTACCACACTGTCTCTAAATAGAACCAAAATTATCTATGTCTTTCTAGTTTATACCATTACAGAACATACATGACATATTCCACTTCCAAATACCTATTGCAGTAATTAAATACTCAGTATGTTGAGAGGATGTGGGTAGAAAAACAACTTCGGTAACATCAAATTCTAAAATGAAAACTAGATTGCTTTCTTTCTTTTCCTTCCTACTTTATGCATCCATAAATGGTCAGGTCTTGTTTTGAACTTACACTAGAATAGTATCTTTAATAACAGCAGTCACTATTAATTAACAATAATCTACTCATTGTGTTCTGCATGCCCAAGTCAAGTGTTTTCTTAGGTAAGACTTACAATGTATAACATCTTGCATGTCAGTGGACTTTAAATATTACTTATGTGTGACTTCTATGTGATCACCAGCAGCAACACTGTTTGGAAGTTGTTTTAAGAGCAAATTTGAGGCTCTACCAACCCTTCTAGGGATGGGGTCAAGAATTTATTTTAACAAGCTGCCCAGGTGGTTCTTAAACATGGTAGCACTTGAGAAGCACAGCAATGGCTTAATGAAACCAATTAGCATTAATTGGTAAGACACACTAGGGTAAAGATACAATTCTCTGTGGGATGCTGCCTGCGCCTTTACTCTTGACTTCATCTTAGTTTCAAATAAAGACTGGGACTCAAGTGCCAAACATAAAATGTTTCTTATATCTCTGTTGTGAGTGAATGAAACTATGAGTCACTTCCCTTTTTACTACAGTCCTAAGTAGATCTGTGACTCTAGTATGCATAAAACAAAGGATCTTGTGTTTTGGATATAAAGCTTCTACCTTCTCTCCCACCTTCCCTTCCTTTCCCTTCTATTTCCTTCTTTACCCTTCCTCCCTCCTTCTTACTATTCTTCTTTCCTTCTTTTTTTTTTTTTTTTAAAGATTGCACCTTAAATCCCATGGAATATATGTGTGTGTATATATATACACACATATATATTTATATATGTATAGTATAAATTTAGAACACATAATCTACACAAAGTAAATGAGGATGATCTAAACAAAGATTATTTCTCCTTTCTGTGGGGAAAATTAAATCATTTTTTTATTCACTTGACACATCTGACCTAACCAAACAAGTTCATCAAATTTTATAATTTTACTGTACAGTAGAGCACTGGATGACTGTAAAAAATGTTTGATACTACGTCCTTCAAATAAATCATTTTTTAAAAAGATTTTATTTGGGGTGCCTGCCTTTGGCTCAGGTCATGATCTCAGGGTCCTGGGATTGAGCCCTGCATCGGGCTCTCTGTTCAGTGGGGAGCCTGCTTCCCGCCCCCCCCCCCACCGCCTACCTCTCTGCCTACTTGTGATTTTTCTCTGTCAATAAATAAATAAAATCTTTTAAAAAATAAATAATAGATTTTATTTATTTATTTATTTGACAGCAACAGAGCGTGAACCCATGAGCACACGTATGCAGAGCAACAGGCAGAAGGAGAAGGGGAAGCAGGCTCCCTGCTGAGCAGAGAGCCGGCAGATGTGGTACTCCATCCCAGGAAACTGGGATCATGACCTGAGCTGAAGGCAGATCCTTAACTGACTGAGCTATCTAGGCACCACCCTTCAAATACAAACTTAATTTAGAAATAGAGATAATATATGACCAGGTATTGTTCCTGCACTTGAGATCAGACTGAATCACCAGTACAAATTTATGGAGCACCTAATAGGTCATAGTATGGTTTTAGATACTATGAAAAAAGCACCTTGAGCTTAGTTCTTGTTCTGTAGTATAATCCCTTCTTGTAATTTATATACAAGGCTCTCAAAGGTATTTGCTCATTTCCACCTTATATAGAGCAAAAGATCATGGGAGCTTTCCAGTGAAAAATAGGCTCATGGGCAGCCAAGTACCAGAGAAGAAAAAAATAAAATGCCATAAATTTGTTGCTGGCAACATATAGGAATCTTCTTTCATATCCCAATGAGAGAAGAATCTGTGGTTCTATGTGTTTTGAATATAAATTAAACCTATAAAGGTAAATATACCCCAGAATTTTTATTATGTTTACCTTGATAGCATTTTAGGAGATACCGAAATAGCACGAATTCATAGGACATACTATGTCCATCCAGTAAAATTTGGGACATTGCATGTATTTTTGGTTAAGCAACCAGATTTAATAATTTCTGTTTTGAACTGCAATGTATTATGTTTTAAAGTTTAATTTTTGGTATCATGTAACACTATTGGTAAAAGTCTTGTCATTGGTAACATGTAACATTATTCATTGTAGAATTAATATAAAATATAATAAACTAAATTGATAATGATGTATTTATAACTTTATTACAGTAGATTAACAAAGAAGGATAGAAGAAAATAAAAACATCAACTAACTCAAGACAACATTAATAGTATAATGATAACAAAGCAAATTCAGAATTGTTGGAATTCCAAATTTCTTTGTTCAAAATGTTCCCAAGGGCCATATGGCTGAATATTGAATTAAAATCTTCAATAAGCTCTAGCAATACCTCAATTTTAGTTTTAGAATACCAAACCTTAGTTACACTTAATAGTAGATTTATTAGGTTAATGGTAAGAACTTCCTAGTTCTATCACATAAAAGTGAAAAATCAATGGAATTATACATATTTTATCTATAATAACTGAGGGAAGGACTTACATCTTTTGCAACAGTTCAGAGCCCCATAAGAGAACTATGCATATTAGAACAGATCTATTGAGAGAGATGAGATATAAACACTAAAACTCACTAGAATTATATAATAAGGAAGACAGTAGAAAGGATGTCTCAGTGTAGTATGTGCATAAGGCCAAATGATAATAGATACAATGCATATTAATAAGAATTCAGACCACAGAAGTTATTCAAACCTGAAATATGTGTGTTTAAAATAGTCCTTGAATGGTATTAAACATCTGGAAAATAAAAGAGGAAGAAAGAATCTTGATGGGTAAATATAAGGAATCAAAGTGTAAAGGTTAAGGAATACCCAATTACCACATTTGAACAGTTTGCTCACCTTCAAAATGGCAAAATATAAAGACATATTAATTATAAATACCATATTTACTGGGGTAGACCACAAATCATAAAGTTATATGGTATTTTTTCTAAAAACAAGCAAAATATTTTCAATGATTTTGAATCTCAATACCATTGAAAAATTCTATGTTCATATGATAATGGAAAAGCTTTCTTAAGATTGTCCAATTCTGTATTTCATTATGTTTTTAATAGTGGAGCAAATTACTGAGTTGACAAAGGCAATAAACCCTATAGAGTGAAAAATAAGCCAATATCGTGGAATTATTTAGGAGGGAGGGAATGATATTGGGGGACTCTTAGAGAGGGGATGGGTAAATGTTTATGCTATTCAGTCCCCAGATGATACTGCCTTTCATTAATCTTTATAATACATTGATTACAAAAACTCACCAAAGGCTCACTGGTATTAATTACTAGGAAACCAAGAAACATAACCAAATTGGAAACATTCTAAGATTTCTAAGTCAGGTCACTATAAAATATCCCTCAGCCTTCACTTGAACTTTTGTTTTCTTGTAGTAGAAATCTTAACATTTCTGTTTTTTCTTCCCTTTGTGATAACTCCCTCCCTGCCTCCCTTTCTTCCTTCTTTTGTATGTATGTATGCATGTACGTATCGTAAACATGAGAGTCCTATCATCCTCTTTTCCAAAAGCCTCAGAGGTAACAACCATCTTACAAGTGAATTCTTATCAAATACTCTGGAGATCATGTGAAAAATGCAGATTCTTATTCTCCAATAGGTCTCCAGTAGTGTTTGAGGTTTTGTTTTTTTGTTTTTTTCCTAACTAATTGATGTGGTGGGTGCTGTTATGCAGACTGCACTTTGAGTAGCAAAGACTCTGTCGCTTTTGTGTTTTTGAGCAGGAGATTACTTTCTTGCTAGCTCAGGTACACACTTAAAATATGTTTCAGGCATGCCTGGATGGCTCCATTGGTTAAATATCAGCCTTTGGATCAGGTCAAGATCCCAAGGTTCATTGGGGGTGGGGGAGAGATCAAGACCTGCCATCAGGCTCCCTGCTCAGAGAGCAGCCTGCTTCTCCCTCTCCCTCTTCTCCTCCCCTCCACCCATGTGTTCTCTCTCTCTCCCTCTCAAATAAACGAATAAATCTTTAGAATAAAATAAAATGATTTTTAAAAAGATGTTTCTTTTCTCTCTCTCTCTCTTTTTTTTTTTTAAATCGAGCAGGCTTAAGTGTTTTCCACTGAGAAGGTTTTAAAGTGGGCGCCTGAGTCTCAGTCCTTAAACATCTGCCTTCAGCTCAGGTCATAACCCCAGGGTTCTAGGACCAACCCCTCCATCAGGCTCCCCACCTGGGGAGGGGAGGGTGGAAAGCCTGCTTCTCTCTCTCCCACTTCCCCTGCTTGTGTTCCCTCTCTCGCTGTGTCTCTCTCTGTCAAATAATAAAATAAAATCTTTTAAAAAAAGTTTTAAAGAATGAAGTTTTAAAGAATGAAGTTCTAAAACATGCTTATTGATTTAGACTTTGAATATAGATGTACGTGTGTAGGCTTTGAGTTTGCGTGTTTGGTTTAGATCTTTGGATGGGCTTACTAGAATAAAGCTGCAACAAGTATTTATGTATGACCTCACATTAGTGTCAGTGGAAATTTAAAAATTTGATTTCTAGTCTTGTGATTGTCTACAAAGCAAAGTCTGGAAAACAGCAGGCAGTTGAAAATACCTGTTCAGAGTTGTTAGGATCTTATAACTTGGAATCAGAAATGCAGGGATTCCAATAAGTCCTGCTATGTTAAAGCTGTGTGACTTTAGGAAAAATATTTTTCTAAGCCTGAGTTTGGTTTTTCAGTTTATCTATAAAATAGGTTTAAAGGAATACTTACCTTAGAGGGCTGTTTTAAGAATTGAGCAATATAGTCAAGATCTAATTTTACTAATGTTTAAACATTTGTCTTTTTTAAGATAGATAGTAAAGTTCATAATAAAGGGACTACTGTGATATATTAAAAAATGATGAAGATCATTACTCCTTAAAAGACAAATAGAAATCCCTCTCAAAATTACAATTTGAGGAATGATTTCAGAATTACCCATTATATTCATATTCTAGCCCTGTACTGTCAGCCACTGGCCACATGTGGCCATTTAAATAGAATTTTAAAAAATTAAATTAAAAATTGAGTTTCTCATTCACACTAGCCACATCTCAAGTACTTAACAGCCACATATGGCCAATAATAATGCATAGAAGGTTTCCATCGTTTTTTTTTTTTTTAAAGATTTTATTTATTTATTTGACAGAGATAGATCACAAGTAGGCAGAGAGGCAGGCAGAGAGAGAGGAGGAGGAAGCAGGGAAGAAGAAGAAGAAGAAGAAGAAGAAGAAGAAGAAGAAGAAGAAGAAGAAGAAGAAGAAGAAGAAGAAGAAGAAGAAGAAGAAGAAGAGGAAAAACAGGTAATGGGGAAGCAATCGAAGCAATCTTATTGCAGGTATAGAGAATAGCAGAAGCAGAAGTCCAGGAGCAGGACTGAGGTTGGTAGATTCTGAGTGCTAGTTGGATCATCTAGTGGAAGGAGGGGAGCTTGCTGCAAGAGTAGGTCAGAAGATGCAGAGACGTTGGTCAAACTGAGAACTTTTTTTTTCTTCATTCAAAGAGGCCTGAGAAGCCATGGAATAGTTAATAATTAATGAATGACATAATAAGGTTTTCTTTCTTCTTTTTTTTTTGAATATTTTTTATTGTGGTAAAATATATACAACATAAAATCTGCTATTTTAACCATTTGCGAGTGTACAATTCAGTCACATTAATTATATTCACAAAGTTGTGCAACCATCACTGCTATTTATTTATTTACTTATTTGAGAGAGAGAGAGAGAGAGAGAGAGAGAACATGGGGAGGAGAGGGAGAAACAGGCTAGACCAATGCAGAGCCCAATCCCAGGACTCTGGGATCATGACCTGAGCCAGAAGCAGATGCTTAACCGACTATGCCACCTAAGTGCTCCAATTTCCAAATTTCCAAAATTTTTATTACCCCAAACAAAAAAATTCTATGGATTTATATCATACTATTTTGAATTCTGTAGCTTTCAAGTGAGTCTTAAAATTTGTTAGTCCTTTAGCATTGTTCTTTTTCAAGCATGTTTTAACTCTTCTGATTCTCTTGAAATTCCATGTACCTTTTAAGATATAATTTCCCATTCCGGGAAGAAAAAAAAGAAAGCCACTGGGATTTTGGTAGGGATTGCATCAAATCTCTGAATTGCTATGAGATCAATTATTTTTTATGAAAAAATGTATTTTGAGATAATTGTAGGTTCACATGTAGTAAGAAATAATTAATAGATCCTGTGCACCATTCACTCAGTTTCCCCCAAAGGTAACACTTAAAAAACCACAGTGTATTATCATTACTGGGTTACTGACATTGCTACAGTCCAGGTACCTTTCCAACCACAAGGATCTCCACTGTCACCTTTCTGTAGTAACATATACCTACATCATCTTTTCCTCTAACCCCACACGTGACATCTGGCAACCACTAATTTTTTTCTTCATTTCTATAATTTTGTCATCTTTTGGTTGTATAAGTGGAATCATGAAGTGTATAACCTTTGGGGGTTGACCTTTTTTTCCCCTCAGCTCTGTTTACTTTTTTCAGTCTATATTTTTTCTCTGTTTTTAGATGACCTAATATCTATTATTTCATCTTACAGTTTACTGAGTATTTTCTCTGTTCTTTCCATTTTACTGTTGAAACTATTTGCTGAATTTTTATTTCAGATACCATATTTTCCACTTCAAAAATTGTCTTATCTTTCTTTATTGGAGGTTTCTATTTCTTTGTTGAGACTTTGTATTTTTTTTTCATTTGTTTTAAGTGAGATTTTAATTACTCAATGGGACATTTTTATTATTTAAATGTTTAAATATTAAATTGTTGGAATATTTAAATTTAAATATTTTTTAACTTTTATTTACTATTTAAATTTTTGTCACGTAATTCTCACAACTCTGTCATCTAAGTACTGTGACCTGTTGATTGCCTTCCTTCATTCAGTTTGAGATCTTTCTGGTTTGGTGTGTTCGGTGATACACAACTGAAACCTTGACATATTTTTATTAGGTTATGGGACAGGAGCTTATTTAAATCTTCTATTTTGCCTGGTTTCCTCTGACACTGTAGTGTCAGGAAAGCAGAAAAAGGGGTATACTCCCTTATTTCAGCCAAGAGAAGTGTAAGTCTATGTTCCCCCTTGGTCTCTGTTGATACCCATGGGAATGGCAGCATCTTTACTGTTGGGTGGAGGTAAGAGTACCATTTCTGCTCTAGGTGACCACTGATACCTCTCTAGCTGGGAAGGATAGGAGTCTCATGTTATTACTCCCCATGGAGCCTCCACTGAAACCACCAGGAGATGGCCTCTTAACACCAACTCTGTATTGGACTCTTCTGATGTCACTCAAGCCCAGTGAAGAGGGGTGCCTCATTATTTCTGGGTCAGGGTGAAATTCTATGCTCCCCACATAGTTTCTTGACACTGCAGTGGTTGAGAAGCTAACTGATGGAGTTGAAATTCCAGGCTCCTTATTCAGTATTTTCTGACACTACCCTGGTGGTGTTGGAGGAGGGGTGCCAGAGTGCCTTATTACCACTTGGTGAGCATGGAACATCCACTCCATCTCTGCTGGGGTAGATGTGTGTAGAATCACAGCTGTTTTCTGTGGTATTTGGGTGGAGTAAAGCAGTTATTGTCTCAAGGTTTTCTGTTTTGCCAGGCTGCCCCTTTCCTGGTCCTTCAGTTTTTGAGTAGGTCTTATTTTTTGTTTGTTTTTTTGTTTATACTTCTTGTCATGTTTAGGTGCTATCTTCTATAGTCTGAAATAGTCTGAGCTGTATGACATGGAAAGAACACTTGGAAAATGCACTATCAGGTTGCCCTTTGGTCCTGAGGTCTTTTGCCAGTCTGTCTTTCTTTCCACCCTTGAAAGTTTCTTTTTATATACTTTACATATAATTGGTGGGATATTAATTATACATAGTGGGAAGAAGAGAGAAAAGTGTACCTATTTCTTCTTCTTGGACATAAGGTTTTATAAAATATTTTATTTATTCATTTGAGACGAGAGAGAGAGCATGAGCAGGAAGAGAGGCAGAGGGAGAGGAAGAAGCAGACTCGCTGCTGAGCCAGGAGCCCAACTTGGGGCTCAATCCCAGGACCTGGAGATCATGACCTGAGCTGAAGGCAGACGCCCAACCATCTGAGCTATCCAGGCACCCTCGAAATCAGTTTGTTTAAAAAAAAAAAAAAAAAAACAACTGGTTATAATATAGTAATCTAGTTGCAGGAGACAAAACAGGATACTAATGTATTTAGCCTTTTCTTACATATATATTTGAAATTGTCTTCAAACCATCAACTTTTATTTTTAATTTTTAACTGTATTGTCCTACAGAGATGTATTAAGCCTCTCTATAACTCCAAACTACAGTTGTGAGTGTGTGTGTGTGTGTGTGTGTGTATATCTTGTGTATACAGGCACATACATTTTTATTTTGGTGGATATCTCCTCTGTTATTATTACTTTTCCTCCACATAGCTGTTCATAAGTATTTGTGTGAATGTCTTGATACTCCTAAAAAAAGACACTTTAGTTTTATTACATGGATCATGAATTCCTTTATAGTTTCTCTTATCAAACTGATTTTCTATGTCATTTCCCTTTTGCCATATATAAGGCATATTCCTTAATCGAAAAATTACTCTTTAGATTCCCTTGTTAGTCTTTATATGGTTTGTAGTTGTTTTCTAATTAAATCTGTATTTTTCCTATCATATTCTTTGCATCTAATAATATTTTGTTTCTTTTTTTCTGTCTAAAGTCAAAGCATTTTTCTGACAACAGAAATATGGGAAGTCAAAGATGCTGTGCATACAAATGTTACTTGCATGCAGTAAAAAGATTTGAAAAAGCTCAGAGTCTATCCCACAGCAACCCTAAAGCTCTCATATGTTTGGTGTCTCTGGATTGATGCTGTCTTTGTTAACAGTTTCATTAGAATGTAGCTATACTCAATATTTGTGTATGATCTACAGCTATTTTCGTGCTATAATAGCAAAACTGAATAATTTCAACAGAGACCTATGGAACCCAACACCTAACATACCATCCTCTTTACAGAAAAGGTTTGAAGATCCTTGCTTTAGGAGATTATAATTATTAAAAACTCCACAAAAATAAAGTGAATATATGCAGCACCCAATATTTCTGAAGAATCCCTGATGTCCACATACAGTAATATATTTAAGAATGTGTGTTCCTTTTAGCATTTAATGCCAAGAGAAAAATGTCAGACTAATATGATGTTGTAGTTTATAGAGATGGTCTTAACTGTTGTAAATACAGGAAAATGAAAAATAGTATCTTCTAATAGTATTTTGCTTTGGCTTTTAGGGAGATAAATCTCCTTTCTTTTTTTTTTTTTTTTTTTTTTTTTTAAGGATTTTATTTATTTATTTGACAGAGAGAAATCACAAGTAGGCAGAGAGGCATGCAGAGAGAGAGGAGGAAGCAGGCTCCCCACTGAGCAGAAAGCCCGATGTGGGGCTCGAACCCAGGACCTGGGATCATGACCTGAGCCGAAGGCAGCAGCTTAACCCACTGAGCCACCCAGGCACCCCTATAAATCTCCTTTCTTTATTTTCTTCCACTCTGGCAAAATTTCCATGTTTCTTTTGTAGGTGTATCAGTCACTGTATACAGTTCCAAAAAGTCCTGGACTTTAACTTAGTCCTTTACCTGGGCAGCCAGACACATACAAACAACTTCATTTAAGATGTACTCATGTAAGAAATGTCTCTATCCCAGACCTCTCTTTTCAGATCCATACTTGCATACTTGCAATTGCCTACTAAGTTTCACCACATGAGTGGCTTTAAGGCATATAAAATGGAATGAGTGAAAGACTGACTTTACCAGCCTTAATTTCTACTTCCTTTACTCTCAGTGTCAGTGAATGGGCCGATAATCTACCTTATTGGGCAAGCCAAACACCAAGTAACCATCTTTTGTCTGTAGTGTTCTTCACATTCACTCTCATATTCTGGTTATGTGACTGATTTTTATTTTTTTAATTGGCTTTGAGGTTCTTTTTTAAATTAAATACTTATTCTGTGGAGTTTAGAAAATTCACAGCAATTATCTCTACAAGTATTTTCTTCTTCATTCTCTCCTTGTGCTCTATTTGGGATCTCTACTTATTCCATTTTCCTTGTCTGTCACATTTTATATTTTATATTCTATCTTCCATCCACATGGATGCTCTGATCTATCATGTAGTTCAAAATCCTTTCTTCTACAACATCTGCTGGTTAAAGATTTTTAAGTTTTAAATTAATGCTCTTTCTTTCTTTTTAGAAGTTACATTCCATTCACTTGCAAGTACATGTATTATTTAACACTGTGTTCTATTTTCTTGTCATGATTTCTATTACACCTATACTTTTTAATTTTAACTGTTCTATTATCTTTTCCATTCATTTGCAAGTACATGCATTATTTTTCCATTGTGTTCTATTCTCTTGTCATGATTTCAATTTCATCTGTAATTTTTAATTTTCTTTAAAGATTTTACTTATGTGTTTGAGAGACAGAGAATGAGCATACACAGCAGGGGACAGGGCAGAGGGAGAGGGAGAAGCAGGCTCCCCACAGAGCAGGAAGCCCAATGTGAGGCCCATGCCAGGACTCCAGGATCATGACCTCAGTGAAGGCAGATGCTTGACTGAGCCACCCAAGCACCCTTAAAATTTTTAATCTTAAATGTTCTTATTTTGTTATCTTTTCCAAATAAGTCTACTATTTAAGTTCCTATCATCCAGTGTGTTGCATTCGTCCCTCAGTAGAAGTTATTTGCTTCTTTGCTGTTGTTGTTGTTGTTTTTTTAATTAAGTTCCTCTTAAGTTGGGACTGTATCTTTTATGATGGAAGTCCTGCACATTGTGGTATTTACTATGTTTGGTCAGTGGTTTTACATTAATTTTTTATGTAGCTTCTTTAGCCAGGAATTAGAATTTTTCTAGGCTCTTTTACAGGGAAGGCAGGACTTCTAATACACCTGTGTTTTACAAATATACAAATTCCAGCTCCTTGACTCACATAGCTTTAAAGACAATCTTCTATTTCTTTAATACACTCTTTAATAACCACAGTTCTTTTATCTTATTTTCTAGGCAACTATTTCTCTTATGATTTCACGACAAAATCTTTCTTCTTTACTGGCTCTTGGATATATTCTTTCATTTTCTTTTTTAGAAGTTGTAGTATATTTACCCAACATTTTTATATGCCTGTAGTGGCAGATGTATTGGCTTAGCTTAATTTATATTTTGAAATTAGCCAAGTAATCTTTCCATAAGCAATTATGGTAACATTGCCCATCTTTTAAAATACTCTACTAAATTTGCTATACTCTTAGGATATTGGCTCTAAGTTTTACTCTCACTTGAAATGTCTTGCTATTTCAATTTTTCAAACCTTACCCCAGAAAACTCTTCCCCTTGCTTTGTCTGCTTCAACCACCCTGGCCTTCCTTAATTTCCCTAAATGCGCCATATATTCTTGCATAATATTCTTCACATATGCTGTGCCTTCTGTGTCTGGAACATTTTTCTATACTCTCTTCAATAACCAAGTTTATGGATACTCATCCAGAACTCAGCTTAGATACTCCTTCCATGAAGAAGAACTCTCTGACTCTGTTTAGGCTTATTTAGTAATACATTCATATAATTATATTTCTTTTCTTCAGATCTTTTATTACAATTTATAATTTATATGATCAGTGATGTGGTAATTAGTTTAATATATAGACTTCACTCCTTTGCCAGTAGACTGTATGCCCCTCTCTTCTCTGAGAGCAGAGAAGAGCATTGTGTATTTTGATTCATGATTTATCCCTAAAGTCTGGCACTCCTTAAGTGCTTACCAAGATGTATTAGGAAGTTGTTTGATTGTATCATATTGGTTGAGAGAAGATTCCACTTGTATTGATTTAATATTATTGGGTGTGTATAACTTTAAATATATGAATCTAAATGTATCCAATCCAAAGCTATAATTTTTGATTTTGAGTTTGGCCAAGATTATAATCTGAGAAATTTATGTTTATTTCACATTAACTTTGACATAAATTGAATAAAAAAAGAAAATGAGAAACTAAAAGTGCTGTTTAATGAGAAAATTTAGAAAAGAAGAGTCACCCCATTAGACAGAACCAAAATATATTACCACATAGATATAGCATCAACGAATTCAGAGACCATCTGTTCTGCTATCTAAAGCTAATTAAATAAAAAAAAATCTGAGCAATTAAGAAACAACCATCAGCCTAAAGTCTGAATCAAGAATGATTTGATAATAAAAACTATAGCTATTGCAAGTAAACTTAATTAGGAAGTACCTGAGTGAAAGTCTACAAGTCATTAAAGTAGGGTTGAAAGAGTGAAGTATGGTGCATGGATATTAATGGAACAAAATTACCAACGGGTAACTGTTACCTGTCGCATTCTATTAGACTAATGAACTTAGCCTATCTAGGAAAGAACAGCATGCAATTTTAATAGTTTTAGAAAAACTCATAATATATATTTGGACTTTTACATACCAATATATTAACTGAAAGGTAGAAAAGCAAACAAGCCATTTCTTTACTCTATGATAGATACCTAGTTTTCTATTCCTGCTGTAATCCTCAGTATATCCATGTTGATTATTTAGTTTTCAATGAAATAAGAGAGTTGGTGAAACTTCTGTTGATGCTATGTAGATATGGTAAAAAAATACTTTTCATTTAACACAGTATTCTTCATGTGTTCAGTATTTAGAGTTCACAAAGTACTTTGTATATTCACATATGTGTATTATTTGACCTTTCTAAAACCTGTTGTGTGAATAAAACAGATGGCATTAGCCCTATTTGGCAGATGAAGAAATAGAGTTAAAAATGGGTTCATGATCACGTAGACAGATTTTAATTTAGTTCTTCTGACTCTTATGTCCACTAAACTTTCTACTACAGTATGCTTTTTCTATTTATCAGATAATTAGTATCTTTGTAGGCGGTCAATAATACTCATTTGAGGAATATTATGAAAAGAAATTTTTTTTCTGTAAGAACAAACTATCAAATCCTCCAGGCAATCAGGAGATATCTGAGTGTATGCTTCACAAATTCTTAAAGTGGTAATCATATGGTTTTTACATACAAAATCTAGCCTTAGGGCAGTTAGTCCTCACTGGAAGAAATCGTCTAGTTATACATTTGTGAAGCTAAAGTATATCAAGGAGAATAAGATAAAGCATCATACCTTAATCCCTTTACTGATCCTCATCCATAGCCATCAAAGTGTAAGTGGACCAAACATTCCTACCATTTGAGGGTGCTCATTACAAATGAAGACTTTGAGGTCCTACACAATCTACATCATAGAGGTAATGCCTAGAAATCTGAATGTTTTTATGAAAGACTCCTCTGAAAATTATGTACAATGTAGTTATAGAACCACTACCTTGGGTGAATATTTATAAATGTGGAAGGTGATTTTAAAATCAGATGATATCAAGTCTTGACATCTTACAGGGATAAGGAAGAAATTCAAAATATAATAGTCATATAAACTTTAAGCATCATAATTAAGTACACAAAAATATCAAGTTAAAGCCAATATTAGCCAAGGCTTATAACATATTAAAAAAACTTATGTCAATGTAAACTTGATTTTTAGGTATTTATCAAGGAGTTAGCATAATTCTTTTGTTCAACATTTGACCCTGAAAACAAACAACACTATCTGGCTCATATCAACATAGAATGGGAAAAATGAACAAGCATGGAATCTTTTGGCATGGGCAATTGTCCTTTCTGTATTTATAACTAAGCCACAGGCTTCCATTTAAAATGGCATCTGGCTAGTCTTCCCAGCGGCAATGTCTCTCAACTTCTCTCTAAAATACCTATTAAGACACAGGAAAACTCACAACATCACAACAAATTAAGACTGACAGACCACCTATTGCTAGAAAATGGGAGAAATTTCCACTAACTATAAAGTCGATAGAATTGCATTGAGAAAAACAATGGTGGCTTCATGAAAGAAAATAACCTCACACTACCGAAAAAGATCAGAAGATACTTTATTTTCCTTACATATCCTCCTCTCTTTCTGTCCTCCTTTTCTTTCTATCTTTCCTACACAATGTGCTTTCTGTATCTAATTTCTAGGACTTTAGACATCCATTTTCCCTTTTTCTATGCCATTGTTGCTTTTACAGGTAATCTCAATGTTTGTATCTTCTTTCCTATAGCAAGAACACAATGGAGTAGAACATGGGGATATGGGAGCCCTTAAACAGGGACACACTATGTACTGAGAAGTGTAGCTCTCAGAAAGAAAGCGGGGTAGTGTGAGGCAGAAGATGAAAAGGATGTGTGAGAAATATATGCAGTAGATTTTCATGTACACCTTTAATTTAATAAGAACTCCTGTGTGTGGGATGAAAGACACCCCTCTTAATTTCAACAGAAAAGATCCTGGGAACTGGGCCAAGAACTGTGCACATCAATTTACTCTTCATATATAGATCTGAGAAGATGATTAAATTTATAATCAAATGGACAGTAGCTGGGGCCAAGGGCATCCTACAAATTGGTAAACACTGTAAATAGGGTAGATCTCCATGCATACAAGAAGGAAAACAAAACAACATGTGTTCTATTAAAATCTAATTGCCACATAGGGAAGGGGAAAACAGAATATCGTTGCGAAGGCTCTTTGGAAGAACATTTTTAAAAAATGATTTATCAAGGAAAACAGAAGAAAATATTAAAATATTTCAGCTTGAGCTAAATCCCAATATGCAAGAAATAATGGTGCCTATGCATACATGAGCAGAAAGGATTGAGCGCAAATGCAGCTAGATATTAAAGAAAAGGGGGATGGTCTGAAAATAAAACAAGATGAAACACACAGACCAAAGGCTGAGAAGTTACGAAGCTGATCTAAATAAGGTATCATAAATTAAATTAGGAAAGCACAATTAAAATTTGCATCAGAGGCAGTAAAGATAAGAGCTACTATTGCAGCAAATAAAACCATTCATGTGAAGCACACAGTTGAGATTCATTCCTGGAAACAAAGGAGAAAAACCAAGGGACTCAAAAAAACTATTAAAGAAAAATTGAAGCAGATGAAAGTTTGAGAATCGAAATCTAAAAAGAGTATTTGAGGCAAAAAAGACACCAGAGCAATTAGAATGGAAGCAATCGTTAAAGGAAAAAAAATGATGAAAATTTCCACAACTGATAAAACAATGACTCTTCCAATAAAAATGCTTCATGATATTCCAGGAAAGGGAAATAAAAAGAACCCATACCAAACCAAAAATTCTGATTAGAATAATTAAGGTAAAAATTCATATGCGTATCCAGACAATGAAGTGTGTTACCCACAGAGAAACAACCTGAGTTGGTCTTAGACTTCTCCACTGCAGGAGTTATTTCATAAAGGCAATATTTATTGCATAAAGGCCTCAGAATTTTGATGTGTCAAATTTAAGACCTAAAAAGGCAAAACAAATATTCCTCCATATGTTAAGGCAACAAGAAGACCTTCTCAGATATGGAAGCACTTAAAAATGTATATACACACACACATATTTTTTAAATAGATTTAAGTACATACTACAGCTTATTAAGAAAGGATTAAAATTTTAAAACTCAAAAATGAAGAAAAATATAAGCTAGAAGATTTGGTAAATTTTGAAAACATTTAAATACAGGCAGCCCCTGACTTACAACGATTTGACTTAGCAATTTTTCAATTTTATAATCCTGTGGAAGAAATATGCATTTGGTAGGAACTGCACTTTGAATTTTTATCTTTCCTTGGCTAGCAATATAAAGTAGGATAAAGTATGATACTCTCATGATACCAGCAGTGGCAGTAAGCTGCAGCTCCTGGCCAGGCCCCCATCCCGAGAGTACACAATCTTTACATTTACAACTCTTTGGTACCTTACAATCATTCTGTTTTTCACTCTCAATATAGTATTCAATAAATTACAGGAGCCACCCAACACTTTATTATAAAACAAGCTTTGTGTCAGATGACTGTGCCCAACTGCAGGCTAACAGAAGCATTCTGAGCTTGTTCAATGCATATTAAATGCATTATCAACTTATGATATTTTCAACTTACAATGGGTTTATTGGGACATAACCCCATCATAAGTAAGGGAAGATCTGTAATTATATCAAATGTTGTGATGTTACATGTTGTGAGGTTACAAATTTTTGATGAAGGGAGATGTTCAAATAATAATAATTTAGTATCATAATTTGGGTCCAAAACCAAATTTTCTCAAATAAACAGGAGTAAATTTTAAAAAGGCAGAGAAGTACAAGCTTGTCAAAATTCTCATCTTTTGTGAATAGATAATATGGAAGTAAAAGGGAATACTTTCATGTATCAACAGAGGCTGATTAATGGAGGTTATCATGAAAACAAAAAAACAACTTTTTAAGGAATTTAAAACTGGAGGAATTACTTCAGAATCCCTGAAGATCATGAACAAAAAATACTTCCATAAAGAAAAAGGTAGAAAACAGGCAAATTCCAAAAAGAAAAAAACAAGACTTACTTATGAAGTAAGTATGAAAGGATTAAACTCTTCTATTAGAAAACAAAGATAATTCGATTTGGCTGACAATCCAATATGTAACTATTTGAGCCACACACAAGAGAAAATAATAAAGATAAAATTACACTAAAACATTAAAAAATAAAAATATATTTATATAGACACACACTATAATAAAGCAGTGGGAAACTACTTCAGTAAAGTGGAAAGCAAAAACATTACACAAGTTTAAAAAGATCTTTTCACAGTAATATAAACTTCAAGTGAATCTACAGCATAGGAAAATGAATTAAAAATAAGAATGAACACAAATACAGTTTGACAAGGAGTAAATATGAAATCCAGCCATATATGAAAATATTCTGTATTACAACAAATAAAAATCATTGATTGTAACATATACCATTGTTTTATTCACCACTAAAAAGAAAAAAAGGTGATTTTCTATGTCATCCTGTAAGAATCATCTCCTCAGAAATGTTTACATATGAAAAATTGTGCTAATTAGAACTGGAGAATTGCACTATTATAAAGCTTTCATAATAGAAATAGTATTATACCAGACACAAAATATGAAAACAGAAATGTGACAGCCCAAAGAGCCTTGAAATAAATGTTTGTATGAATAATACCTTAATAATCTATATAAAAACTTTAGTTCACATGATATCCTAAAAGAAGCCTAACAAACTGGCTAGAAAGATACAGAATATTAAGGGGCACCTAAGGTGTATCAGTAGGTTAAGCGTCTGCTTTCAAATCCAGTCAGGACCCCAGAGTCTTGGGATCGAATCCTGCATTGGGCTCCCAGTTTGGTGGTGAGTCTGCCTCTCCCTCTGCTCCTCCCCCTGCTCATGCTCTCACTCATTCTCTCTCTCTCAAGTAAATAAATAAAATCTTTTGTTAAAAAATATTTTATTTATTTATTTGACAGAGAGAGATCACAAGTAGACAAAGAGGCAGGCAGAGAGAGAGAGAGAGAGAGAGGGAAGCAGGCTCCCTGCTGAGCAGAGAGCCCGATGCGGGACTCAATCCCAGGACCCTGAGACCATGACCCAAGCCAAAGGCAGCGGCTTAACCCACTGAGCCACCCAGGTGCCTCAATAAATAAAATCTTTTAAGAAGAAAGACATAGAATATTCAACAAATGGCATGAAGAAAAAAATACATCTTTGCTAAAAATGTCAAGTTACTGTTCACTGAACAATACTGTTCATATTCGTTTAGGTATAAAAATGATGTAATAAAAGACCAAAGAAAATAAAAGTGAATATTCAAATGGTCTTGGACAGGTAGGACTAAGTAAACTATTGTTTTAATAAACAATGGGGAAAAGTCACACAAGGAACTTTTAACTGTGTGAGAAGTTAAGATTTCTAAACTTCTGGGGGCGCCTGGGTGGCTCCGTTGGTTAAACATCTGCCTTCATCTTCGGTCATGATCTCAGGGTCCTGGAATGGAGCCCCATGTCTGGCTACCTGCTCAGCGGGGAGTCTTTTTGCCCCTCTCCCTTGGCCCCTCCCCCTCTCTCGTGTTCTCTCCCTTTCTCTTTTTCTCAAATAAATAAATAAAATCTTTAGGAAAAAGATTTCTAAACATCAGAAACATAAAAACTGAAAGCTAAAAATTAGGTTGAACCATACGGTATCACTACTTTTGTGGGTTAACATGGCTAAGTACTGGCAACCTCTAAGAAATTGGGAGTAAGTTTAAACAACATGAAAATTAAAGGTTGAATATCCTTGACTGATTAAAAACATCTACAGATTGTGATAAATACAGTAACACACCAGTAGAAAAATAGATGAATGACAATAGGAGTTAATTTCTAGAAGAAACAGAAATGGCCAATAAAAACAAAAAACATTTCCACTTAACGTATATTTTAGATAAAAAAAACAAAAGGGACTATACCAAAGCGTTACTTAATGGTTCTCTCTGCATGTTGACATTATGGATGATTTTAATTTGGGGGATTTCTGGTATTGTTTTATTTTGCTTATACTTTTCTGTATTTTGAAAATATTCTCAAATGAGCTTGAGTTGTTCATTAACATCAGGAACATATATAAATACATACAGTGACTGGGATAGAGCAGATGGTACCCAGCAGAGAGAACAGAGCAAATGAAAATAGGAGGCTTAATGTAGAATGTTTCTGTTGGCTGAGGTTGGAGTGGAGGGACAGTCACTTGCCTCTCTGAGAGCTATACTTTGACAGCACAGCAGGTATTTTAGAAACAAGTGTGCCTGAGAGGGACTCAGGAGCACCTTCAACTTAGTAACACTGAAGACCTCAGCAGCCCATAAGTAGGGTATCTAAGGAGGGCAATGAGCAAGGCTGTATTCCTAAAATAAGAATTCTGACCCCCTCAGGGTGCCTGGGTGGCTTGGTGGGTTGAGCCTCTGCCTTCACCTCAGGTCATGATCTCAGGGGCCTGGGATGGAGCCCCGCATCCGGGTCTCTGCTCTCTGCTCTCTGCTCAGCAGGGAGGGCGCTTCCCCCCCACTCTGCGCCCCCTCTGTTTCTCTGCCTGCCTCTCTGCCTACTTGTGATCTCTGTCAAATCAATCAATCAATCAATCAATCTTTAAAAAAAAAAAAATTCTGACCCCTTAGTGTCATAGGCCATTTCAATTTTTTTTTTAAATCTTTCATACTACTTCTTGTATGGTTGATTAAAGCAAGTAACACATATATTGATAATTAACTTTCTACATGGGGAGAATGAAACTTTTATTAAAGGGGATGCTAAAATTGCCGATATGTCACAATTCCTAATGATTCTTGTCCTCAAAATTGCAGATATTAATATGACCCTAGAAATAGAAAAGTTATCTAGTTTAAGTAGTTCTTAAAATGTGATTCCCCAGACCAGCAGCAGCACTGCATGGGAATTTGTTAGAAATATAAATTCTGGGGCACCTGGGTGGCTCAGTGGGTTAAGCCTCTGCCTTCGGCTTAGGTCATGATCTCAGGGTCCTGGGATCGAGCCCTGCATTGGGCTCTCTGCATGGCGGGTAGCCTGCTTCCTCCTCTCTCTCTGCCTGCCTCTCTTCCTACTTGCGATGGCTCTCTCTCTCTGTCAAATAAATAAATAAAATCTTAAAAAAAAAAAAAATACAAGTTCTGAGGCCTCACTAATATCTACTACATCAGGAACTCCAGGAGTAGGGTTCAGCAATCAGCCCTGGTGGAGCTGAATACACATGCTCCCAAAGACAACATACAAATGGCCAACAGGCTCATGAAACAGCGCTTAGCATCACTATTCAGCAGGGAAGTACAAAGCAAAACCACAACAAAAAGATTCACCTCAGACATGTTAGAATGGCTATCATCAAAATACAAAAAGTAACAAATATTGGAGACGATGCGAAAATGGAACCCATGTATACTGTTGGTAGGAATGCAAACTGGTACAGCTGCTATGGAAAACATTACCAAGATTCTTCCAAAAATTAGATAGAGAGCTGTCACGTGATGCAGCAACCCCACTTCCGGATATATGCCCAGTGGACATGAAAAAAAGGATCTTGAAAAGATCCCTGCACTTCCATGTTCAGTGCAGCATTCCTCCCAATAGCCAAGGTACGGAGACAACCCAAGTATCTGTCAGTGGATGAATGGATAGAGAAGATGAAGGGTGTGTGTGATAATATGGAATACTATTCAGCCAAAGAAAGAAGGAAATACTGCCATTTGCAACAACATGGATAGACCTTAGGGCATTATGGTAACTGAAATACATCAGACATAGACCGATACTATATGATATTACTTGTGTGTAGAATCTAAGAAAGCCAAACTCATAGAAACAGCAGAATGATGGTTACCAGGGGTCAGGGGTGGGGGAAGTGGGGAGATGCTGGTCAAAGGGTACAGACTTTCAGTTATAAGATAATTAAGTTTTGGGTATAATGTACACCATGGTGATTATAGTTAGTAGTGCTGTAGTATATACTTGAAAGTTACCATGAGAGAGATCTTAAATGTTCTTACCATAAAGAAGTAGTAGAAATTAAGGGATGTGATGTAGGTGTTAGCTAAAGCTGTGGTGGTCATTATTTTGCATTATATAAGTGTATCAAATCAACACATGTATATTTAAATTTACACAGTGTTTATGTCAATTATATCTCAATAAATCTGGCATGGATAAGGAGGGAAAATATTTTTAAGGTTTAACAGAAAATTATAATATGCCAAATATCTTATAATAAGTAACATTTATTGCTGTTCTTTTCCCATGTTTTCAAAATAATCATTAATTTCATTAGCAAAATTCTCATAGGATATGAAAATCTTGGTTATTCATACTGAATAATCCTTTCAAAAATGTACAGCAAAAAAAAAAAGGAAAAGAAATATGGGATGTGTATTTATTTTAATTTTGTCACAGTTAACTTTGGAAGTAGTTGAGGTCTAAACAAATCTTAAAATTTCTTTGCTGTGAACTTTAAGCTTGTTTCTGTGTTATGACTTTTGTACCAGTTATTCTATTTGGACTGCCATCCCCTTTATTTTTCCATAGTCGGTTCCTTCCCTTTATTCAGGATCTATCTCAGAGCACTTACATGCTTACCCAAACTAAATTAGCTGTTTAATCCCCAACAACTCTCTCTACATCAACTATGTTCACTTTACTGTTTTGGTAGGACTTAGGACTGTTGGAATTAATTTTGCACGATTCATCAGTTGTGCTGTTTATTTACATATTTATACCATTATTTCATTATACTGGAGGTACCATAAAAGGTAGACTCTTTAAATTGATCACCATTGTGTTACTATCACATAGAAGAATGCCTGGCACATGGTAGGCACTCAATAAATAGATGTTGATGAAAAGCAGAGAATCTGATGTTTTATACCAGTGTTTTGAAAACTTTTTCTGTAAAGGACTGGATAGCGAATATTTTAGGTTTTGTGCACCATGTGGTCTCTCTCATAACTATTCACCTCTGCCAGTAGTAGCACAAAATAGCCAGAGATATTATGTAAGCTTATGAACCTGGCCATGTTACAATAAAACTTTATTGAAAGAGGAGATGGGCTGAATTTGGCCTGTAGGTCTTAGTTCAACAAACCTATTTTGTAGCATCATTAACAAAAAAACTTCTACTGGAATGGAAACTATCTCCCTTCATCAAGTTGCCAACTGCAACTTGTAGACTTGCACTGTGACTCTTGAGAGGTTTTGGATACATACTCCTACCAATGACTTTTTTAAGTACTTTTTTATTTTAGAAAAGTTTAGACTGACATAGAATTGCAAGAGAAGTACAGAAAATTTTAATGTATCCTACACCCAATTTTTCCTATTATTAACATCTTATAATGGTTCATTTATTCTAATTAATGAACCAATATTAATGTATCATTATTAAATGAAGTCTATATTTCTTTCAGATTCCCTTAGTTTTTATCTATTGCCCTTTCTCTGTTTCAGGGTCCCATTATATCATACTGCATTTATAGTCGGGTATCCTTATGCTAATTATTTTTAAGAGCATAAACTGTTCTATCTTGTCTCTCATTTTTGCCCATTTCCCCTCTTCCTTCTCTTTCCCATGTCTGGGCCAAAATCCGGTTGTAGCAACTGGTGTAGGTTACAAGATGCTTAGGAAGACAGCATAGTACTTCAGATATAACACAAGTTCTGCTCATATCCCTGAGTTTTCTGGACAGATAACTTAATTTTGCACACATCAGTTTCCAGGTTTTTAAGTTAAGAGGCTAAAACTCCTGTCTCTTTCATGAGCCCATTTCAGAAGGAAGTGGACTACTTTATGTTAAAACGCTGCTTGAAAGCATCTTGCAAACTCTAAAGAACAATTCCAATACAAGGATAATTATTAATGTCAAAGGTCAGAATTGTGAGGGCAAAGTGCCAAATCTTTCTTCCTGACTTCAAGGCTGGAAACTATTGTTATTAATTAGATCCACAGTAAAGAGCAATAGGCAGTTGAGACTGAATTCCTAAGCACTTATGCAGAACTCCTAATGATATTTTATGCTTCAGACCAAATTGAATAATCATTAGATATTTTACTGCCAAAATAAAATCTAAGCAGACAAAAATGTACCTTCTGTTTAAAATTCATCATGGTGAACTGTGGAATTATATCAACAGGGACATTTTCCATGGATAGACTCGGTCTTGAGCCAACATGATCTTCTTCCACATATATCAGCATTTGAAAGTGTTAGCTGTTTTCCAAGTGTAATGTAAGTAACATAAATATTGATTGGAAAAGCCCCTGTTGTGACTCTGAAAGTTGAAAACACTTCAAAGATGCTTGTAAATAAATTAGGAAATCAGGTGAGCCTACATCAGAATTAGTTGAATGCCTGCCTTCTTATTCCCCCTTAAGAGCCTGCAGTTTCTGCCTCCCTCCCTCCCTCCTTCCCTCCCTCCCTCCCTCCCTTCCTGCCCTTCCTCTAGGAGATATTTCTCATATCACAAATTATAGACCCTTCATTGCACAGTGAATGATTGGATTTGACTGAACTCTCTAAATATTTTGGGCTATTATTTTGTTTATCATAGTGCAAGCCCAGCGCACATTTTGTGAAAACACTTCTCTATGGTATTTCTGAGTGTGCACCTTAGTCTACTAACTATATAAGTATTTCTCAGATGCTCCAGGGCAGCACCATCCAATAGACCTTTCTCTGATGGTGGGTATGTCCATCTGAACTGTCCAATATGGTAGTCACCTGCCACTTGCAACTCTTAAGCACCTGAAATGTGGCCAGTACAACTGAGAAACTTTTAAAACTTTAATTGATTTAAAGTATAAAATAAGTACGTGCATGTGGCTAGTGACTACTATAATGGATGGCACAGATCTAGATCATTCTTTTATCCCATGCTTTAAAGATGAAAGGCAGTGTAGACAATCTACATTTTCATTTCATTAAAGTCTAGATACTGTATCTTGGAACCCATGTATGACAACCATATTTGAATTCTTGAATTTCTGAAAAATCGTCATAGAAAAAAATGTGAGGAAACTTTGGGGACAAGTTACTTGATTTTTAAAATTGGAAAAACAGTTACATTGGAAGTCCTGATATCTCTCCTCTTCTGTCCTCAAGTTGTTTTGTCTGACATTTGTTGTCCTTTCATAATCTAGGCCCTGCCTGGCAGTCTAAAGCAGCCTGACATAAATCAGACAAGGCTGCATCACACATTACAGATAATAGCGCAGTGGATGGAATAGGTTAAAGACCTTTATTTGTAGTCAAACTAGAGTAATTGGAACCCCTGGGTCATTCTTCTCAGTTCTTGGGACTTCCTTTTTCTTTTCAATCTCTAAGTGAATTTGATGATAGAAAGTCTCAAGGCTCTCTCTTCTCTAAGTTTAGTGGACTGACTAGCATAGTCCACTAATTGTGAATCATTAGTCCTCACTGAGATTCAGTACAGTATAAATCACCCTTGACATAACTGTGGACACCATACACACACTATGTTCCAGAGCCTCTTTTACGTGTTTTTCTTACATCACTGTTTTTTTTTTCCTTTTAAAAAAATTATTTATTTTTATTAGAAAGAGAGGGAGCACAAGCAGAGGGAGCAGCAGGCAGGGGGAGAGGGACAAGCAGACTCCTTGCAGAGCAGGGATCCTGATGTGGGGCTCCATCCCAGGACCCTGGGATCATGACCTGAGCTGAAGGCAGACACCTAACCAACTGAGCCACCTACCACTCCACTTCTTTTTTTCTTAAGATTTATTTATTTGAGGCAGAAGGAGAGAATGGGAAGGAGCAGCGGGAGAGGTATAGAGTCTCAAGCAGACTTCCTGCTAGGTGCAGAGTCCAATGTGGGGCTCAATCCCATGACCCTGAGATCACAACATGCGCCCAAACCAAGGTTTGGATGCCTAATCAACTGAGCCACCCAGATGCCCCCTGCATCACCTGTTTACAATAATCCTAAAGATAGATAACTGCTATCATTATCTCTATTTTTCAGATGAGGAAACATGAGGTGGCTCCTTTAGAAAGTTGTAAAATCAAAGTTTCAATCCATGCAGCAAAATTATAAAACTTTCACCCTCAACTCAATCATTATGCCAAACTGTTTTGTCAAAAGCCAGGTAGAGAAATTAATGCTACTCTAGCTGTTGAAGTACTTTCCACCTTGCAATGGACTTGACCCATTAAATCAATGATAAATTTAATGTATTAGAACAAACTTCTTCTTAATATTTGAATAAACAGATTAAAAAGAACATAAGCAATGTGAAACAAATAGATTTCCAAAGAATGCCTCCTTCCGTATCGGCAGCATCCTAGAGGTAGCAGGCTTTTTGAAAATGAGTTTCCAGTGAAGGTGTTGACATATCTTCAGAGGTCTAATTTATTCTGAATTGTTCTCATCTGCTTTCTATTTGAGAAGACGGCAACACTCCCAATGGTACCAAAATAAGCCATACCATGAATGGTTTAGAAAATAACATTGATTAGATATAGAGAATTCAGCACTGGCAAAGTGACAATAGTGTAATACTAGCTATCATTAATTAAAACACTATGTGCCAGATATTTGTTCTAGAACTTTATATGGCTAGTTTGTTTAATGTTCTCTAGAAACATTTCTTTAAAAAATATTTTATTAATTTATTTATTTTAGAGAGAGAGCAAATGGAGGGACAGAGGGGGAGGGGCAGAGGGACAGAGACTGAAGCACAGGCCTCCTCCCACCCCCGCTCCGCCCACTGTCATAGAGTGCAGAGCCCAACGTGGGGCTCCATCCCACCACCCTGAGATTATGACCTCAGCCAAAACCAAGAGTCAGATGCTTAACTGACTGAACCACCCAGGTACCCCTAGAAACATTTTATTAAGTAAATATTATTATTGCACCTTTGTTCTAGATAAGAAAGTAGAAGCAGAGAAAGTATAAAATAATTGGTCCAGGGTCACTGAAATGGTAAATGGTGGGACAGGAATTGGAATCCAGGCAGTCCACATCCATTAGGCTGGACTTTCTCTGTGTCAGCAATCCTCAATTTAGGAGAAGGTGCCCCTGTAGGGATACAGAAGGCTGCTCTCCTATGGCCTTGATTAGCAAGTGTATTCCTTCCCCCCAACCCATAAGAGCTTGCCCAAGAGAAAAGAGAAAAAAATCCAATTATAAAGAGGAATGAGATTCAGATCCAACTAACATGAGGAAAAAGAAACTTGGTTCTGATAGATGAAGTAATTTGCTATATATACAGAATGCTTCAAGTTACAGGAAGACTGAATATTAACAGTCTTTTAAAAATTTTTAAATAAGACACTTCCTTATTTCTTAATGGAAGGCAGTCAGGAAATGTGGGAAAAGGATAAGCTGAGAAATTACTCAGGTTCCCACCACAATTTTGTAACAACAAAAAAGTTTTGATTGAACAGTAGAGTTCAGGGACACTTGTTCTGTGTAATCAACATTTTAAGAGACTTCATAATCATATGGATAGGGTTAAGAACCTCTGGGAATAAAATACTAGATATAATAATTTCTTAAAAGAAGAAAAACGACATTTGATACATTAAAATGAAGACTCCCATGTGCTATGAATGGAATTAGCACACTTAATAGTGTTTTAGACATTTCATTATCTTATTCTTCATGACCTTAGCAAAAAAGCTGCACACCAGGAGACATACAGAATACCCTAATTAAAAACAAACAGTTCTAGGTTTAACAAAGTCTAATCTGACAGGTAAAGGAATCCAAATGTAGGTACGTGATAAATGTGGTATCAGTAGTATTCATTTTCCTGCAGCTGAACAATCACACACTCATTAAATGAAAGTTGCCAGAACAAGCTGCACGTAAAAGAATAAATATAATTTTGAGCGTACAGATGATTTGACCTACTGTGTTTTAAGTGGTCATTTCAAAATAGTTAACTCTACAATGTAGACACAGTTTACACAGAGGTAATATTAATAAGCCAGATAAGATTCAAATCCACCCAGAATAGAAACCTGAATTGAAATAAGGCATGATAATTTATTTCTTGAATGAATATATAAGTATAAAGCTAGAAATATGGCTAGCTCAGTAGCAACAGAAGCATAAAGATCCTAAAGATATTTTGACACCAGCTCATGCCTATTGGATCATGATCCCTGAGGGAGATTCAGAAAACGTCCAGGTTTTCTGAGACCCAATTCTAGCATGCAGTGAAATCCCACGGTGACTCAGCTTGCTCTTCTAGAATTTAGACACAGAAATAACCTTTTGACTGTCCTCACTACATGACCATGAAAAATAAGCAGTATTGTACAGAAAAGCTATTTTACAAATTATAAAATAGATATCATTATTATATAGATACAAAAAAAGAACAGGACCAGTACCTATAGCTTCTAACAAAGTCTACCTAGAGCTGGTGTGGTCTTATTTCTTGTATTCAGTTTATTTCTTTCATGAGCATCCACCCCAGAATGGTCCCTGTAATGCCTAATCACCTTGACCTAGACATATTTATCTGTATCTAACCTCTCTCTCTCAATCTTTATCTCCCCTTCCTTCCCTTCCTCCTCTAACTACTCCTCCCATCTCTCTCTGTCCAACCAAATAATTGTACACATGGCAGAAAGATCCAGCAATTAAGATCCTTTGGAAACATGAAGGTCTTATTGAGACTTTCTTTTAGAAAGTGAAACTGTCAGAATTTAAAATAAAATCAGTAATAGATTAAAACTCAAAGATATTATTAGGGTATTAAGTATACCCAGTTTGGATAACATGTGATAAAAACAAACTTTGCTTCTCACCACATTAAAATCTTACATTTGACTTACAGCTCTCAATACTAAAACTGCCTATCAGATTGACAGTTCCATTTAATAAGTAAGCAGTTATGAAAAAATTCAGATTTTTGAAATTCCTCCAAGAAACTAAATCTCAGATAGTTACACACTGTAATGTTTAACAGACTTGCAAACTGACCTAATAAAGTATGGCAGTTCATAAATACTAGGTTCTGACTGGTAAAAATCCATATTTCCCAACTTTGAGAGATAGGGGCAAGAGCTAAAAAGGTCCCACCTGCCTCAACTTCCTTCCTAGATCTTCCTAGATCTCACAGTGAACATGTTTAAATGTTCATAGCAAGCCAGCAAAAAATATAGCCATCCCACCTTTCCAGCAAGGTCAGTGAAATCCTAGCTCTCTGTCCATTGAGATATTCCAACCACGCCTTGCATGACATCATGTTCACAATGATCTTCTAATGGCAGGAGAAGTTTAAACATCTGGTCAGGGCATGGTAAAAAACTGTCATGATCAGCAGCTATGCATCAAGTTTATGACACTGTTCAGAAGACCAGTCCTTCCGGATTCTTACACCAGGTTTGCAAAGGATGGGAACATCTCTGCAATTTTTCAGACAGGCCACTTTTGTTGAACTCTACCAATCTAACCTGTAAAAGGTCACCATGAAAACTCTCACTGTTAATTACACAATAATGGACAATGTCTTATTGTAGCTCCCTCTGGGGTGTGGATTTTCACTGGAGGGAGCCTTCTAAATGTGAACTAGCTCCCTGAAGACTGTTATCTCTCATTTAGGTATCTGTAGCTAGACAGACACACAGAGAGACATGCACATACACACACACACACACACACACACACATCCCATGCTAACATATGTTAAAGTAAGTTACAGGTAACAAAGAAGGAACCAATCAGAAGCCATGGTAATTCATGTAAGTCTGCATTATCCATTATTACAAATAGCCTGAAATCTAGTAAATATCTTAGTCACTGTCATAGCTCTCTCTTGATCTTGCTTTTGGGAAAGCACCTGGATTGTTGACAGCAAGCAAATATTTATGTTAAAGGGTAATATTTACATTTTAAAATTATCTCCCTGTTTTTTTTAAGATTTTTAAAAAGATTTTATTTATTTATTTAAAGATTTTATTTATTTATTTATGACAGACAGAGAGAGAGGTAGAGGGAGAAGCAGGTTCCCCACTGAGCAGGGAGCCTGATGCAGGACTCGATCCCAGGATCCCGGGATCATGACCTGAGCCAAAGGCTCTGAGCCACCAGACGCCCAATCTCCTGTTTTTGAATAGGATTATTTATAAAATGGTAAAGTAATTCCTATAAATTATCTAATGAATTTTCAGCTAAACTCCGATCAGTTTAACAGAGTAGAATATTATATAACACAATTCAATTAAAAATAAGCAAATGTGAAAATTTCCTCAGAAAATATTTAGATCATTCAGTTTTTAAAGGAAAGAGCTTCAGTGTTTAAAAGAAAGAGCTCCCCTGTGCGAGTAATGTTTGAGGTGGGACGATAGCAAAAGTGAAGTTTCTCATTCAGTTATATCAATTTTGACCCCACAAAATAAACATATTAAAGGATTAATAGTTTCTTCATTTTGACATTATCTGCCAAGCTTTTATGGAAAAAAAAAACACAACCATTGAATATAGTGTTAGTAACTTTGTATTTAATGTGAAGAAAGACTTTAAAATTTTTATTCTGTTTTCAGAATTGAAATACACCTGAGTTAACTTTCAGTCATTTTGCTATTTATTTAGCTTTGCGCCCTCAGGGATTTCCTTAGGGTTACATAACTTCTAAGAGATTCTGATAAATGTCAGTGGCAGTTTATATTTACTAACTGCTTATTCAAGTTACTTGCACTTATTTTATTATTTGGTTTCTCTAATAATGACTCTATGAGATTGTAACCCGCATTTTACAGATGAGTGAATTGAGATACAAGTGAGTGTGCGAAGCCACAGAGCTAGTGCATGGCAGACCTGTATTTGAATCCATGCAATATTTCCAGAATCTATGCTCTTAAAAGTTATTTTAAATTGCCTTCGTTATATGTTAAATCAGATTTTTAGTTGAAGAATCTTGTTTTTACTGAATCCCATTAATTGGCTAAGGTAGGCAGATTTGGAGGATTTTTAACATTAACTGGGTTTAAATTTGTATAGAATATTATAAATTCTCACCTGGATGAGAAGATGAGGTGATTTTACAGTTTCTGATAAAGAATAAACAGGAGTTTTTCTGTTTTGGATGTTTTCTCCTACCTTCCTTCTGCATATTCAGGAGGTTAGGGTCATGATTTTCATCTCTCTTCTGGCCTTGGATTCAACAGCTGGGGCATCCCAGTATTCCTGGGTAATGATAACACATAATTACTCTGCAATGATTTAAACAAATTAACAAGAGTCCTTTAGTTTAGAAGTCTAAGTCCAAATGGCCATTAATGCCTTATGGGCAGATCTGAACCATTTTTTCCTTAAGGTGTTAAGGTTGAATCAGGGCAGCCAAGATGTGCGCACTATGTTGGAGTCAGCATTCGGCTTCTTCAGTAGGTGGCACTCTTTCCTTCCATCTACAAACAAAGCCCTAACAGAATCTTGGGGAAACTTATTGGGGCCATTTTCCAGGAAAAAAAAAAATGTGAAATAGATGCCAGGGACAACTGTTTAATACTCAGATTTTTTTTTTCTTTTCCCTTAAGAAACAGCAATGTTGAATTCTAAAAAGTAGCACATTTACCACACTGTCTCTAAATAGAACCAAAATTATCTATGTCTTTCTAGTTTATACCATTACAGAACATACATGACATATTCCACTTCCAAATACCTATTGCAGTAATTAAATACTCAGTATGTTGAGAGGATGTGGGTAGAAAAACAACTTCGGTAACATCAAATTCTAAAATGAAAACTAGATTGCTTTCTTTCTTTTCCTTCCTACTTTATGCATCCATAAATGGTCAGGTCTTGTTTTGAACTTACACTAGAATAGTATCTTTAATAACAGCAGTCACTATTAATTAACAATAATCTACTCATTGTGTTCTGCATGCCCAAGTCAAGTGTTTTCTTAGGTAAGACTTACAATGTATAACATCTTGCATGTCAGTGGACTTTAAATATTACTTATGTGTGACTTCTATGTGATCACCAGCAGCAACACTGTTTGGAAGTTGTTTTAAGAGCAAATTTGAGGCTCTACCAACCCTTCTAGGGATGGGGTCAAGAATTTATTTTAACAAGCTGCCCAGGTGGTTCTTAAACATGGTAGCACTTGAGAAGCACAGCAATGGCTTAATGAAACCAATTAGCATTAATTGGTAAGACACACTAGGGTAAAGATACAATTCTCTGTGGGATGCTGCCTGCGCCTTTACTCTTGACTTCATCTTAGTTTCAAATAAAGACTGGGACTCAAGTGCCAAACATAAAATGTTTCTTATATCTCTGTTGTGAGTGAATGAAACTATGAGTCACTTCCCTTTTTACTACAGTCCTAAGTAGATCTGTGACTCTAGTATGCATAAAACAAAGGATCTTGTGTTTTGGATATAAAGCTTCTACCTTCTCTCCCACCTTCCCTTCCTTTCCCTTCTATTTCCTTCTTTACCCTTCCTCCCTCCTTCTTACTATTCTTCTTTCCTTCTTTTTTTTTTTTTTTTAAAGATTGCACCTTAAATCCCATGGAATATATGTGTGTGTATATATATACACACATATATATTTATATATGTATAGTATAAATTTAGAACACATAATCTACACAAAGTAAATGAGGATGATCTAAACAAAGATTATTTCTCCTTTCTGTGGGGAAAATTAAATCATTTTTTTATTCACTTGACACATCTGACCTAACCAAACAAGTTCATCAAATTTTATAATTTTACTGTACAGTAGAGCACTGGATGACTGTAAAAAATGTTTGATACTACGTCCTTCAAATAAATCATTTTTTAAAAAGATTTTATTTGGGGTGCCTGCCTTTGGCTCAGGTCATGATCTCAGGGTCCTGGGATTGAGCCCTGCATCGGGCTCTCTGTTCAGTGGGGAGCCTGCTTCCCGCCCCCCCCCCCCACCGCCTACCTCTCTGCCTACTTGTGATTTTTCTCTGTCAATAAATAAATAAAATCTTTTAAAAAATAAATAATAGATTTTATTTATTTATTTATTTGACAGCAACAGAGCGTGAACCCATGAGCACACGTATGCAGAGCAACAGGCAGAAGGAGAAGGGGAAGCAGGCTCCCTGCTGAGCAGAGAGCCGGCAGATGTGGTACTCCATCCCAGGAAACTGGGATCATGACCTGAGCTGAAGGCAGATCCTTAACTGACTGAGCTATCTAGGCACCACCCTTCAAATACAAACTTAATTTAGAAATAGAGATAATATATGACCAGGTATTGTTCCTGCACTTGAGATCAGACTGAATCACCAGTACAAATTTATGGAGCACCTAATAGGTCATAGTATGGTTTTAGATACTATGAAAAAAGCACCTTGAGCTTAGTTCTTGTTCTGTAGTATAATCCCTTCTTGTAATTTATATACAAGGCTCTCAAAGGTATTTGCTCATTTCCACCTTATATAGAGCAAAAGATCATGGGAGCTTTCCAGTGAAAAATAGGCTCATGGGCAGCCAAGTACCAGAGAAGAAAAAAATAAAATGCCATAAATTTGTTGCTGGCAACATATAGGAATCTTCTTTCATATCCCAATGAGAGAAGAATCTGTGGTTCTATGTGTTTTGAATATAAATTAAACCTATAAAGGTAAATATACCCCAGAATTTTTATTATGTTTACCTTGATAGCATTTTAGGAGATACCGAAATAGCACGAATTCATAGGACATACTATGTCCATCCAGTAAAATTTGGGACATTGCATGTATTTTTGGTTAAGCAACCAGATTTAATAATTTCTGTTTTGAACTGCAATGTATTATGTTTTAAAGTTTAATTTTTGGTATCATGTAACACTATTGGTAAAAGTCTTGTCATTGGTAACATGTAACATTATTCATTGTAGAATTAATATAAAATATAATAAACTAAATTGATAATGATGTATTTATAACTTTATTACAGTAGATTAACAAAGAAGGATAGAAGAAAATAAAAACATCAACTAACTCAAGACAACATTAATAGTATAATGATAACAAAGCAAATTCAGAATTGTTGGAATTCCAAATTTCTTTGTTCAAAATGTTCCCAAGGGCCATATGGCTGAATATTGAATTAAAATCTTCAATAAGCTCTAGCAATACCTCAATTTTAGTTTTAGAATACCAAACCTTAGTTACACTTAATAGTAGATTTATTAGGTTAATGGTAAGAACTTCCTAGTTCTATCACATAAAAGTGAAAAATCAATGGAATTATACATATTTTATCTATAATAACTGAGGGAAGGACTTACATCTTTTGCAACAGTTCAGAGCCCCATAAGAGAACTATGCATATTAGAACAGATCTATTGAGAGAGATGAGATATAAACACTAAAACTCACTAGAATTATATAATAAGGAAGACAGTAGAAAGGATGTCTCAGTGTAGTATGTGCATAAGGCCAAATGATAATAGATACAATGCATATTAATAAGAATTCAGACCACAGAAGTTATTCAAACCTGAAATATGTGTGTTTAAAATAGTCCTTGAATGGTATTAAACATCTGGAAAATAAAAGAGGAAGAAAGAATCTTGATGGGTAAATATAAGGAATCAAAGTGTAAAGGTTAAGGAATACCCAATTACCACATTTGAACAGTTTGCTCACCTTCAAAATGGCAAAATATAAAGACATATTAATTATAAATACCATATTTACTGGGGTAGACCACAAATCATAAAGTTATATGGTATTTTTTCTAAAAACAAGCAAAATATTTTCAATGATTTTGAATCTCAATACCATTGAAAAATTCTATGTTCATATGATAATGGAAAAGCTTTCTTAAGATTGTCCAATTCTGTATTTCATTATGTTTTTAATAGTGGAGCAAATTACTGAGTTGACAAAGGCAATAAACCCTATAGAGTGAAAAATAAGCCAATATCGTGGAATTATTTAGGAGGGAGGGAATGATATTGGGGGACTCTTAGAGAGGGGATGGGTAAATGTTTATGCTATTCAGTCCCCAGATGATACTGCCTTTCATTAATCTTTATAATACATTGATTACAAAAACTCACCAAAGGCTCACTGGTATTAATTACTAGGAAACCAAGAAACATAACCAAATTGGAAACATTCTAAGATTTCTAAGTCAGGTCACTATAAAATATCCCTCAGCCTTCACTTGAACTTTTGTTTTCTTGTAGTAGAAATCTTAACATTTCTGTTTTTTCTTCCCTTTGTGATAACTCCCTCCCTGCCTCCCTTTCTTCCTTCTTTTGTATGTATGTATGCATGTACGTATCGTAAACATGAGAGTCCTATCATCCTCTTTTCCAAAAGCCTCAGAGGTAACAACCATCTTACAAGTGAATTCTTATCAAATACTCTGGAGATCATGTGAAAAATGCAGATTCTTATTCTCCAATAGGTCTCCAGTAGTGTTTGAGGTTTTGTTTTTTTGTTTTTTTCCTAACTAATTGATGTGGTGGGTGCTGTTATGCAGACTGCACTTTGAGTAGCAAAGACTCTGTCGCTTTTGTGTTTTTGAGCAGGAGATTACTTTCTTGCTAGCTCAGGTACACACTTAAAATATGTTTCAGGCATGCCTGGATGGCTCCATTGGTTAAATATCAGCCTTTGGATCAGGTCAAGATCCCAAGGTTCATTGGGGGTGGGGGAGAGATCAAGACCTGCCATCAGGCTCCCTGCTCAGAGAGCAGCCTGCTTCTCCCTCTCCCTCTTCTCCTCCCCTCCACCCATGTGTTCTCTCTCTCTCCCTCTCAAATAAACGAATAAATCTTTAGAATAAAATAAAATGATTTTTAAAAAGATGTTTCTTTTCTCTCTCTCTCTCTTTTTTTTTTTTAAATCGAGCAGGCTTAAGTGTTTTCCACTGAGAAGGTTTTAAAGTGGGCGCCTGAGTCTCAGTCCTTAAACATCTGCCTTCAGCTCAGGTCATAACCCCAGGGTTCTAGGACCAACCCCTCCATCAGGCTCCCCACCTGGGGAGGGGAGGGTGGAAAGCCTGCTTCTCTCTCTCCCACTTCCCCTGCTTGTGTTCCCTCTCTCGCTGTGTCTCTCTCTGTCAAATAATAAAATAAAATCTTTTAAAAAAAGTTTTAAAGAATGAAGTTTTAAAGAATGAAGTTCTAAAACATGCTTATTGATTTAGACTTTGAATATAGATGTACGTGTGTAGGCTTTGAGTTTGCGTGTTTGGTTTAGATCTTTGGATGGGCTTACTAGAATAAAGCTGCAACAAGTATTTATGTATGACCTCACATTAGTGTCAGTGGAAATTTAAAAATTTGATTTCTAGTCTTGTGATTGTCTACAAAGCAAAGTCTGGAAAACAGCAGGCAGTTGAAAATACCTGTTCAGAGTTGTTAGGATCTTATAACTTGGAATCAGAAATGCAGGGATTCCAATAAGTCCTGCTATGTTAAAGCTGTGTGACTTTAGGAAAAATATTTTTCTAAGCCTGAGTTTGGTTTTTCAGTTTATCTATAAAATAGGTTTAAAGGAATACTTACCTTAGAGGGCTGTTTTAAGAATTGAGCAATATAGTCAAGATCTAATTTTACTAATGTTTAAACATTTGTCTTTTTTAAGATAGATAGTAAAGTTCATAATAAAGGGACTACTGTGATATATTAAAAAATGATGAAGATCATTACTCCTTAAAAGACAAATAGAAATCCCTCTCAAAATTACAATTTGAGGAATGATTTCAGAATTACCCATTATATTCATATTCTAGCCCTGTACTGTCAGCCACTGGCCACATGTGGCCATTTAAATAGAATTTTAAAAAATTAAATTAAAAATTGAGTTTCTCATTCACACTAGCCACATCTCAAGTACTTAACAGCCACATATGGCCAATAATAATGCATAGAAGGTTTCCATCGTTTTTTTTTTTTTTAAAGATTTTATTTATTTATTTGACAGAGATAGATCACAAGTAGGCAGAGAGGCAGGCAGAGAGAGAGGAGGAGGAAGCAGGCTCCCTGCTGAGCAGAGAACCCGATGTGGGGCTTGATCCCAGGACCCTGGGATCATGACCCGAGCCGAAAGTAGAGGCTTTAACCCACTGAGCCACCCAGGCACCCCACTGAGCCACCCAGGCGCCCCGAAGGTTTCCATCATTGAAGAAAGTTCTATAGGATGACTGTTTTAAACCATATATAAAAAATATTACATTGATAAATGTAGGACACAAAAAGACAACTATATTTAAATACTGGTTTATTTTAGTAATTAAATGCCAAATGACTAATTTGTTGTTGTTGTTATTTGTTTGTTGTTAAATGGACTCACTGATTGGGTCTATAGAAAGAATGCTTAAGAAATAGAGAGTCTAAAACAAACAAACAAACAAATAAAAACCCTGCCATTCCTTCAGAAATGAAACTAAGCTATGGTTTCTATGATGTCATCTAATTTTTTTTTTAAGATTTTATTTATTTATTTGACAGATAGAAATCACAAGTAGGCAGAGAGGCAGGCAGAAAGAGAGGGGGAAGCAGGCTCCCTGTTGAGCAGAGAGCCCGATGCATCATGACCTGAGCCAAAGGCAGAGGCTTAACCCACTGAGCCACCCAGGCGCCCCGCTGCCATTTAATTTTGCTTAGATCATTCTTTTTTCTTACTTTGAAATGGTGACTTCAGGGGAGGCACAGATGTGTAGCACTTGCTTACTGCACCACGGGCCAACCAACATATTCATAGCACTGCGTAAATAAGCTTACCGCAAGATATTCAACTGGATAGTCAGAAGAGGACCAAATAAATAAAAAGATAACCTAAAACCTAATTGTGGGGAAACTTCCAAAGAATGCAATGCAGTATGAGGCGGCCCAGAATAAAGTAGGCATTCTTGGTTGTTTTTCTAGCAAAACAGGAAATAAATCAAATTCAGGGCATCGTTACCAATTTGACCTTACCTAGAGGAGGTATTGGATTGGTCATTACACATTATGGAATTCCTTAAGGAAAAGAAAATAGATTTGGAAAATATACATTTTAGGAAATACTATGAAGGTGACTATTTCAGAGATTTAGTATGTTGAGGAGAAAGGCTAAGGAAATGAATCTTATTCTCACAGGAAAACAGTACACTTCATGATGATTTAATTAAGCATTTAAAATGGGAAAGGGGCTGGATTAATAAAATTGAAACTTCGATTATATTCACACAGGGACAAAACAAAGCTGTTAGAAGGAGGAAAAGACACATAATAGTATATTAAAGAAAATACTGCAGAGTAACTAGATTTGGACGCAGTAACTTTACAAGATAATAGCACTGGAATAAATTCAACTGCCCGATGTAATCATCACAACTATTTGATCGGCAACAATATCAATAATGTATTCAAATAATCTTCAGTCTCCTACTGCAAACAGATGCATTCTTCAACTTAATCTAATTCAATCTCCCCCAAAGATTGCTTTATCAAATCATGTGACTTGCAATAGCATAAAAAATTGGAATTTATTATTTCAGTGATATCTAGCTATATTCAAATATTCATTAATTTGAAAAGAATGAAACTAGCAACAACAGGATATCCTGTGTGCGCTGATTTATTTTTAACTTCAAACAGTTAATTAGTGGTAGGAAGATTATAGGCTGCAAATGGGTTAATTGAAAACTGAATACCATGTTCCTGGAACACAGTAGGTGCCCAATAAATATGGTGAATTGATCAATGATCGCTGCTGCTGTATTAAGACTTTCGCCCCATATATCATGGGAAGCATTACACAGACTAAAGAGAGCACAGATGTGTTTCTTTCACGAAGTCTTCATTTCAAGAAAGTTAGCTAATAAGCTACAGAACGAGCAGGGTTCTTCGCAATTTATCAAGCATACATACATACAGCTTGAAGGAAATTGAGTCTACACTTTGAAATTCTGTTTCATGAGAAGAACTGAGTTTCCAACCATTGTGATTCTTCTTAGAACTATACCATGTTTCAAACACCTTTAAGTTGGGACCAGTGCTAAGTCTTATTCATCTTCATAGCTAGCTATTCCTTCCTTCGTCCCGTATGATCGCAGCATGTTTGTTGCACACAGTAAGAGCTTATGATACATTGCCTGTTTAATTGAAAAAAAAGCACTACACAATGCTTCTGAAAAGCCATTGTACACCAAGCCTGCCTTTTTGACATGCTAATCCATTTGAAGTATGGAAATGTATTATTAAATAATCTTTATGTGTCTCTAAAGGGGAAACTATCTGAGACTTAAACATAATTATGCACAAACTTCCCTTGACAAACAAAATTATTTTCCGATGATTAGATTAAGTCAGAAGACCTTATGGAAAAAGAAAAGAGCTCCACACATGTCACTTGTCAAGGCTCCTGACATACCTGTTTTATTTTATTTTGTATACTTATATCTATCTTTATGAATTAACTGAAATAACACTTGTGAAAAATTCTCTGCCAGTTTTAATCAGTGAGTGCCCCAAGCGAACATTCTCATTTAGCAGGGATCCAAAGAATTGAGGAAATTGTCTGATCTCTCCCCTTGAATGAACATGAAGATGCTTAGTTTAATTCACAATTAGTTCATGAGATATTTCTGACAAAGACAATCTGTTCTATGATTTGCAACAAACATTTATTACTGCTCTCATTAACCTAGTGAAATCAAGAAGATGTCATGGGTTGCATTTTCTGCATCACTTTGTTCATTAGTGGACATACTGTCCTATATAAATGCAAGGATAAAGTGCTTTCAAATTCTACTTCACATCAAGAAAATAATATCATCACTGCAGCTGAAACATGTTGATAGGTGAAGAGGAAACTATTTCTTAGTATCCTGATTTTTTTAAACAAATGAAATTTCCTTAGAAAGGTATATATTTAATGAGATTTGCTATCATTTTTTTTTTTTTTTTTTACCAGTAGGGAAATGATTTTGAAATGGTCTTGGCATTTACAACATAATATTAAGGAGATGTTTTATTTTTCTTGGGGTCTTATGCCATCAAATTTTAAAGGCCTTTTAATATTTCCATTAACTGTCTATTTTTCACATGCTATAAAACTTTCTCTTTACCAAGACAACAACAACAAACAAAAATAAAAGAATTTGAAAAATTACTGAGGAGATTTGTGTGAGAAAAGCATTGTTAAAAGAGAAGGTATAAGGTGAGTATTTTTTCCTGTGGCTACAAGAAAGCATGCTGGGTAAAGGCATTTGTATATAAATGATCTGAAATCTGATCTGGAAGGAGAAGGCTGGTTGAGCCACAAGAAGTATTTTAATGGAACATTTGAGGCTTTCACAATAGTGCCCTACTGTGGCTTTCCAGTCTATTTTGATCATGGATCCATGCATCTGCACTTCCCATACTAACAAAGCGCATAATATATCTTCCGATTCTCTTATCTCATCCAGTTATGCTGGTTGATGGGTCAAACTGTTAGTGCTGATAATGCGAACAAAAAAAATTGGAAATTGTTGCATATTCAATAACACATTGCTGGTAAATAATTACCTTGTATTCTGTGAACAGTGCTGTACAGTGAGAGGACCAGATAAGAAAACAATGTTTTAAAATCTGGTGTTTCTTTCATAAAGCATCAATTTTGATAATATATTGAATGAGCATTTAAAATGCCATTTATTGGGGCACCTGGGTGGCTCAGTCGTTAAGCAGCTGCCTTTGGCTCAGGTCATGATCTCGATCCCCTGGGATCTAGACCCACATTGGGCTCCCTGCTCAGCGGGAAGCCTGCTTCTCCCTCTCCCACTCCCCTTACTTCTGTTGCCTCTCTCACTGCGTCTCTCTCTGTCAAATAAATAAATAAGATCTTTAAAAATTAATAAATAAATAATTGAAAAATAAAATAAAATGTTATTTATTGTCATTTTTCCACCATCCCCAAATGCCTTTCAGATGTTTTCTTTTCAGTTTTCCAATTGTCCATATACTATATGTGGGATACTATTGTAAAAATCAATTTTTAAAAATGTTATAAATTTTATAAAAGCATCTCTTCAAAAATGATCAAAATTTAAAATGTGTTTATTATAATGGTTTAAGTGGGAAAATGAACATAAATTCTTGACCCCTGTAAAGGCAAATTTGCCCACGTAGCTAAATGGTAACTTCCAGTTTTTGGAAATAGTTCAGGTACGTTTATTTTGACACAAGACAATTAGAAACATGTATTCTGGATACTTATATAAGGCCCTTCCCATACACAGTAATGGTGAATTGCATCTTGACTCACTGAGTAGATCATATAGCTCCTGTGTCCTGGGTCGGCCTCATAAACTATATCACTTTCTACCAGAGCTGTTCAATTCTCCCACAAGCAAAGCATTTTGGAATGAGCCCTGCAACAGAACTTCCTGAGTATGGAGAGACTATTTCACTCTGCACACCATGGCAGCAAGTTCTATATATAGACCACAGCCTTGCTAGAAAGAATTCTGCATTAATCAGGTACATAAGAAGCTTATCACTACCATCTGATCTTTCACCTTCTGCTTCTCTTCAGTAATGCCAAAATAAAAGGTCAAAATGGAACATCATAAAGCCAGAAATAGGTTTTTCCTCTCCAACACTGACATGAAGGTATTTTCACATAGGGCATGGCCTAGCAATATCACTTGGGTGATTGACATGCTTTTTCACTTTTTAACTTGCTTTTGCACTGGGGCATTTATTAATTGTACCTGCACACTTTCATCCTACTGCCAAGCCCTACAAGAGACTTTCATAAACCCAACAGAATCAGACATGGTGCACTTTCCAGACACAATATGCCTTCTCATTTTTATCTGTCTTCTACTTCCTCCTCTTTTTTTTTTTTTTTTTTTTTGGTTGTTGTTGTTGAAGAGTAGATAAATGAGACTTGGCAGATTCAACATTCATCATTAAAACTATTCCTGAGAGAACCCTGATATGTAGTAATCTGTCATCTTGTTGAGGTACAAATCAGAATGATTCTAATAATTCCTTACAAGGCTGATCATCAAAGCCAGGCATTCATCCAGTAGCAAAACTGGTCAACAGCCTAATAGCAATGTCTCAGTTCAGCAATGTTGGTTACCTTTCCCACTGCCTCTCAAGAAGACAATCTTTCTTTCTTTTTCAGCTCCATCAAGTGAGATATAAAACACTGAAAACTGAAATGGCAGCAAACTAGGGACACGATATTACACACCATAGATAACACATGTAATTCTCTATAGATCCATGATTCATGATTCGGGTGAAACTTCCCTCTGTTGGCAAATTTCAGGATTATAGGAAGTCTCAGGGCATGTTCCTTGTAAACTTGCACAAGCTGCTAGCTCTCGTTTTCATATTCCACTCTTGTTCAAATTATTCCCTATGTGCAAAATGCTTCCTCTCTGCTTATTTCTTTTGTTTCATTTCTCTCTTTACTGTTTTATTTTCAAGCACAGTAAAGCATGAATGCAGTCTTGCTTTAAAATATTTAAATAATACATCATTATAAAAACAATGTCAAAGTTCCCATCACCACCCCCTCACTCCTACTTTGTTCTCCAGAAGTAACCAACTCCAGAAGTAACCTACATAGTGTGTGTCCTTCCAGAACCCTTATTACTGAGTTACATAAGTAGATTTACTCAGATGTGCATAGATTTTTTTCACTTATTTTTATTTTTATTTTTTTTTACATAAACTGGATTACAGTAGAATGTAAGTTCCATGGGAACAGGGACTTTGTTGGCACTTTGATAGATCCAGAAGTCAGAGAAGTGCTTGCTACATAACAACCACTTAAATATTTGTTGGGTGAATATAACTTGCCTTTTCACCTTAATATGTCTTGGTGACTATCCCATGTCAGCACCTGGATTTGGGTCCACCTCACTTTTTTCATACACATGCATAGGATTCTACAATGTGGCTATAAGGTAAATTACTAAACCACTCTAAATCCTAGTTTTTGTTTAGAAGTTGAAGTATCTCCTTTACACAAATCCTTCTCTACGCACAATGACTTTTTATGGGATCTGACAAGGCAGTCTTTTTTTTTTTTTTTTGATTTTTTTTTTTTTTTTTTTTTTGGACAGACAGAAATCAGAAGTAGGCAGAGAGGCAGGCAGAGAGAGAGGAGGAAGCAGTCTCCCTGCTGAGCAGAGAGTCTGATGCGGGGCTCGATCCCAGGACCCTGGGATCATGACCTGAGCCGAAGGCAGAGGCTTTAACCCAGAGCCACCCAGGTGCCCCCAAGGCAGTCATTTTGCCCCTCATTCACATTCTCCCTTTTGGCATTATTAGATCCTTGAAGGTGTCTGCCAGAGATTCACTTCTTTGATAGAAAGGCTACAACAGTGTTTCAAACAAATGTCAACTTTAGACTATAAAGCATATTGACACATGCCTACATAGTTGGTGACTAATGTCTAGAGGAAGAGTTGTACCTAAATACATTTGGTGGGGAAGATTACAAACTATTTTTTAGTATTATAACTGTTAATCAAATAGCTTAGACTGAAGTAGGCTACAGCCATTGGATATATCTGCAGACCTAGAACAAGGTGGGTAGAGAACTGGAATTGCCTCTATAAAATGCTATTTTCTTTAAATTTTAACACTGTCTATATCCCACTTTTCTCACTTAGGAATGTTGACAAGAAGATACGAAGTTTCGCGGATGATAAAACTTGGCCTTGTATTTATAAATTGCTTACTGGACATTTTAAAGACATCCCAAATAATGCTCAACCATTCCTGTTAAAATTTGTGAAAATCAGCATTTTGTCCCAAATTGCATTCAAATTAAATAGAAGAGTAGGATGATGAAACCTGGGGAAAGTTTGAGTCTTTCCTACAACGACATAACAATTGTGAAGCTAAGCAACTATTCTTTATTCTTGGATGAGTTTAAATAATGATATATCCACACCAAAAATTGTATTTTTATCCCCAGGTAAGTGATTGTTTCTGTCTAATAATCTCAAAATACTGCCGTGGTTGTGATTGTTTTCTTGACATAAAAATGATTGAGAATAAGCCAATAAAATTTGTTGCTGAAAAAGGAAAACATTAAATTAGGCCCCAACTTTCAGTAAAACAGAACCATATGGTACATTTAATTATAAGTTGAGGAGATATTTGAAGTTTTAATTTAAATGTTTTACTTACAACATTAGCTCAACTCTTCTGGCCAGATAACTACCATCAAGTCACAGCACCTCAAATAGAAAAACAACAACTCAAAAGAGAAAATGAAAAACCAACAAGTTATGTACCTGTTCTGCACATCAAAAAGATATAAACCTCAAAAAGTTCAGTAAATGGGGTCAACTCATAATGTATTCTATTTCTCTTTTTCCCTCACAATGGATGTTGTAGTTTGTGTTGTTTTTATGCTTTACTTTGTCAGTCACGGGGATCTATCACGGCATCAGAGCCTTGAGCACAACTGCTTGTACCGCCAATTCATTTGTTCATTTATTCATCGATTCATTAATCACGCGACAAATATTGAATGCCTAGCGTGTGCCAGGTGCCAAGCCAGACACTATGAGGACAAAACGGTGAGCAAAAACTGGCAAGAAGCATCTACATCTACATATTAGAGTTCAGTTACTAGGAACTTATTAGCCTTTGTCAAATTATTTATCATCTCTAAGCCTCAGTTTCCTTGTAAACTGAAAAAAATGGTATCTACTTCAAAGAATTATTGCAAGGCTTAAGAGGATAATGATATATGTAAAGACAGAGCTTAGCGCCTGTCTCGAAAGATACTAAAAACTGCCAACTACATTCCCTAACGCTTCTTCACCCCATTCCTTGAAGGAACAGAGATCTTTAATCACACGAAACTAGCACCCTCAGAAAGCACGGCTGCACTGAACAGCTTCAGGGCGGAATGTACTCTGCAGACGTTACCCACTTGCCAGGACGATGAAGACTGATGACTAGAGGAGGTGGGCAGGCCTGAATGCGGGGCTCCATCAGGCACTTGATGGATCCAGGGATTCCTGCACCTCTCATTTTGCTTGGTTTGAGGCAAGAGGAACGGGGCCAGGAACAGCTGAGTAAACAAAGCAATCCAACTCATACTTGTGGTAATGGTGACAAACTCTCAGAAATAACATCAATCATTTTAGGCAATGACTGTCTTCTCAGATTGTGTTCACATGGACTAGAGGAGGGAAAAAATAAGTCTGCCATTCAATGCTCTAGAGTAAAAGCTCTTTTCAACAAGGGTGGCTTTGTTGTTCTCTTATTACTCACTGTATTATATCCCCTAATACTCACTCTTCTTGTTCTACCTTCACTTTCAGCATCATAAAGCTGACAGAGGAGACCATGAAACCTATTCATCGTGTGACCTGTCCAATGAATTACATTTATTCCCAAACTCTGAAAGGGCTTGTGAACAAATACAAGAGGAGCCAGCATTTCCCTCATTATATTACCAAATGGTGAAGACCTTGGGTTTCCTATGAAGAAAGTCCACTTCCAAAACTTGAGGGAGCATCTCACCTCCAAAGATTCTAAACAAGGACACTGCCCCCAACAGAGATGAATTATTGTTCTCTTTCCCCACTTGCTTTGTCTTCATGCCTTGGGGAGAATTTTCACCTTCTCCCTCTAGCCAGTTGATACGCACTCTGGTGTCAGAGCTATTGCTGCTGTTGCCGCCTACTGCTTTTTTCCTGGTTTAAAAACACTAGTACTTTATTATTCACAGCATCATTAATTAATTAATAAGACAGTTGGTGATGATATTAAGGAAGCTGGACCCATTTCAGTTTAGATCGACTCTACTCAAGACATTGGCACAATTGATATTTGTTCAGAAATAGTAGAAGATGGCAGGGAATCTGGGATAGAATAATGGATGGCTAATTTGGACACAACTAATTAGAAAATCATTGTAATTTGGATAGAGAGTAAGCTAGTATTCATCTTTTTACAAGTATAAAAATGATTTCTGAAGCAGTGCCATAAGGCAGTGATTCTCAGTGGAGATAGGGAGCTATAGCAGAATCTCTTATCAAGAATATGCCAGGTTTGAAAAAGTATATTCACTATACCTATTCCTTACATAAGCCTGAAAGGAGAGCTGGATAAAACTTCTTGACTGGGAGAGAGGAATATATAGAATATGGAGTGAGAAATCAATGTAGGAGGCATGTAGAGTGGGAACAAAAAGCCAAGGAATACTTTAAAAATATAAATTAAATATTTGGAAGAGTATTTAACTTATTCATGAGAACAAACAATTTTTAAGAACTTCAATAGCATATAGTATATATTTTTAAAAGTACTGTTACCATGGATTTTAATAACTGGTACAGCAAAATTTCCTTTTTTATTTTTTATTACTTTTAAGCCTAATTGGAGAAAGTACAGGGGTGCAACAGACAGGGTGCTACCAAGATTTACTGGCTTTGTTGCTATGAGGTAGTTAAATTCAGTGAACATTTTCAGAGTGTACTGAATATGTGTTCTAGGAACTGAGAGCTCAATTCTTCCTTGAGCCTGTTTCCTCACCGTAGGTTTCAGTTACTAATGCTGTGCATCAAGTCACCCCAAAATTTAGTGGCATAAAATATCTGGTGTCCTGCTCATAGGACAGGACAGGTAGGAGTTTGAACAGGACATAGCCCATATTGCTTGTCTCAGTACAGCAATGACTGAGGCCTTGGCTGGGTAGCTGAAAGGCTGGGATGGATTGAACACCTCAAGACAGGAATCATCTAGAGGTGTCTTCACTCGTGTATCTAGTTGCTGACTGGACTGTCAGCTGGGCTGCTGGCCAGAACACCACACTCTAAGTGGCCTCTTTGTGTGGGCTAGTTTGGATTTCTTCACAGAATCACAGCTGAGTTCCAAGAGCAAGTGTCCCAAAAGAGCTAGGTGGAAGCTAGCCTTGAAAGACTTTGGCATTACTTTCAGCAAAGTCACACAAGCCTGCTGGAATTTAAGAGGTTGGAAGATGAACTCCATCTCTTGATAGAAGGGATGTCAGAGTTGCATTATAATAACAGCTTCTGGGATGGTAGATGTTGTAGGCAGTATCACTAGAAAACTCAGTCCTCCATACTTCAGTTCAACAGATGGCTGCTGATGACTTGCTGAAGAAAAGTTATGACTTTCATACATGAATGTCAGAGGATCTGGTGGTTTTCAAACAGCTGGAACATCATGGGGAATATTGTATTTTGTTCAAGAGACATTATGAGTCCATTCCTCCTCAACCCCCAGTAGGTGACTGGTTTTGTTTGGTAAGTACTTTGAGCATCTTCTTGAGTTGGTAGAGTGTAAAGCCTCCAGAAATTCTGATGGGTAAAAACACATCTCCTGGTAATGGTCTTTCTTAGGGAGAAGTCACCCTGATATTTGTTAGGATTTGTATCCTCTACCACTTATTTCCTGAATGTCCTTGGACAGATTACCTGATCTTTCTTTTCCTCAGTTTCCCTAACTATAAAACAGAATAGAATAGTAATAACCTCTTAATAGAGTTGTTTTGAAAAGAAAAATGGGGAATTAGCACCATGATTAGAATATGCCAAGCACTCACAAAAGATTGGTGTTATTATTTAGGAGGATAGCTTAAACTAAAAGTATTTATTTCACCTAATTGTTAATTATAATTGTTGTTATTCAGTGCAATAGGAGGAATTTTGAGAAGTGGTATGTTGGGAATCATAAAAGGGGTTTATGGCAGAAAGAAATTCTGGAGGAAAATGCTTAAAGAGTATTTTTTAAAAAGATTTATTTATTTATTTCATATAGAGAAAGAGAAAGAGAAAAAGAGAGAGATGCAGGTGCATTGGGTGTAGGAGTGCAGGGAGGAGCAGAGGGAGAGGGAGATAAGCAGACTCCCTGTTGAGCTCAAGGTGATGCAGCGTCAATCTCAGAACCCTGAGATCACGTCCTGAGACCAGAGTCAAAATCAAGAGGCAGACGCTCAACTGTCTGCGCCACCCAGGTGCCCCTCAAGAGTATTTTATTATTTTTTAAATTTAATTTATTTTTACTTAACATACAGTAGATCACTAGTTTCAGAGATAGAGTTCAGTGATTCATCAGTTGTATATAACACCCAGTGATCATTACATCATATGCCCTCCTTAAGTCCATCATGCAGTTACCCCATGCTCCCACTCCCCTCCCCTCCCCTCCAGCAACCCCAAGTTTTTCCTACAATTAAGAGTCTCTCATGGTTTGTCTCCCTCTCTGATTTTCTCTTATTTTATTTCCCCCTCTTCGCCTATGATCTTCTGTTTTGTTTCTTAAATTCCACATATGAGTGAGATCATATGATAATTGTCTCTCTGATTGACCTATTTTTTTTAAAGATTTTATTTATTTGACAGAGATCACAAGTAGGCAGAGAGGCAGGCAAAGAGAGAGAGGAAGGGAAGCAGGCTCCCTGCTGAGCAGAGAGCCCAATGCGGGGCTCGATCCCAGGACTCTGGGATCATGACCTGAGCCGAAGGCAGAGGCTTTAACCCACTGAGTCACCCAGGTGCCCCTGATTGACCTATTTTGTTTAGCATAATATTCTCCAGTTCCACCCATGTCATTGCAAATAGTAAGATTTTGGGGGTTTTTTGATGGCTAAGTAATATTCTATTTTGTGTGTGTGTGTGTGTGTGTGTGTGTGTGTGTGTGTGTGTGACATACACATATATATACACATACACAAACACATATACATTCATGCACCACCTCTTCTTTATCCATTCATCTATAGATGGACATCTGGGTTCTTTCCATAGTGTTGTTATTATGGATATTGCTGCTATAAACATTGGGGTGCAGATGCTCCTTTGGATCATGGTTTTTGGGGTATATACCTTGTAGTGCAATTGCTGGGTTATAGGGTAGCTCTATTTTCAACTTTTTGAGGACTCTCCATACTATTTTCCAGAGTGGCTATACCAGCTTGCTTTTCCACCAGCACCCTAAGAAGGTTCCCCTTTCTCTGCATCCTCACCATCATCTGTCATTTCTTGACTTGATAATTTCAGCCATTCTGACTTGTGTGAGGTGGTATCTCATTGTGGTTTTGATTTTTATTTCCCTGCTGCCAAGTGATGTGGAGCATTTTTTCATATGTCTATTGGCTGTTTGGATGTCTTCTTTGGAGAAATGTCTGTTCATGCCTTCTGCTCATTTCTTAACTGGATTATTTGTTTTTTGGGTCTTAAGTTAGGTAACTTCTTTATAGACTTTGAATACTAGCTCTTTATAACTAGTCAGTTAAGATATTTGCAAATATTTTCTTCCATTCTGTAGGTTGTCTTTCGGTTTTGTTGACTATTTTCTTTGCTGTGAAAATGGTTTTTATCTTGATAAAGTCCCAATAATTCATTTTTGCTTTTGTTTCCCTTTTCATTGGAGTCTAGCAAGAAGTTGCTGCAGCCTTGGTCAAACAAGTTGCTGCCTGAGTTCTCTAAGATTTTGATGGTTTTCTGTTTCACAGTTAGGCCCTTCATCCATTTTTTAGTCTATTTTTGTGTATGGTGTAAGAATACAGTGCAGTTTCATTCTTCTGTGTGTGGCTGTCCAATTTCATAACACAATTTGTTGAAGAGACTATCTTTTTTCCATTGGATATTCTTTTGGGCTTTGTCGAAGATTAGTTGATCACAGAGTTGAGGGTCCATTTCTTGGGGCTCTATTCTGTTCCACTGATCTATGTGTCTGTTTTTGTGCCAAAACCATGCTGTCTTGGTGATCACAGCTTTGTAATAAACTTGAAGTCAGGCAGTGTGAAGCCTCCAGCTTTGGTTTTCTTTTCTCAACATTCCCCTGGCAATTTGGGATCTTTTCTGATTCCATACAAGTTTTAGGATTGTTTGTTCCAAGCTCTGTGAAAAATGTCAATGGTATTTTGATAGGGATTGCACTCAATGTGCAGATTTCTCTGGGTAGCATCGACATTTTAACAATATTTGTTCTTCCAATCCATGAGCATGGAATGTTTTCATTCTTTGTGTCTTCCTCAATTTCTTTCATAAGTGTTTCATACTTTTCAGAGTATAGATCTTTTAGCTCTTTGGTTAAGTTTATTCCTAGGTATCTTATGGGATTTGATGCAATTGCAAATGGAATAGATTTCTGAATTTCTCTTTCTTCTGTCTCATTGTTAGTGTATAAAAATGCAAATTTCGGTGCATTGATTTTATATCCTGACACTTTGCCAAATTCCTGTATGACTTCTAGCAATTTTGGGGTGGAATCTTTTGGGTTTTCCACATGGAGTATCATGTCATCTGTTAAGAGTGGGCTTGAGTGCTTCTTTACTGATCTGAATGCTTTTTACTTCTTTTTGTTGTCTGTTTGTTGAGGCTAAGATTTCTAGTAATATGTTGAACAGTGGTGAGGGCAGACATCCCTGTTGTGTTCCTGACCTTAGGCAAAAGGCTCTTAGTTTTCCCCCCATTGAGAATGATATGTGCTGTGGGCCTTATGTATATGGCTTTTATGATATTGAAGTATGTTCCTTCTGTCAGTATACTGTGTGGAGTTTTAATCAAGAAAGGATGCTGTACTTTGTCAAATGATTTTTCTGCATTAATAGAGAGGATCATATGGTTCTTATCCTTTCTTTTATTAATGTAGTATATCACATTGATTGATTTGTGGATGTTAAACCACCCTTGCAGCCCAGGAATAACCCCCACTTGGTTGTGGTGAATAATCCTTTTAATGTACTGTTGGATCCTATTGGCTAGTATCTTGGTGAGAATTTTTGCATCCATGTAATTAAGCAATATTGATCTGTAATTCTCCTTTTTTGTGGGGTCTTTGGTTTTGGGATCAAGGTAATGCTGGCTTCACAGAAAGAGTTTGGAAGTTTTCCTTCCATTTTGATTTTTGGAAATAGCTTCAGAATAGGTATTAATTCTTTAAATGTTTGGTAAAATTCCCTTGGGAAACCATTTGGCCCTGGACTCTTGTTTGTTGGGAGACTATTGATTACTGCTTCAATTTTAAAGAGTATTTTAATGCAGTATTGCCATTTGGTGTTTAGGGCTAAGGATTTTCTCCATCTCCATTTAAAATTTTCACTTAAACCACCGTTTCCCATTTATGTGCTGTGTGGTTGCATGTATCTTGAGGCTGCAAGTGAAGTACAGAGTTTTGCTTCAAACAGAGAAAGAATGAGACAGAAGCAGCCTTGAGAGATCACATATTTAAACTGTTGATTCTCTAACAGCCCTTTCAGGGGCCACAGAGGGGAAAGGACAGGTGCCACTCAATGTCCTACCTTTGCCTCAATCAAAGCTATTGTTGGACTTTTTCCCCTCTCTTTATTTTTAGGTTCTGCATAAAGAAGCCCTTTCATCTATGGTGAAAAATATAATTTGAAAACCACTAGGTCTATAGATTCTTCCAGCTCTGAAACTTTTTGAGACCTAATTCTGTAATGTTCTTGACTATCATGCAGCTGTTGCACATAGTTTTCCATAATTTACATTTTAAATGTTAACTTTAATACCTTGAAGCTACATGAAACTCAAAGTAAAGTTGGTATAAAAGTCATTTTTTAGACTATTAACAGTATAATAAATACATTATAAAAATTTTTATATGAATATGAAAGCTTACTGTCCATTAGTATGAGAGAACAAAGAACATGTAAAAATCGATGCCTTTATATAAGAACAAGCTCCCTGGAACACAGACATTCATATACAACCCTCATCACCACAACCACAAAGTACAGCCATATCACTAAAAGTGATTTCCATACCAGGTTTGTTTTGTTTTGTTTTGTTTTAAGACTGTAGCTAAACTGTAGCTACATTTCCCAAAGTCCCTTTCTTGTCTGGTTCCAGATTAAAAGAAGAAATTTTGGGGCAGATTTAGGATGTGAAGTGGAGCAGCAGCCAGTTTTTATACTTAAGGTCAAGTGTAGGATGCTATCCACTAGGGCAGCTCATGGATACTGTTGCAACTCACTTTGGTGGTGTGGGGAGTACCCAGACCCACAGGTGCAGATCCTGCCACCTCTTCTTCTTTGGTTTTTCTGAGTTTTGGGGCAGATATGAATACACCTCACCTAACACCTTACTGACATCATCAAAAGTGGAGACAGTGAAAGACCAGTGCAAGAGATTCCAGTTTGTCCTTGCCCTTCTTCATATTAAGCTCAATGCCAGATATATAGGCAACAACCTTGCATAGCTCTTGTAACCAGTTTTCATAATTGCCTAAGGTCTCATCTCCCTTACTCCACAGCATCATAATCGTGTTACTTCTTTGGTTGAAGATCAACTGATAACAACTACTATCATAGTTCTTAGTTGTTTATAAAACCATACATCTACAATCTTTTCTTGCTTTATCCTCTGTAAATCCCCAACAGCTAAGAAGATTTTATACAGTTTATTTTCAGTGCACTATATAAAATTAAGAGGCACTGAATGATCTGGCTCCTGGCTTCCCCACTTGACCTTCTACTTCCATCCTAAACTCCAAACACACTGATCTCCTCAATGAGCTTCAAACCCATGGCACTCTTCTGTCTCATGGTATTGGCAAATGGCTGACACTTTTCCTCTTGCTACTGAATGGCTGGCTTCTCTTCTCACTTTTCAAGTATTTCCTTAAAGTTCATCACTCATGAAAGAATCCCCCCCTTCCCCTCCATGTGACTCCTCCAAGCCTTTCCAAAGGTGTCTACATTGACTTGCTTCTGTTTCCTTTATAACATACCCTTGAATTATTATAATATATGTATCTCTTTGTTTAGTGCATTATTATCCATCTCATTGACCAAAATACAATTGTTATCATGGCAGAGGCCTCAGTTCTATTCTCATCTGTGTTCACATTGCCTAACACAGCGCCTGAAATACAACAGCCTCCAATTGGTGAATAAATAAATTTAGTAGCTAAATTAATACCTTAACCTATCAACCCAGGTATGTATGCACTTGCATTCACCCTCTCCCTTACAGGACAGGAAAGGAGTCACTGTCCTCTGTTGTTAAGTAGTAGTTATGAACTTGAGCTTGTCAGGAGAGCTATGACAAGCTTCCAGGTTCATGCTTACATTCTAAATCATGTTAGAGTTTTGGCTTTGGAAATTAAATTCAGTAAAAAGAATATATACTTCCTCTTCCCCCAAAAGAACTATGTTTGGTTATAGATTTCTTTTGGAGGAGATGGTAGTTAAAAAATAAAATCTGAACCAATTTTAATAGCTATCAAACTGCATACATGTATTTCTTGGTTATAATATACAGCCTAGTCCAAGACAGCCTGATAAAATGGAAACAGTGACCACTGCACATGAGAAAATATTAGCAAACCTTAACTTCTTTACTTTCCTGAATATTATTTATAGATGCATGCTTTTATAGAGTCACTGAGTCTAGTTGGAAATAGAAAAAATGTAACTTATCTCCCTGGATTCATGTTGAAACAGAAATGGTACTGTCTGATCAACCATGCTATTTCTGATGTTCTCTAGAGTCACGTATCTAGAACAGAGCCAATAAAAATGAAAAAAAAAAAAAAATCTCACATACGCCTACCTAGATATTCTCATTCTCTTTTTTTGAAGTTTTCATATCTATTTCTATTGACTATCTGCAAAGAAGCTAACTGCAGTTGGCCACTTGTTTCAAAACAGAAGGAAGAAAAGAGCTGGTTTTGTCACAGTTGTTCTGACAGAGTCAGTGACGCTCAAAGCATCTTGGCTTTGGAGGTTGTCCTTGAGCATTAACTGGCCTGGTCCTGCAACACTCAAATCATAACATGTTAACGGAAACCTCTTTTTTTTTTTTTTTAATTCCATTTTGTGACAAAATAGAACCCCCTCATTTGTTTGACGAAAAAAGTTAAAAATCAGAGATAAAATATATGCTTCAACCAAGACTTAGAAACTTTCACTGACTCCTAAACTACATTTCCCTCCATTAAATATCTCATGATTATTTCAACTTCTCCTTAATATCTTAGAGCACACTATTATAAAGAATTTAAGTAAGCTTTAAAAAGAAATCTCTCTTCCATCCGTTCCATATGAAAGTATAAATTCTTATGGGGATCCTAGTAAGGAAGGATATGTTTTCTCTTATTTACTGCTGTGAAACCACAGCTTTGTACAGTGCCTGGCATATAACAAACATTCGATAAGTGTTCGTCAAATGAAAAAACAATGCAGTCTTTAACAAAATAGTACCCGTGTGGTTCATTTTTACCTATGTTTTCCCTTTTCTACCTTCATTTCTATGTGAAAAGAGAGAAGAAAAATCAGGCACTTGCAAAGTCTTGAGATTATCCTCACAGAAGTTATGAGACGTGGTGCTAACACATAACATCACAGCAGAGATGCAGATACGATGGTGATAACATTGTGATTTCCAATCTGAGAGAACTGTACATATTAAATACTTGATAATGTGCTGAGTCTACAAAGTGGCCAGGTATTAACCTTCTTCTTAACACTAAGATCACTACAGAGGTCTACTTCCTCATATCATGGCTCTTTCTCCACTGAGGTGAAAAAACACATCAATTCTTCAATAAAACTTCCAGTATCACTGAAATTATCTTGAATGTTTCCTCTGACCTCTTTTTTAAACTTTCAGCCTTGAAAATAAGTAGGATACCTGGTAGACCTAGTCAGAAAGAGAGGTAAAGAAGTGGGACAAGTCAGGATATGGTAATTAATCATACCAGTAATTAATCATACCACCTAGGGCACTGCTTCCAAATTTGGCTAAAGATAAGAATCACCTGGAACGTTTGATAGAGAAAAGAAAAAGAAAGATTACTGGCTGCAACTGAGACCTACTGAATATAAATTCTAAAGGTTAAGTTATATATTTAATATGCACCCCTTAAGGATTCTTATCACCAGCCAATCTAAGATGAATTAATCCAGGCTTGGGGGTAAACCCAGGTACAGATGATAGGAAGTTGTTCAATAAATAATGAAGGGCATAGGGGTGCCTGGGTAACACAGTCAGTTGAGGGTAACTCTTGGTTTTAGCTTGGATCAAGATCTCAGGGTCGTAGGATCAGCTCTGTGCTGAGTGTGCAATCAGCTTGCGATTCTCCCCCTCTGCCCCCCCTCCCCAGTACACGTTCTCTCTCTCTCTCCTCTCTCTAATGGTTGGATAAATCTTTAAAAAAAATAACGAAAGGCATAGCATACAGAGCACAGGCAAATCAGTCTGCAATACCAGGAAGCCAACAGAACAAAACAGGTTTTGTGAATTACCATAATATAACCACAGTAATTACAGTATAACGAAATATGAGTTCTAGTTAGATAAACTAGTTCATTTATTTATTTATTTTTCTTAAGTGGAGCCTAACATGGGGGTCAAACTCACAACCCTGGGATCAAGACCTGAGCTGAGATTGAGAGTCAGACAGTTAACTAACTGAGCCACCCAGGTACCCCAGTCCTTCTATTTTTTTTTTTTTTAACAAGAATTTATAACTTTGCATTGCTTACTTATGTGATGCACACAAATAGGCATTCTATCTATGCTTCCAGTTTTTACTTTTGCTTACAATGGATTGATAGTTTGAATCAGCTATGCTGTCAAAGCCAGATAGAAAGTTTACAAGTCAGATCTTGGCCTATAAGCTGTTCACCAGCAGGTCACAGGGCTGGGGTTGAATGGAAGATCTCTATTCCTATGGCTAAACTGTTAAATAAAAAGATTGGACACAGTCTCAGAAAAACAAATAAACATATTTACTTCTAGTCAGGTTAGCAAAACTATGACCTATAAGTGGGAGAAACATAAGAAATGAGCAAATTTTTGGAACTCTGTTATGGGGCAGGGCTTTGGTCTCAGTAATAAGACCAAAACCCAATGATCAGAATGTGAATACGCTGTGTTATCAACATGTTGAAATTGACTGTGGGTCAATCATGCATTAGGCAATGGCTCTTAAGTTCCCTGTAGGCAACAACAATGATCCTAAGACCTAGCATGACATTGTTTCCACAGGTAAGGATCAAGTGGCATCAGTTCTGAGTGGTCAAGAAGGCACGACCATGGAATAGTGGAGATTTGTTTTTAGTTGATGGCAGCAGGTAGTCTGACTTTTTATTAAAAAGAGAGATCTGAATAATAAGCTGATCATGTAGTGACAGACAACCGTTTTGCTTAACTGAAATTTACAATAAAAATAGTCAAGAAGAACTCCCCTGATCCTCCACATCAAAGATTCACCGGAGTAAAGAAGGGAACCTCTAAGATTGAATGCCCTAATTAACATAACGCTTATTAATTATAGACTTCAAAAAGCTTTTATTTTCAAAGTTTAGAAGCACTGCTGATGACCTTAATATGTCTTATTATGCATATCTTTACCTCACCTTGCCACTGGGGAAGAACAAATTTTAACTCTGATCTGCTAGCTCAAGGTATTAAATAAATGAGCATTTTAAATGATGTTTCCTAGGTCACTTTTTTTTTTCTTTGAGTGTGTGAAAGAAACAACAACAAAAAAACCCAGAGAGTTTTCAAAAACTCCTTTGCCCTTCCTAGAAACAATTACTTATAAGATTCTCTGTACTGTATCCTAACCTATACTGTGCCTATTGTGCTCACTGGTTAAGAATGAGAGGTGAACAGGGAAACAGATCAGGGTGGGATTTACATTTAAAACAGCAGAAGATTACTTGTGGCAGAAAACTGAGGGTAAGGGAAAAGAGGAGGAAGAGGGGGTATATTATTAAAAACAACTACTATTTGCTGGGCAATCTGATAAATATTGTACAGGTATTAAATTAGTTCATTTACCTTCATGATAATCCTAAGGTAGTGTAGGAGACATTACCAGTTATGTATTCAATATCCTATTCCCCACTTCTTTCTCATTAAGAACGCTTCACTTTTGTCTGGGGGCAATGTTCCAAAGCAAATCACTGGCCTTACAAGCTTCCCGTGCAGCAGTTCTGGACAATGAGTTGTAAGTGGGCCTCAGCTGGGGATTTGGGGGAAAGCTTTTACATTAGATACCAGTGCCATTTTTCTCTTCCTCCCTTCCCTTGCCTGAAAGATGGGCATGGTGGCTGAAGAGGCAGCAACCATCTCATAACAATGAGAGAAGAGCCCAGAAACTTACAGAGCAGTGGCTCGGATATTGAGTTCCCAAACCGAGGCCAACAACCACTTCCTACCAGGTAGACTTCCTGTTGTGGGAGAAGTAGATAATCAGATTGTATGAGCAAGGTATTACCTTTTCTTACAGCTGACTTCATGCCTCATTACTACCAGTAGGCATCCTCATTACATAAATAAGAAAACTGTGTCACAGTGAGTTTAAATAACTTGTCCAACATCACACAGGTAGAAAGCAGAGAGAAGAGTGATGAGGGTCTTTCTTGGGCTGACTTGGAGAGATGAATTTTAGAGTATGGACTGGGGATGGAAAGTCTTTAGAGAGCATCTCTCAGGATTGTGTGAGATACTGAGATTGATACTATGGGAAAATAAAAGTTTTAAGATGTTTTGCTTTCTATTGTAAATGTGGTTCCCCTTTGGTACTTCTTTTAGAGAGACTGTAGTTAATGGCTTAGATTTTATTTCCTTAATGGTTGTTGAGCTATGGTTCATATATAAATGATATAATACATGAAAAGCACTCAGTGCATGTCTGACATATTTAAAGCATACAAAGAATATTAGTTGTTGTATTAATATAATAATGAAATCAAGAAAATACTGTGCAGTCTTCAAGAAAACCAACCTGACTGTGGATTAAACAAAGTCCTCTGCTAGAGTTCATTTGTGAGAAAATCTTTCACTGACTTGTAAGAGACCTACTTCTAGGGTTTATCTATTTAATGCCAAGGTTCAGGAAGAAAACAACAACCCTTAATATGCACATGCGTGTACACACACACACACACACACACACACACACCCCTCAAATCTGTTATTTGCTCTCAGTAAACTGACCAGATTTATCCAAATTTAAAAAGTGAATTAATTTTAAAGTACCTGCATTTCAAATTTTACTTACTCTTGGAAACACAAGATAGTTATAATGCCATATCTGAGGATGCATATTATTACTCTGATAGAATCTAAGGCATTAATGATTCAACAAATGTTACTAAGTGCCTATGTATGTGAAATCTTGTGAATAACATCATATATTTTCTTTTTATATAACATTAGATTCTATTTGATTTTAATATCAGAGAGGTTTAAAGAAAGACAAAATAAAGATGCATTATGGAATGTAGAAAAGTGAGTGATCCACTATGCTCAGTAGTAGGAAAAGTTCTTATGGTGTTATCACTTTTTGAGCAGGAGGTGGAAGGCTGCATTATGCACAAAGAGCTGTTACAGTAGAAATAAGAATGAAATGCATTCTAGGTTGAACAAACAAGGTATGGGAGAATGCTCAGCAAATGTTAGTTGTTGTTAAAGCTGAATTGCAGAATATTTGGAAAGAAGAGACTAGTGATTCTCCAAGAAAGTTAAGAAGTATGGTCTTACTTTAGCATAAAATCAGGATTTTCTTCTGGTAGTTGTAGAAAATAACCATATTATTCTTTTAGAAAATACTACCTGTGGTAGCAAATGTGAGGGATTTAGCAATTGGGAGATGACTTGTGGGGGAAAATCACCTCCCTACTTGTTTAGGCAGACAGTTTTTTGTAGCTGGTAATATATACTCCCAAGTAATATAGAGGGCTACTATAAAGTCCATTTTTATTGATGAGAAAATTGTGGCTCAGAGAATTTGAATAACTTGCTCTAAATCTCAGAGATAATAAATAGAAATAAGATCAAGAGATAAGACATTAAGTATCTTTGAGATGACCAGTGTTATAATTAGTATGTTGTCAGTATAAACAGTCTAAAAAAGCTGAAGACAGGTTTGGAGAATTTTACAGGAATTGATAGGACATGCAAAGAAAATCCAACCTGACCTGGAAGTTTATATTCTTGGTGAATCAGGAGATGTATTTTTCTGGAGAAGGATTCCACTGGGTATATTTGGACTAGGGTGAGATTTCACCACAATGCAGAAATAACCAGTGTGCAGGAAAAGGTGTGAACTTGTGTGGAACAAAAGATACAAAATGGAGGAAAGAATCAGGACATAGAGAGAACCTGGGACCTTTGGGAATGCCTACATATAAAGGTATAGGTGAAAGGAGATCTTTGAAAATGTCAGTGGGTAAATTATTGCTTTCCTTCTTCTGTGACATATTATGCATGATGAAGTAGATAAAGCATCATGAATTATCAAGATTCTTGATTTCTGTATTTTTGTAATTAGATTTGCATAAATGTACATTTCTAAATTACCTTTCAAAGTATCTTATCTTAAAATGATACAATTTTCCAATGAAAACTTTAGTCTGATTTCCAGGGAACTTTGGTTAAATATGAGGAAATATTCCCATAGTAAAAAGAAGATATATTCGCAGTAAACCTCATATGCTCAAGAAAATAAAGAAAACAAAACAAACAGTAAGAAGTCCCATTTGTTCTAGACATTCCTCAGGATATGTCATGATGGGAATATCTAGAGAAAGCAGATGTTTTGGCCTAGCACACATAACAGTCTGTCAGGGAAACTGTGATTGAAAACAAACCATACTAAAGAGCTCTACCCTAGCCCAAAAACTCCCACCCCCATCTCCCCTGCTCTCCACTTCAAAACAATTCTTGGAAATTGTTCCCAGCTAGGTTTATCCCCAGGTATTTTACGATTCTTGGTGCTATAGTAAATGGAACCGATTCTCTAATTTCTCTTTCTATGTTTTCATTGTTAGTGTATAAGAAAGAAACTGATTTCATAAATTGATTTTGTATCCTGCCACATTACTGAATTGCTCTATGAGGATCTGTACTTGAGGAACTATAGAACACTCATTAAAGAAACTGAAGAAGACACAAAAAGATAGAAGAGCATTCCATGCTCATGGATCACAAAAATAAATATTAATTTAATTAAATTTAAATTAAAGAAAGAAAGAGGAAGGCAGTAAGGCAAGAAGGCAGGAAGGCAGGCAGGCAGGCAGGCAGGAAGGAAGGAAGGAAGGAAGGAAAGAAAAAAAAAGAAATTGTTCTTGGAACTAGACCTTCCTCTTCCATTTCCATTAAGGGGCAAAAAGAATTTCTCCTGGTCTGGCTTTGAATACTTAATTTCTAGACACATCTGTTTCTCTTCAGGAGTTGACTTTTAAAAGTAACCTCTCAGAAGATGAAAGGGAGGCATGAAACATTTTTATTTTCCTGAAGACTCTCATTTCTCTTCTCTCAGGAGACAATGGCACCTGGGTAGTCTTTTGGTTCACTTCAAGCAAAAGCTACTTGTTTCATTTAAAAAAATAAGAAAGAGGGAAAACAAAGTGCTTTGTAAATGGACACACAACTTAAGCAGGTTTTCTTTTAATTTGTGCCAATTAGTTGACCGTTGGTGTCCAGTGTTCTTGCCTGGTTCAAAAAATTCTCTACCTAAGTCCCCAAACATTATGAATCTCAAACTCAGTGTCCAAGCCTAACTTTGTTTACCACTTTGCTTTCCAACATTTGTATGTTCTCACTTAAAATTAAAGAATAAAGGAAATAATTGCAAATATAATTATGTAGTCAAGCAGCCATTTATGTGGTGTATAGTTAATTACAGGTGCCCAACTATACTTTTTTTTTTTTTTTAAGATTTTATTTATTTGACAGAGAGAGATCACAAGTGGGCAGAGAGGCAGGCAGAGAGAGAGAGAGAGAGAGAGAGAGAGAGGAGGAAGCAGGCTCCCTGCAGAGCATAGAGCCCGATGTGGGACTCAATCCCAGGACCCTGAGATCATGACCTGAGCTGAAGGCAGAGGCCTAAGCACTGAGCCACCCAGGTGCCCCCCCCCCAACTATACTTCTAAAACCATCTTCCTGTACTGTCATTTAAAGACATTGTTGAAAACTATACAACAAAACTGATTGTCATGTAATTAGTAGATTCAAATCAGATGACTTATGAGATCGTAATGAATTTGATTTACAATTTACTCTCCCATACCACTTGTGCTTTAGGCACTTTGGGGACTGCTGAGACAATGCTATACTTTGTTTTTATCTTAGTCATCCCACATAAAGCTCTTTACAGAGCCTACAAGGCAAAGAAGAGATTACTAACTTCTCATCTTTTACTGGAATAATAGCTGTGATGGGCCAGATTAGCAGTCATAAAAGTTTTACCCCTTAGGCTCTTTTGTTTGTATGCATAAATGGAAAGAACAGTGTTAATTTATTTTTATAAACAATAATATTGTTCTGTTGCTCTCTTTTCTCTCCTTCTTTTCTTCCTGGAAGGCAGCCTAGGTGAGGTGGTTATCTGACAAGGGTAGCAGCCATCTCACGTCAAGGCTCAAGTAAAGAGGGTGTCTCAGCTGTGCAACATCCAAGTGGGGTCAAAGGGTTGACTGTGTGAAAACTAATAAAGGGAAACCTTAGCAAAGTAGACTTGGGATGCTAGAAAGGGAGCCTGAAAGAGGGAGCCATACTATTCAATGTGAATTACAAGAAGAATTGTCAATTATAGACTCCTCGAGAATAATCCTCATTAGGAAAGAATGGTCAGTTACAGGCCCCAAAAGGGAAAGATGTGCATTGTAATTCCTACAAGAAACTGACAACTTCTGCAATTCAGCCAGTGAGAAACCATTACCACCCTGAATTCTTCCTTTTCTCCAATATACTTTCATTCAAAAGAATCCCTCTCCATTTTCTCCTTCTGCATAAAATAATGTTCTTCTCCTTTGTTGGACCTGCCTATGGTTTTACTATAGCTTACTTTTCCCAGATTCCAATTTTATGCTATTCCCAAACAGAACCACTTTTGCTGGTTAAATAACTGGTAGTTTTATTTTTAAGATTAATAACTATAGGCAGGAGATGAAATAAATAAATACATATACTGAAAGATAATGGCGGGTAGTTTTCTCACAATTGGCGAAGGGAGATACAAACATGGAAATTGAGTAAGCTGAAATGAACACTCTTTGTTGCATTGGAATGAGAAATACTGGTGTGAATTCATGATTTCAGTACCTATAAATATAAAAAGAAATCTAGATATAAACGTGTATCCACTGGGATGGCCTGGGGACAACAATACCTCAAGCAATGAGCATATTTAGCACCTATATCTCAGGTTCTAAACAAACAAATGAACAAACAAACAAAAATTATCCACTAAAAGGATCAGAGATTCTTGGAAAATGGCTGAATATGGGCTGCCGCAGGAAAAGAATAAAATGACCTTAATCATTTTCTTGTGCCAGAAATCAGGGACAGGTCTGAAGAAAACGGGGATATGTCAAAAGGACATAAAAACCAGACTGAAAGTTCTGCTACTAGCTAAATCTGAGACAACCAGACCAACAACAACAAAAATAATTATAGCAATGGATTATAATCAATTGACTAAGTGATTCTACAAAATATAAGGAAAGAAAGGAAGGAAGGAAGGAAAGAAGGAAGGAAGGGAGTACTGTGTGTTGACAAATTGAACATAAAAATAACAAATAAATAAATAAATAAATTGCACACAATAAATCTAGATATACACTTAAAATAAATTGATTAAAGAAAGAAAGGGAGTAGAGAGAAAGTTTTTCCTTTGAGTAGAATGCCAAGTTAATGAATGTAGAAGAAATGACATAATTAGAAAGTTACCATGAGACAGCTATCATAATAAAAATTAATTCAGGAAAGAACTGTCACTAGATGCTATAAGTCACAGGTAAAAGTTGTATAAGGAATGGGATTTTACATAATCTCAAGTTTCTACCCACAAAAATACTTATTCTCTACAGAGAGAGGGTAATATTACAGTGAGGAAGCCTGCAGACACCATCTTAATCAGCTTATCCAAGTTAACACTGCCTCCAATGGGACACATCAGTATCTCTGCACTGCCCAAGTTTCACTGAGAAGTTGGCAGTGCTTGTGTGATATTCCAGCCAATGGAATATTCCAGGTCTAATGATGCTGAACCACTGGACAAACCTGCACTGAGAGACCTTCTCCAAAATGATTTGCCTTCAATCTTCAGGAATGCCATAGTCAAAATGGGTCAAAAACTGAGGAATATTCTATTGAAGTCAGCTATAAAGACATGATAAATGGATGCAACCTGTGATCTGGGATGGGTCTCTTAAGATAAAGGGCATCACCAGGATAACTGATGAAACATAAATGAGTTCTGTGAGGGAAAATTATATGGACATTACTTGTAGGATTCCTGGAAATTTTCTGACATTTGGGTACTTTTTTTCAAAATGAAGGTAAAAAAATGTTTTTAGTACCAACATTATGACTCTGTATTTTATATATAAAAAGCCTACTAAAAATTGGTTAGATCAATACCGCCATACTGTCTAGTGGAGCATAAATTCTGTGGCGACAGAAGCCCTGTATATCTTGTACACTTCTAGCTGGGCTCAATAAATATCTGTCAAACTTAATAGATCAGTGAGTAGGTAGATAAACAGTACTTCTTCATGAAATGCTCAATGAACAAGTGACTTGGCAGTATGTAGAATCTGTACTTGGGATGTTTTTGTTCTCATTCTGGAAGTCAAAAGCAATCCCCATTCCATGGCTGCCCTCATGGAAGGAAAAATGCTGAATTCTAGTTTGCGTGGTGTTAGGACACAGATCCAGAATGGAGGCTGCCTGGGGCAGAATCCTGGTTGTGAATTTCAATGATGTGAAAGCCTGGGCAAGACAATTTTATTTCCAAGCCTTGGCATCTTTATACCTGAAATGGGATGAGGAGAGTGCTAACCTCTTAGTGTTCTGGGTGGCTGTAAGGGAGATAAATATGATAAATATGAAGGAGTAAGAAGAATACAGAATTTATTTCTGCTGGTTTTAAGATGTACAGGTTGTCTAAATTCTTGTGGTCTAGTAACTTGCAATGAGGTAATCAGAAATAAAACAGGAAGGAAAATACTAATACTAATGCATGTTCATTAATTCATGTCTTTATTTCTTATCCATTATTTGAGTGACTACTATGTATCAAGTACTGTTCTAGGTATGGGACATATGTCAGTGTTGTCAGAACAAAATACTAAAGTTCAGTTGGACTTAAAAGTATAGTGTGGATAGAAACCATGACCTCAAACTGTAGTGCATGTAGAAACCACTCAAATAGGTCCTAATCTTTTGTCTGGATGGGGCTCAGGAAGATATACATTAATAAGCACTCAGAGAAGTTCAGCACTATTAGCACTTTTAATAATCACTATTAGACATTACTAGTAATATTAAACATGTGTTTACCATTTGTCTCATTTAATCCTTACAACAATCATATGAACTAGGTACTGCTATTATGTTTTATGGGTGAGCAACCTGAGAGAAATGTGTGTCTTGCTCTTGGTCCTAGAGCTGGCATGAAGCCAATTCAGGACTTGACCCCAGTTTTGTCCAGGGCTAAAGCCAGCTCTAGGCTAGCCTGCTGCCTTAATAATTTCAGGAGGCAGAGCTGTGGACTTTGGCATGCCTTGTCTGGCTCCGTGGACAGCTGCAGAGTGGCTGAGGCTTGGTGCCTATCTTAGTCCCAGGGTAGAGTCATGTGCTGACTCCTAGTGAGTGAGCATGGTCACCTGAGGTTCATGAACACATAAAAGTTACTGATAAAAACCCAAAAATGAATGTACCAGAAAAAGATTATTAAATGACCAATGAATGTTGCCTGCAATAAAAACAAAAAACAAGGAAAAGAAAAAAAATTGTGAATACTACATGTGACCAATGTGTTTTAATCCTATACATGTAAACACTCAGTAATGGTGTGGGTTAAAGAGAAAGACTGCAAGAAACTGAGGGTCCACGAGCCCTAGTCATAATCTATACAAAGTAAAATTGCAATCTTGACTGCGTTATGCTGTGGTAAAACCTGATGACATTCATGCCAAGTCACTTTCTATTTGCAGTTCTGTCCCGTCTCAGGCATTCCTTTTACCAGTAAACAAAGTAGACCCAAAGCTGGATGGGTGAAGAACACTTGATGCTGAAATTCATTATTTTTGGTCTCTTTCTCTTCTTACACAAAACTCCACATGAATATATGTCCCTCTTTGCTGCTCTCCCAGTCCCCTTTTGTCAAAGAGCCATCATTTTTAACTTCTAATGAATCAGAGGTCTTGTCTTCAGAGAAAGAAGCTTTTAAGTTGGTCGGTTTTATACTTCAGTCATGATAGCCACAAGCTAAAAATGTGTACGAATTGCAGAAACAAGCTCTAGGTGAAGTTTCTGGAGTTAAGAGTGAGGATGCCATTCACACCAAACCCAGTTGCCAAGCTCTTTTTCTAAAATACATCCTGATGGTAAGGAGTCTGCTCTGAAAGTCTTAGGAAGGATGTAGAAAGGGAAGTTTGGCATTTACTCTGAGACATGGTTTCTTAAACACCAGAATCACCTGTAGTGTGTGCTAAAGGTGAAGATTCTTAAGCTCCTCCACAACAAACGAATCACGATTTCTAGGAATTTTTGTATTTTTAATGCATACTCAAATTTGAGCCCCCAGCACTAATAGTTGATGCATATTATTAGGAATCCTTTTTGTGAACAGCTGAAGGCAGTACTCGGGATGTTATGCCTCTCTGCTTTAAGACTCTGTAACAACTGGGGTGCCTGGGTGGCTCAGTGGGTTAAAGCCTCTGCCTTCGGCTCAGGTCATGGTCCCAGTGTCCTGGGATCGAGCCCCACATCGGGCTCTCTGCTCAGCAGGGAACCTGCCTCCTCCTCTCTCTCTCTGCCTGCCTCTCTACTTGTGATCTCTATCTGTCAAAAAAAAAAAAAAAGAAGACTCTGTAACAACAATAACAAAAAAAACAAGTTCCAACATGTTTGCATACTATAGCCCAGATGCATAACTGCTAGGTGCCATATACTTACTTCACTGAATTCTTAAAATACTATGGCCCATGTACTAGTCTTTTTTTCTCATTTATAGATGGGAAAACTGACACTGAGAGAAATTATGTAAACTGTTGAGTATGTCAGAGCCACTCTCTTGGACAGCCCACTTTGCAACTGCATGACTCCCAAGACCATACAAACTCTCAAATGCTATATTCTACATAAACAATTCATGGTTAAAAACACTTGGCAATGGCAACTTACTAATTGCAAAGCATTCTTCAAGTGAAAAGAAACACACACACACACCCCTAGTTCTAACTAATATTTGGTTTTTGACCCCAGTTTCAGATTCAGAGCTCCCAAATTGGTGTCATTTCCTGGGGGATAGGAGTGTCTAACCCAGAGCTCTTAGATTCCTAGGAATTTCCTGCGTGATAGGAATATGTTTTGTTCTAATGAAGGTATTCTTGATGGGCTCCTGGGTGGGGGCCGCATACTAAAAAGACGAAGTTGTGATTATAAGCTAGCACCTTTTATCAGCACTGCTCCCTTTTCTTCTTTAGGGAGGAGAGAGGGACTGGAATATGACAATAATGGATAATGCCTACACGATAAAGCCACCATAAAATTTTTGAAGTAGGAGATCTGGACAGTGGCCAGGCTGGGGAAACATCTATAGGCCAGAGGGTGGTGCACCCCAATCCACAGGGCCAGAAGCTCTTGTGCTCCTGACCCTTCCAGGCCTCACCTTTATCTTTCTCTAACTGGCTCTTCATTTGCATCATTTATCAATCCTTTATTATATACTACACTGGTAAATGAACATTCCTGGGTCCTTGAGTTCTGTGAGCTATTCTTGCAAATAAATGAAACTGGAGGGAGTTGCAGGGACCCCTGATTTGCAGCCAAGTCAGACAGAAGTGAGGGTAACCTGAAGACCCACTACTGTCGTGGCGGAGGGGCAATCTCGTCGAAATGAGCCCTTCACCTGTGGGGTCTACCCTAACTCCAGGCAGGTATTTTCATAATTGCTTGCTGTGGAAAACCCATTCATCTGAGGTCAGAAGTGTTGTCAGTGTAGTAGTTAGCAGTGTAAGAGTTTAAAAGAAACAGTGAGTTTTTCCTCAGATGGGTTTTTACATACATTACTTCTTTTGATCTTCATCAGAACTGAATACACTAGGAAGGTAGTACTAATTCCATCTTACAGGGAGCTTTAGAGTGCCTTCACGTCCAGGAATTCGTTTTGCTAAGACCAAGTCTCCAGACTTCTACTGTCCCAAGCTCTGGCAGCTTATTTGTTTCATTACCCTATCTAGCAGGCAAAGAGCCTTCAGTTCCTGCCTTTAGACCAGGCACTATTACACTTCACCTCCAGTAGCTAGCTGGCTAGTGAGCTGTTAGTAATGGGCTTATTTGAGAGCATCTGGTGAGGACACCTTGACCATGCTGTTTGACAGGTGGAAGGAATGGCTGAAGATAGTAAGAGCAGCAAAACCCAATAGGAATAAGCAAAACCCAATAAGGAATTGTTCAGTTTTGGAATGGTAACATCTTCTTATTCTCTTATCCCCAGATAAATGATTCCCATTTCATTTTTGAACCTGGAGCTAGTAACAGTGATTTTGAAAATAAACTTCAGGGATAATCTGAGCCTTTGGACCTCCAATGCCATTTTCAAAGCGAATGTTGCTTTCTTCTTATCTGGCTGATACCAGGTGTTTTCATAGGGAATGTGTAACATCTACTCCTCCATTTGTAATAATTTAGCATTACCTGAAATATTTGAAAAGGGTTTTATGATCATTTTAACTCATTACTTCTTACTAGCCCTGAGGTAATTCAGCACTGAAGTCATCAGGTAGATATTATTAGAGCTATTAATACTAATAATAGCAATATGTTTAGTGCTATAGTCATTTTGGCAAATGGCCTGAACCCTGAGGACCTGAAAGTGATGACTGTCGATCTATAGGTTTAAAAAAATGGTTTAAATCATCCTCAGAATATAACATTTAAAGATGCTAGGGGAATTTTCTGTGGGAGATTCAGCTTTACATGTGAAGAATGATTCCAAGCTTCCTCAGATGGTTCATTACAACAAATGTCATAGCCCGGAAACAACAAAAAAAATAACACTGTACCAGAAAATCACTGTAACAGGGTCACTGTCACATGTAGATATACAACATATCTATAATGGATACCACTTCATTCAAGTGTTTTCATCCTAAGGGAAAATATTTACTTCAGAAGCAAACACATACATGATTCTACTTCAAATTAATTTAAACTTCTACCCCTGGCTTCTAAGTTAGTATGACCTATCTTCTCCATTTAGTTTATCCACTGAGTACATGATTCCACCACAACAGCCTCCTCCCTCATTCTTTAACTCCAAAACTTGTGCTTGATTGAGGACTCTTGAATATGCTTTTCATATTCCCCACATTACTTCTCCACTAGACTGTTGCATGACTGGCTCCTTCTGGTCAAGCAGAATTCAAGTCAAGTGTCACCTCCTCAGAAACCTTTGCTGACCATCCTAGCTAGAGAGGACCTTTATGACTATTGTGTGACCATCTTACTTCTCCTTCATAGCACTTTTTGCCATCTGAAATTACCTTATTTACTTATTTAATTTTTATGCATCCTTCCATCTTGGCCACTGGACTGTAAGTTGTCTAAGGGCAGGGAGTTTGTCTGTTTTGCTCACCTTATAGAAGAGAGTTCCTGGCAAAAATTAGGCGCTGGATAATTATAAAAACCAATATTGACTGGATGTATAAGCCAGGTACATGCTCTCCTTAGGGACTCATAGGTATTAATGTATTTATTCCTCACAAAACCCCTGTGAATTAAATATCCATATGGACTGAATGTTTTTGTCACCCACAAATTCGCATGCTCAAATCCTAACCATCAAGGTGTTGGTATTAGGAGGTAGGATCTCTGGTAAGTGATTAGGTCATGAGGGTGTTGTTTAATGAATGGGATTAGTGCCTTTATAAAGGAGACCCCAGAAAACTAGCTTGCCCTCTCTGCTATGTAAGAACACATTGAGAAGATAGCCATCTGTGAAGAAATGGGACCTCACCAGATACCAGATCTGCTTGGCACCATAATCTTGGACCTTCCAGTCTCCAGAATTGTGCGGAATAAATTTTTGTTATTTATAAATCACCCAGTCTATGCGAGTTTGTTAGAATAGCACAAATGAAACCACTTAAAATCATTAAGTGGAACAATAATCAAAATGGCTGCACTAATGCTTCGGCAAACCTTGATTTTAAACTAAGTAACCTTTTTCCCTTCTCTTTCACAAACCTATCCCCCTCCCTTCTTAGCCTTTTGTTTCAGGAACCTGCTATCTAAAAACATGACAAAGGAGGCTGATCACAGGTACACAATTCCTGTCAAAACTGGCTAGATCCTGTATTCCCTATAAAGGCCCCCAGTCCCTTCCTCCAGGGGGCTTGTAGTTTTTTTAAAGGCCTTAGCCTGTTGCAGCCTCCTTTGTCAGGCAAAACAATAAAGCTATTGCTCCTCTTTATCCCAAACTCTGTCTTTGTATTATATTTTGGATCCAAAGCAAGGAGACTGGTTTTGACAACACAGATGGACTAAAACAGGTACTGTTATTGTCCCTATTTTGCAGATGAGAAAACTGGGTAACAGAGAGGTTAACCTTTTGCCTTAAGTTACACAACTAGTAATGGAACAAGGATTTCAATCCATACAGTCTAGGTATGACCATACCAGCACAATAAATGTGGGCTGAATACATCAGTGAAATAATGTATGGACACACAGGACCACACACATATGTACAACGTGTTCATACATTTATATGAACACATACACACTCATGTATTTAAATAAGTGCATCGCATTTCTAGAAGTATAAACAGATTTGTGCTAATGCACCAGTCTGGTACCTGCCTTTTCAGATCATCTGATTAGAGCAAAGCATATTCACTGACAGTATGGGATGAACCAAAGAAAGAAAGGTCTACCAAGATATCACTATTAACCAAATGGTCATGAAGTTCTAATATACTTGAAAGATACCTAAATGCCCCATAGTTATCATAGTGAGGCAGAATCATTTATAAAGCACAATGATGGCCCCAAATAAGTTTAAATTTGCATACCATAGTTAATCTATTTAAAGATCAATTTCCAAGAATAGGAAGCTTTAATATAAATGTTACAGAATTAGAGAATCTAAATTTTATGTTATTATTTTTAAAGATTTTATTTATTTATTTGTCAGAGATAGAGAGAGCACAAGCAGGGGTAGCAGCAGGCAGAGGGAGAAGCACGGTCCCCACTGAGCAAGGAGCCTGATGCAGAACTTGATCCCAGGATCCTGGCATCATGACCTCAGTTGAAGGCAGATGCTTAACCCAGACACTTAACTGACTGAGCCACCCAGGCATCCTTAGAGAATCTAAATTTTAAAAGACCTTAAAAATCATCTCATTCAATGATCCAAAAGTTGCACAGTTTGTTATACTATCCAGAACATTTTCTTATATGTACATACACATACAAACACAAGTGTAAATGCATATATTTTTTCTCATTTGACCCTTATATCACATAGAAAGACACAAAAAATTATCCTCATTTTACCAATAAACAAACTGAGACCAAAAAGAAACTTTGAGTAGTTTATATGTGGATAACTCACAAGTACAATTGGAGAAAGAACTTCAAAGAGAAAAGATTAAAATCTTTTGAATGACTGCCATGTATACGCACTATGTTGGGTGGTCTGCATATGCTATTTTACTTAATTCTCACAGCAATGGTTAAGGCAGATCTTAGCGGTTGTCCACTCACAGGATATGGATCCAGCTTTAAGTGTAGAAACAACTTGCTAATAGTAACACAGCTATTTAATAGGGAGTGAGTGAGAAAGCCAACCCAACATTTCTGACAACAATACAATGAACAGTTGAAATAATGACTCCATATTCATATGTATATTTTGTATTCTGTCCTTACACTGTAAAAGTTACATTCGCAGTGCCAAGTCCTAGAGAGAGAGGTGTGAAACATTATCTTTGGGGGGCGCCTGTGTGGCTCAGTGGGTTAAGCCTCTGCCTTTGGCTCGGGTCACGATCTCAGGGTCCTGGGATCGAGTCTCGCATCGGGCTCTCTGCTTGGCGGGGAGCCTGCTTCCTCCTCTCTCTCTCTCTGCCTGCCTCTCTGCTTACTTGTGATCTCTGTCAAATAAATAAATAAAATCTTAAAAAAAAAAAGAAACATTATCTTTGGGAAAACGATGTGTTATAAGTGGTTTTGGTCAGTAAAAACTATGTACAGTCAATGTTTTTGAGAATCACTTGCAAATCTTAATTCTAAACATTTAGCAGGAAATATTTACTTGTCATCCAATCAGTTCTGATTTGTAAAATCTGGCAGCAAAAGAAAAGATAAAGAAAAATAATAATAAGCACCCATTTGGTGGGAATAGATTTTTAGAATAATTTCTTCATATGTAAATAATTTATAAGGTAGTTGAATAATTTTGGTTATTATATCTGAATGTTTGATGTGAAAAATCTTGCTAATTTAAAAGTTGGACTCATGCAGTTCTCACTTTTTAATACAAAATCAAAAAGCATCATGGATAATTTGCATTTGAATCTGCTGTAAAGCTTCAGTTATTTACTCAGAGAGCTAGGCATAGCACAGTGTGAAATAATTTATTTTCAAATTTAGCTATATCAACCATTTACAAATAATCATATAATTACCCTGTATCTTCTTCCTAGCATTAATCCACTATTCCAATGACTGAACTTGAAATATTTTTCTCCATTTGATTAAGATACTGAAGATAAGATTATCAATTCTTTTATTAAAATTTGTCTTCTTAGAAATCTAACATAGATTTCATGTATTTATATAGTTATAAGTCTCTAGCTATAAATATCCCTATCTTATCTATCTATGTACCCACTTAACTAAAATCTTGTCCATTAAGCAATTTTTTCTTGCAAGATATGAAAATCAACTTGCCATAGATGGATTGATCGATCTATCTATCTATCCTTATTATCATAATGGTTTAGCATTGCAAAAGGAATATACCAGTAAAAATGAAATTCTTGCATTAAGGAGAAAAAAGGATGTAATTTTTCTGAGCATTATTTTGTTTTGATTTGAATATGTGTACAATTCAAACTTTAAGCTGTCACTACTTTTAAAAAGTAAGTGGTGAAAACATGGTAAATTACATAATTAAGTAATATCCCTGTTCTTTTTAAAGTAAAATAGTATCATGAAAAATCACCATTATCTTCCTTGAAGGTAGAGGCAAGGATATAGACAGTATCTTTTTTATTTTATAAACATATGCACATCTGTACTGTTAAATACTTCTAAGAAAAATTTTACCTACTAAAATATGAACTAGTACTTAGACTTCTAAGAAAATATGACATCCTCTTGCTCATTAGTTCACAGAAATTTAAAAAAATATATATCTTGCCTGACACATACATGATAGTTTCATTTGGATTAAAACTCTTTCTTCTCCCATAAAACACACCTTTCCCTACTATGGACTGTTGCATGGTTTCAATGTATACATATCTCATATTCTATCAAGATTTTTTGGAGTAAATTGTTGGGAGTATTTTCTTGTGATACGATGATCTCTGTTATCAAAGGCGAAAAGGACAGATCATATAGAAAATAAAACAGAAAATGCACATTAACTAAAAGAAGATTTCCTTTTAACAGGAGATGCTGAATGATGGAATAGGTTACTTCAGTGGAGAAGCTGGAATCATTTTCTCTGAAGTTGATTAGAAATATGATATGTGTGAATCTCTGTGTGAATTATCTGTGTCATTCTATTTCAAGGCAGAGCACTTATTTTTTTAAACAGAAATACTTCTAAAATTTTTGATTGTAGAAATAAAGGGTGCTTATCATAAAAGTACAAAAGTACTTAAAATAAAATAAGTGCTCTTCATCCATGCCCATAAATACAAGTATATTAACTAATTAACCAATTTCACTCATTCATGTATATATATATTTATTCCTTCAGCAAATACTGATAATGCAATTTCTGAGTATAAGTCATTATTCTACTCACTGAAGATAGTGAACAAAACAGAAAAGTCCATGGACCTGCAGGATTTATATTCTAGAGTGAGGAGACAAAAGAAAAAAAAAATTCAACAAACAAATTCATGGTTTGACTGATGGTGGTAAGAGCCTTGGAGAAAAAGCAGGGTTAGGTAAGTGAAGGGTTTTGCTAGTTTCCACAAGGGTGGTCAGGGAAGGCCTCTATAATCAGAGGCTTGTGTACAAAGGCCTGAAGGCATTGACCCTCCTGCTCCCAAAGATTTGATAATTCAGAGAGAGTAAATCAGCAACAAAAACTTAGGTGACTGCCTGGTGTGTTAGGAATCTTACAGAGACTGGGTTCGACGGAAAACAGCTCAAGAAATCTGGACTTGGATTTCCATTATTCTTTTCTATTGAATACTTTAAGCTTCTTGAAACCTGTTTCTTTGATACCATCCCAATATCCTCCCCATCATAGTATTCTGCACAGAGCAGGTTTATCATCTAACATCAGAGATTTTACCCTCTCAGATTGAGTGCTGCTCTGAAGAATGATTTTCTATGCAACTATGGCCTAACGTATCTACTATTTATGCACAGCTTCCCAGGTCTCCCATAGTGTATATATGTTATCATTTGTTGGTTTGTACAAAGGATGAAAGCTGTGTTTCCTAATTGATCTTAGAGAATATGCATAATTATGGTCTTTTAACTGCTTCAGGAGACTTTCATTGATTGTCTGAGAATGAAGCAATTTTAACTTTCGTGTTATTAACAGAAACACCTGGCCTTGCCAGGACATAGATTTGTCATACTGCGTTTCTCCTTCTTCACCAAGATGATACAAAAGGGGCAAGGGACACAATGATGGCTTTAGATATGCAAAGTTCAGATGAATCTGTTAATCCATTGAGTAGTTAATCCATTAATTATATAAGCCTACCCATATCTATTATCAATCTTTTTATAATGTCAGTACTTTTCATTGAATTATTCCACATGTATAATTTAAAATGAAAAATTTTGTTTCTAATTCTTCATCATAGCAATAGAAAGATATGAGTTCCAAATAATTTTTAATGCATGAATCATATCAAATAGACATCTCCCTTCCTATAAAGAAAAGCAACACTAAGATAACAATTAGGATCTCAGAAGTTCACCTATTTTAGTTACCTGCTTTTCAAGATAGTTAGGTTTATGTAATATTTTGGGAGGGTGATTCTGTCATTTGGCTTAGAACTCTAACCTTTAGCTAAATACTTTTAGACACTTCTTAAAAATAAAGTTCTTCCTTCAGTCTGATCTAAAACTCTTGTGATACATCAAGTCTAACATATCACACTCCAAATGCAGAATTCATATGGCTGAAGGGGATCTTAGATTTTGAAATTGCCTCCCACCCAACGTTCATTAAGCAAATAAAGTAACTGAGTCCAAGAAAGACTAAGTGACTCGACCGGAGTTGTATAAGTACTCTCTACAGTCAGGAGTAGAATGTGTGTTTGTTCCTCATTTCAAAGTTCAGGTCTAAATCATGTTGAAGTTTAGCTAATCTGAAATTATGGGCAGAAAATTGAGTGCAGATAATATTTGCAAAGGAAGATTCCATGTAAATGGGAAAACAAATGTTAACATGCAAATCCTGCAGCCGTCAGTTCTGATTTGTCCTTTACACTCAGGCGATGGCCCTACTCCATTCCTTATTATCTGGGGGTCTGGATATGACTGAAAAATCAATATGGAACCTCATCATCTTCCACAAGTTATTGTGCATCACTGTTCATGTGGTGCCTAAGTCAGCACTCAGCACTGCAGCCTCTTTCTCCATCTGGTCCCTGGGGCCAGGGTAGCAATTTCTGCCTGCAATGCTTGCCTCAGACTAGCACAGAGAGTGTGTCCCAAGCAAAGAACATCCTGTTTCCCAGCGAAAATTCTCATCAAAATTCCTTTTAAATTTAGTGATTCCTTATCACCAAACACCATGTTCCCAAGTCTTTTAATACGCATGTTTTTCCAACACTACTGGCTGCTTATTTCGGATCTGTCCCTGCTCAAAAGATTTTCTTAGTCAAGAAACTTTCTAGGATTTCACACAGTATGTACTCTGACAAATTGGTACCTGAGTAAGATTTCCACTACTTAGAAAAAATTTTTTAATCATTATTAAACTGAAAATGTTTAATTGTACATCACCCAGCTAAGGTGTACTCAGGGAGTTGAACCCAATTACAACATAAGCAGAAGAAAACATAAAGCAAATATATATTGCAGAAATTTCATAATATCTCCACTAATCAAATATAAATTAATTTTATATTAGCTCATGCTTTGGATTATCCATGCCCCATTTGCTTCTGCTGTTACCTTTTACTATCCATAGATGTCAGATTAATGTGGATTGTTTTGTTAATACTTGACAAATGTCAAAACATAGCTTCTCATAGCCCACCAGTGACCTCTCTCTGATTTTCAGCCTATACACTCTGATCTCTGTGAGTTTTTCAGAGCTGATCTCTGTGGGAGTCAAATGCATTCACCAGGGTTTTGCAAAATAATGAAATGTAACACCATAATGAAAGTGCATGTCCCTGGCGTCAGGTTCCTTTATGAATTCCAAAATCATTTAGGTTTAGTGAATGAGACTTGTAAGTGCCTCAGATATGATCAAATGGGGATCAGCACACTCACAGACACTGACTCCTTTCTAAATGACCTCTTTCTATATCGTTCCCCTTTATCATGAAAATTTTTTCCAATTTTACTGAGATATAATTGACACATACCACTGTATAAGTTAAAGGCATAAAGCATGATAGCTTGACTTAAATATACTGTGAAATGATTAGCACAATAGATACAGCTAACATCTATGTTCTCCTATGAATAAATTTTTTAAAAAGAGAGAAAGAAACAAAAAAAATTTTTTTCCTCCTTGTAATGAGACTATAGTATCCATTCTCTTAACAACATAGCTGTCTACCACAAAACAGTGTTAGCCACAGACCCTATGCTGTGCATTACATCCTAGGACTTGTTTATCTTGTAACTGGAAGTTTGTACCTTTTGACCACCTTCCTCCAATTCCCCTTGCTCCACCTTCTGCCTCTGGTAAATAAACATGGGTCTGATCTCTTTTTCTATTACCTTGTGTTTGTTTTTTCTTTTTGGTTTCCACATAAATGTGAGATCATACAGTATTTGTTTTTCTCTGACTTATTTCACTGAGCATAGTGCCTTCAAGGTCCCTCCATATTGTCACAAATGGTAGGATTTCCTCATTTTTATGTCTGAATAATACTCTATATTGTACGTGTGTATGTATGTACGTTCAATAACGTATTTTGAGGATGAACAACTTCTCTATCCATTTTTTTTTTTTTTTTTTTTTAAAGATTCTATTTATTTATTTGACAGAGATCACAAGTAGACAGAGAGGCAGGCAGAGAGAGAGAGAGAGAGGGAAGCAGGCTCCCCGCTGAGCAGAGAGCCCGATGCGGGACTCGATCCCAGGACCCTGAGATCATGACCTGAGCCGAAGGCAGCGGCTTAACCCACTGAGCCACCCAGGCGCCCCTCTATCCATTTTTTCATTATTCACTGATGGACCATCAGATTGTTTCTATGTCTTGGCTTTTACAAGTAATGCTGCTACGAACATCGGAGAACAGATATCTTTTTGAGTTAGTATTTTGTTTCCTTTGGATATTCTCCCAGAGGTGGAATTACTGTATCATTATGGCAGTTCTATTTTTAATATGTTAAGGATCCTCCATACTGTTTTTTTTTTTTTTTTAATCGTGGCTGTATCAACACACAATTCAACCAACAATGCTCAAGGGTTTCCTTTTCTCCACATCCATGCCCACATTTCTTATCTTTTGTCTTTTAGATGATGGCTATTCTAACAGGCAGGAGGTGATATCTCCCTGTGGTTTTAATTTGAATTTCTTTAATGATTAGTGATGTTGAGCATCCTTTTATGTACCTGTTGGCCTTTTATATACCTTCTTCAGAGAAATGTATATTTTCAGATTCTTTGCCAGTTTTTAAAATTGGAGTATTCGTTTTTTGTTATTAAATAACATGAATTCTTTATTTTTTTTGGATATTAACCCCTTATCAACTATATGGTTTGCAAATATTTTTTCCCATTCCATAGGTTGTCTTTTCACATTGTTGATCATTTCTTTTTCATTGCAGAAACTTTTTAGTTCGATGTAGTTCTACTTGCTTATTTTTATTATGTTGCTTGTTCTTTAGGTGTCATAGCCAAGAAAATATTACAAAGACTCATGTCAAGGAGCTTTATTCTGATCATTTTCTCCCAGGAGTTCCATGCATTTTAGTCTTTAATGCATTTCAAGTTAATTTCATGAGTGGTGAACAATATGGGTCCAGTGTTTCACATGTAAATATCCATCTAAGCACCATTTATTGAATAGAGTGTCTTTTCTCCATTGAGTATTGTTGGCTTCCTTGTCAAATATTATTTGATCATATACACTTGGGTTTATTTCTGGGCTCTCAATTTTGTTACACTGATGTATTTGTTTTTATACCACTACCATACTATTTTGAGGATGTTAGCTTGTGATGCCTCCTACTTTGTTTTTCATTCTCAGGACTTCTTTGGCTGTTTGACATCTTTGTGGTCCCATATAAATTTTAGTAATGTTTTTTCTACTTCTGTAGAAAATGCTGTTGGAATCTTGATAGGTATTATATTGAAGCTATAGATGGCTTTTGGTACTATTGACATTTTAACAATATTAATTTTTCCAATTAATGAATACAGGATAACTTTCCATTTATTTGTATCTTTTTTCAATTTCTTTCATCAATTTCTTATAGTTTTCTGAGTAGCGATCTTTCACCTCCTTAAATTTATTCATAAGTATTTTCCTGTTTTTGATGTTATTATTAATGCTATTAATCTTTTAAATTTTTTTAGCACTTTCATTGTTAGTGTATAGAAATGCTACTGATTGTTTATATTAATTTTGTATCCTGCAACTTTTGATTTCATTGATTAGATCTAACAGTTTTTTGATTGAGTCTTTAGGATTTTCTATATATAAAATCATGTCACCTGCACAGACATAATTTTTCTTCTTCCTTTCCATTCTGATAACTCATATTTCTTTTTCTTGCTTGATTGCTCTACCTAGGATTTCTGGTACTATACTGAATAGGGATGATGAGAGTGTACCCTTGTCTTGTTCCTGATCTTAGAGGAAAAGCTTTCAATCTTTTACCAATGAGTATGATGCTAGCTTGGGCTTCTCGTATCTGGCCTTTGTTATGTTGAGATATGTTCCTTCCTAATTTTTTAGGAGTTGCTATCATGAATGAATTTTGTCAAATGCTTTTTCTTTTTTTAAATTTTATTTCTTTTTCTAATTATATGTTTAATTAGCCAGTATATAGATAAATGTTTTTCCTGCATCTATTGACGATTAGATGATTCTTTTGTTTGTTCTACCAATGCGTGTATTACATTCATTGATTTGTGTATGCATAACCATTCTTGTATCCTGGAGTGAAATTTCACTTGATCATGGTGGATGATCCTTTTTTAATGTGCTGTTGAATTTGGTTTTCTAGTATTTTATTGAGAATTTTTGCATGTATATTCATCAGGAATATTGGCCTGTAGTTTTCTTTTCTAGTAATGTTCTTTCTGGTTTTTGTATCAAGACAATGCTGGCCTCGGTGCCCGTGGGTGGCTCAGTTGGTTAAGCATCTGCCTTCAGTTCAGGTCATGATACTGGGGTCCTAGGATTGAGCCTCGTGTCAAGCTCTCTGCTCAGTGGGGAGTCTGCCTCTCCCTCTCTCTGTGCCCCTCCCCACTTATGCTCTCTCAAATAAATAAATAATTTTTTTTTTCTAAAGATAATGCTCATGTCATAAAATGATTTGGGGAGTATTCCTTCCTCTTCAATTTTTTGAGAAGGATTGATGTTAATTTTTCTTTAAATGTTTGGTAAAATTCATCAGTAAAACCATCTGATCCTGGGCCTTTCTTTCTTGGGTTATTTTTGATTACTGATTCGATCTCCTAATTAACAATTGGTATATTAAGGGGTACCTGGGTGGCTCAGTCATTAAGCATCTGCCTTTGATCCCAGGTCCTGGGATTAAGCCCTGCATTTGGCTCCCTGTTCAGTGGGAGGCCTGCTTTCCCCTCTCCCCCTACCCCTGTTTGTGTTCCCTCTCTCCCTTTCTCTCCGTCAGATAAATAAATAAAATCTTAAAAAAAAAAATCGATGGATGCATGCCTGGAAACCTATAAATTTCCAAAACTGAATCAGGAAGAAATTGACAACCTGGAATAGACCAATATCTAGTAATGAGATTGAAGCCATGATCAAAAACCTCCCAAAAACAAGAGCCCAGGATCTGATGGACTCCCTGAGGAATTCTACCAAACATTCAAAGAAGAAATAATACCTATTCTCCTGAAGCTGTTTCAAAAAATAGAAACAGAAGGAAAACTTCCGGACTCTTTCTATGCAGCCAGCATTACCTTGATCCCCAAACTAGGCAAAGACCCCACCAAAATGGAGAATTTCAGACCAGCATCACTGATGAATATGGATGCTAAGATTCTCAACAAGATCCTAGCTAAAGGATCCAACAGTAAGTTAAAAGATTATGCACCATGACCAGGTGGGATGCCGCTTCCAGCCGGCGACGGGAGAAGAATTAGGCCAAACAAGTCAGCTGCAAGAGATTGGGAGCAGGGGACAACAGTCGAAAAGACTGCTGCCACGAGCAACTCCACAGTCTCACTTTTATTAGATAAAAACAATAGCCAACAGAAGGACCGATGAAAGTCAAACGTTAGTGACGTGTCTTGCGGACAAGCAAGGAGGACAAAGTTTATAGTTAACCAAGCACATTCAAAGGACTCATCTAAAAAACAACGGGCACTTCTGGGAAGAGAAAGGAGCGATAACAGAAAAGGGAAGCAGGCGGTATTTCGTTCCACCCTGAGCTGACCGGGCGTTCCCGGGTGCTTGGCTTCCCTGAAGCAGGCGACGTTCTGCCCTGGGCAGGCCGGGCGTTCCCGGCTGCTCAGCTTCTGTGAAGGGGCGGCCTTCTGCCCTGAGTGAGCCAGGCATCTCCAGCTGCCCAGCTTCACGGTCATATATGGTCCTTCTCCCCAAAGACCTGTTGCCAGTATATGTTTTTCTTAAGGCCATATCTAAATGTGCTTGGCAACTAGTAAAATCCTCCAGGGGTTATAGTTTAAGTAACAAATTGTTCTGAGGGGCAGTAGCAGTGGGATTTATCCAAGGGTGCAAGGGTGGTTCAACATTCACAAATCAATCAATGTGATAGAACAAATCAGTAAGAGAAGAGAGAAGAACCACATGGTCCTCTCAATTGATGCAGAAAAAGCATGTGACAAGATACAGCATCCGTTCCTGATTAAAACAGTTCAAAGTATAGGGACAGAGGGAACATTCCTCAACTTCATAAAATCTATCTATGAAAACCCCAAACGGAATATTATCCTCAGTGGGGAAAAGCTGACATCCTTCCCTTTGAGATCAGGAACACGACAAGGATGCCCACTCTCGCCACTCTTGTTCAACGTAATACTAGAAGTCCTAGCAACAGCAATCAGATAACAAAAGAAATAAAAGGTATTCAAATTGGCAATGAAGAAGTCAAACTCTCTCTCTTCGCAGACGACATGATACCGTATATGGAAAACCCAAAATACTCCACCCCCAAGCTACTAGAACTCATACAGCAATTAAGTAATGTGGCAGGATATGAAATCAATGTACAGAAATCAGTTGCTTTCTTATACACTAACAATGAAAATATAGAAAGGGGAATTAGAGAATTGATTCCATTACTATAGCACCAAGAACCAAAAAATACCTGGGAATAAACCTAACCAAAGAGGTAAATGATCTGTACTCGAGAAACTATAGAACACTCATGAAAGAAACTGAAGACACAAAAAGATGGAAGACCATTCCATGCTCATGGATCGGAAGAATAAACATTGTTAAAATGTCTTGATGAGGGAGCAGGAGGCTGGCTGAAGACAAAGCAAAAGCTGGCATCTTGCACCCCCTCTCTATCCGCTCCCCCTCCCCCTGGGTAATATGTGTAGCATTCCTCAGGCACCCCTGACTGCCATAAACGATAAACAAATAGCTAACTTGCAGAGATCACAATCCTGCAAGACAGGAGTCTCCCTTGCTTTACAAATGTCCTAGAGATCTACAAAGAAGTTACCTTATCAATAGCACAAATTTCCAGAGGCAAATAACTTAGTTCCTCAAGCCCTAATGTCTCCCTCCCCACCACAAACGAAACTGAAGGAGGCTGAGATAGAAGGGAATGTAAATATAGTTAAATCTCTTCTAAACCTAAATCTCACTAACAAAGACAATTGATAGCAGGATTGTGACACCCCACCAAGAATCTTCCAACTATCTTGATGTTAATGACTGGCCTAAAGACAACATTGATCAAGCCACAAGGGCAAGGCCTCTGGTATCCCAGCACCTTGTAGGCCCTCTTTAGCATATGAAACCTCCGTTGAAACCTCCCTTCCCCTCACCTTCCCCAACCGCAAGGTACATAACCTGCCATCCCTCACAACCCGGGGCAGCAGTTCTTCCTGCCCCCGGGTCCTGTCCCCATGCTTTAATAAACCACCATTTTGCACCAAAGATGTCTCAAGAATTCTTTCTTGGTCATCGGCTCCGGACCTCAGCCCACTGAACCTCACCTAGGTTCTAGAACTTCAACATGTCTGTACTTCTTCTGTATAGTACACCATATACCCACTACTGGCTTTCCTTGGGGGGTAGGAGAGCATCAGCACTCCTCTCCTCCCTCACTTCTCAGTTTGAACATAGATGGGAAACACTACTTCCAGAAACTGTCACCAGCCCTTCTGGTCATCTGGAACTAGAAGACACTCTCAACAGTAGATGGGGCTATGAGTCAGTTCCTTACCTGGACATATGTAAACCAGGTTCTAGGGCAAACTTTGAGGATCCAAATCAGGCAGTTCCCCTCATCTTCTCCCCAAGCTCCCCGGTCAGAGAGCACTTCAGTGCTACCCACAATGTTAGTGAGGGCTGCCTGTCCTCCCTGGGTTCTCTCTCCTGGAGGAACTAGAGGTTCAGGGAAGACCTCTCCATGTGGCGCTACATTAACTTGGCAGGATAGGAGCAATGACCAATATACAGTTGCTTCTCTTACCATTCTAAGGCAGTCTGTTTTGGTCTCTACAGTGCACAGAGGGGCGTCAGTCTTATCCCCCATGTTCTAGAATTCCCTCAGTGGAATCTTGTTCTTGAAAAGTTATTAGTTCTTCCTGTGAAGGGGTACTGAAATAAGGAGAACCGATAGCACTGTTTTTGTAAAGATATATCTTCTCTCCCTTTTAAAATGTGAATTATCATTGTAAAGGCACACCTAAGTTCTCTGAAATGACCTTTAACAATCTCCTATGCTACCTACACCTGTTCATCTCTGTTTCCTTTCTTTGTACAACTCTGACTGCTTATCTGAAAGGCTGTGGGCAGATTGAAGGAGGCCAAAAGACTAATGTTGGTAGTTAAAGAACATTATATAGCATCTGGCAGGAACATATGGGCAGGTTCTTGGCCAGCAAGTCATGCTGCCTGAGAAACTGTAAACAAGGCTTTGAATAATATGATTAAATTAGTAATAGGTTAAGCATCTCCTTGTTATGAATGTGTAATTTTATCAGATTTATATGATGGTAGATAATGGAGATGTTACATTTTAGCTCACTGAGTCTGAACTAATCTTATATCTTGGGGAAACTCATTGTCTTGGGAATCACAGTAAGGCCAGAGATCATTTGGTCTCTTTGCTGCAAGGACCTGAGTGCATTACACCTCAGGTGGCTGGTACACTTACTCTAGAACTGGACTCTCCAGCTTTTGAACAGAAGAAGCAGAGGCATTAGAGAATCCAATTTTGTGGCCAGTGACAGCCTTACTGGCCATCATGCCATGTTTTCAGGGTGGTTCCATATGGACATCCAGTGCAAGCTGGGAAGTCCATTGTCTGGCGCTCATTGAGAATGGTTCCATGGTATGATGTTGGTGTTAGCCCTAACCAACATACTTTGTTTATGCCCAGCTTTTGTTTTTGAAGTTGATTCACTGGACAATTTTGTGAATTGGCTAATATCCTTCCAATACATTTGCTGTCTACTTAAATTATCCAGAGTTGGTTTCTATTGCTTGCAATTTACAGCTCTACCATTGCTACACTGTGCAATGCATCTTAGTGGATAATTATGCATTTTACACCTTGTTGATAATTTAGCTCCCTACAGGGAGTTTATCAATTCCTACATTCAAAAGAATCTTCAGTGAATAAAAACAAAAATTATAACAGTTGTCTTTATGACATCCTATGATTATATTTTCATTTAGATTCCATTACAAAGATACCAGTTTTTAGATTAAGTGGTGCACTGTGTGGGTTCATCTTGCATCAAGAAAGATACAGTTTTAAAGATTTATATTTGGTCCTATCTTGTTCATGTCTTTGTTTACTGAGCTAAACAGTCAAAGGAGATATCAAATTTGGTGCCACAGTATCTGCAACTACCAAGATAAAACCACCTCAAATCTTGGTTTATAATAAAAATATCCTCCTGGAGAAACATCATGTGTAACCCAAAGGGAAACAGCAGACCTGAGGCAAAGATTTAGCCTTCAGGGTTATATAACTTTATTCCGTGTTTAATGTGGAGTTTAAAGCTCATGCTGTCCGAAAAGAGCTTTTAGTCTTCTGAGCAGGAATGTGATGTACTTCTGAAATAAAGAGCAGGGAGAATATCATTCCCTCTCCCTTCACATTAGCAGCAAGACTTGCTCTTCAAGTGCTTCCTGCTGGTTCCCACCAAGCACAGGAAGCAATGTTCTGGTGATTAAGCAGCAATATCATTATAAAAGCCAAATGAATAATCATTGCGTTAATGAACTTTATCTCAGAAAAAGATTAGTTTTTTAGTGTTAAGCCTCTTCCAATATGAGAGAGAAAATGTATTTCAATTCCATTTAATCAACCAGAGATGTTCATAATCTATACAATTTCATATCCTGTCTGCACATATCTCTGTAGATCAGCACACACAGTGACTTCAATGGATTATGTCTGAAGATTCTCTTAGATCTCTCTCTCTCTCTCTCTCCCTCCTCCCCCATAGTCTTTCTCTCTCTTTATCCCTCTGTCTGTCTCTCTCTCTCACAGTGACTTCAATGAATACTGTCTGATAATTCTATTTGATATTTCCATCTCTCTGTCCTCTCCCCCATCTCTGTGTCTCTGTGTCTGTCTGTCTGCCTGTCTCTGTCACCGTCTCTCTCATACACATACACATGCACACATGTATACACAGACACACACACACACACCCCTCCAGGACTAGAGCCATAATACCGTTCATGAATTAAATAGATCTGATTTCTTGGTAACAAGAAACATGTGGTTCACAAATTAGTAATGACAATTAAATCACTGAGAAACAAATTTTGCCACTTAAAAGAAATCTGGAGTGCTTCTTTAGAAAAAAAATGAGATATTAATTCTCTTTTGAAAAGTGGCTTTATGACTTTGGGTCCTGAGCTGTTATGAAGATCAATATCCTTTTAAATGTGAAACCCTCCTTCCAAAAAAATAAAGACCTTTGCTACATGACAGCAGAAGAAAATTTTTGTCCTTTGGCTATGAACCCAAAATATCAGCATTCTATGTCTTACACATTCTTTTTTTTTTTTTTTTAATATTTTATTTATTTGAGAGAGAGAGAGCACAATTGGGATGAGGGTTAGAGGGAGAAGCACACTCCCCACTGAGCAGAGAGCCAATACAGGGCTTGATCCTGGGGCTCTGGGATCATGACCTGAGCCATAAAGCAGATGCTTAACCAAGAGGGGAACCCAGGAGCCCCTGTATCTTATATATTCATAAAGAAATGTCACAGACATATAATGAGTGCCAATAACTGCTATTATCACCCCATTTATCTCTCCCTTTTGATCTCATTGCCCTGGATGCTAATATGAAAGTGCTAGATAAGGTTCCTGGGGAGTAGGAGTTCAAAACTCAAGATGGACACTTTCAATCTAGATGAAATCATCCAACAAGAAATGCAGAATTCTCAAACACTCCAAGAGAAGCGTCTAGTAAAAAATTTTACCTTTCTACCTTAAGAATTCTCACCTGTGGTGTCATAAGCCAGTAACAGAGAAAATATGCATGCTTCTCATCTGTACTATAGGCCAGGGTTTTGGAAAGCTTGATATCATTTGAGATGATACATGAGCAAACATTTAAAAATTATGTATTGCTATCATATTACAATGTGATTTCATGCATAATTTTACCACAGTAAAGACTAAATTAAAAAGTGAATCAATTTTAAACTAACTTAGAATGGCTACTGAGTAAATCATAGTGCAGATGCTAATGCTGGTATGGCCAAACTGTGATGCTTTAATGTGAATAAATGAAGCCAGAAAATTATTATTTCAACTTTAGTGAATTACCATTTCTGATGGAACTCCAAAATAGTGGGGAACCATTATCCAAGTTTGAGTTCTGACCAAATCAGACCTTTAGATGAGGTTTTAGATACTGGTGGTTCATTTGGAGGTGATTCCAGAGTGCACAGGAAGGGAGTGGTGAAGAGAGACATGGAAGGGGGAAAAGGCAAGTCAGGGCTATTGAGCTTGTATCTCCAGGTCAATCACAGTGGGGATGCTCTGATAGATGGTGCAGAACAGCACAGAATTGTCCCACTGTTGGACAAGGAAGCTGTAGATTTAACCACAACTTCCCATCTATCACAGGCTGATGGTCGCTCCTGGGGAAATTAGTCTTCTGGCAATTTTGTCCTGCCCTGAGGGGACCAAGTGAGCTCAAACAAAGAGAATGGAATTTGGTCTTGACCTTGGCACTGACCTCTAGAATATGCAAAGAGATGAGAGATGCCCTGATATTATCCCCTACAAACATTGCTCTAAATGCTATAGAATTGATTTTTAAAATTGCCAGTGATACATGATTTATTTTCCAGAGTTTAAAAAAAAATTATTATTGCATTCTAATTCAGGCAAATATATTCATCCCAATACAGTAAAAAGGAAGTAAATTTATTAACCAAACTCTCTATTCTACAACTAGATTGTATCAACAAGAATCCAATTTTATTCATTCCCCATTTTGTTTAAGGACTATCTTTATAAATGGTGTTTAAAGAATACTCATATATTTAATATGTCTATTAATATTTCCACATCATAGGCTAAAATTTAATTCTGAAAATCAGGAACAAGAAACAAAGTAGATATTTAGAAGGAAAAAGAGAAGAAAGATCAATGGATGATTCATAACTCTATTAGGATCTAAAAGGGTTTTAGTTCATCCCTTTTTCAGTTACCCTCTTACTACTAAATACTTTTTTTCTTATATACTTTTTTTTCTTATATACTTTTTCTTAATACTTGTTCAAGTGCATTAATATTTACTTTTCTAGGCTGAATCCCAATTCATTTTATGTCAGCCATCTCTCAGTAGCATTCCATTTTCGTTATCTAGAAGGGTTTTCTACCTCAATATTTACCCTTCAGCTCAACTGACAATAAATAAAAGTTATCCCTTGAAGCTTTAGTTTTTGAGAAGTCTAAGTATTACTTGGGATATAAGTGCCTATCTCAGGTACTCCATTAGAAAGTTAAAATAATAGTACTATTTGGAATTTTAAAACAGATCTGACTTTAATTGGGATGGGAGCTTGCTGCTGGAGTAAGGGAAGTCCACAGAAGATAGGCCTGTTACCAGTGTGTCTCCAGCCCTAGACTCTCAATAAGAGCAGTAACTAGAGAGAGGGACATATATTTAAAAACAGAAACTTGACTCCTTAGCCATGCTTCAGCAGGCTCTTCACTTTTTTCTTTTCTTTTCTTTAAAGATTTTTTTATTTATTGAAAGGGCGAGAGAGAGAGAACAAGAGAGAGCATGGGGGGTGGGGAGGAACAGAGAGAGAGGGAGAAGCAGACTCCCCACTGAGCAGGGAGCCCAAAGTGGGACTTGATCCCAGAACCCTGACATCATGACCTGAGCCAAGGCACACATTTAACCGGCTGAACCAACCAGGTACCCCCAGGCTCTTCACTATTGATGAGAAATGGAACCGTAGTCTCTCTTCTCAGACTGCAAGTTTATTTTTACTCCTGCGCAGTCCTATAGCGAACTGCAATTTAGAACTGTAGTCCTAGCTCTGCTCTGTCCTCTGAGGCACTGTGGGAACATATTTTGCTCTACTTATCATAATACCATCCTTTTTGCAAAAGGTAAAATTGGAGTTCACTAATTAAAAAGTGCTAGAAAGTGGCGGCATGAAGACAGACACAAAAGGACTCACAGCCATTCTTAACTGAAAGCACACGGTCATTCAAACAGGCAATGCCGATTTGGTGAAAACTAAAATCTACACATGAGGGAAAATGCTAATTTTCTATGGCCGTTTCTCCTTAATCTTCACACCTGTCCACGACGATTGGACAAGGCTTAGTTATGGTTTTAATCAGCAATCATAAATGTTCACTGCATGTATACTCTGTGATGGAATGTGTTTTAGGCTGAACACAAGGAGATGAAGAAGGGTTTCTTCCTTCAAGTTGTTTGCAGTGTCCTCGCTTGCAGAGGAAAACATGCAATGGTTTATTCAGTGAACTGGGGAAGGGTGAGAGGCTTGAAAGGAGCATGGAGTAGAGACTGACTGGCCGTCGGGTTGGTGAGCATGCATGGAGGGTGTCCTCGGCCCCTTCAGCACTCAGGACAGAGTAAAAAAAAAAAAAAAAGACAGAGTTTCTTTCATTCTGGAAAGAATTATATTCCAAACACAAACCAGGGCAGCGGAGGTATCTTTGTTCTACAAATATGTGTTAATCCTTACCACTGGCCAGGCCTGTGCTTCATTAAGTAGCAACAATGAGGATCTTTGGCAATGAAGCAAAATGAATTGAAGTAACTTACAGATTAATAGATACAGCAGAGATAGATCAACCAATCATAATTTGGATCCTAATTCAAGCACATTTATAAAAAATCATTAGACATTCAGAAACATTTGAACACTGGTTATTTGAAGTTATTGATGAAATACTGTCATTATGGAACGCCTGGGTGGCTTAGCCGGTTAAGCGTCTGCCTTTGGCTCAGGTCATGATCCCGGGGTCCTGGGATGGAGCCCCGAGTCCAGCTCCCTACTCAGAAGGGAGCCTGCTTCTCCCTCTGCCTGCTCCCCCTGTTCAGGCTTTCTCGTTCCTTCTCTCTCTGACAAATACATAAATAAATACATAAATAAAAAATTTTAAAAAAATACTGTCATGGGGTGCCTGGGTGGCACAATGGGTTAAAGCCTCTGCCTTCGGCTCAGGTCATGATCCCAGGGTCTTGGGATCAAGTCCCGCATTGGGCTCTCTGCTTGGCAGGGAGCCTGTTTCTCCCTCTCTCTCTGCCTGCCTCTCTGCCTACTTGTGATCTCCGCCTGTCAAACAAATAAATAAAATCTTTAAAAAAATAAAAAAATAAAAAATACTATCATTTCATTTAGGTTTTCTAATAATATTAAGGCTCAGGGCCCTGGGTGGCTCAGTGGGTTAACCCTCTACTTTCGGCTCAGGTCATGGTCTCAGGGTCTTGCGATCAAGGCCCGCATCCGGCTCTCTGCTCAGCGGGGAGCCTGCTTCCTCCTCTCTCTCTGACTGTCTCTCTGCCTACTCGTGATCTCTCTCTCTGTCAAATAAATAAGTAAAATCTTTTTAAAAAAATAATATTAAGGCTCAGTTTCTTAAGGGTCCTAATCTTTTAGAGATGTATCCCGAGATATGTACAAATAGAATGAGGACCAAAAATAAAGTTTAAAAGTAAGAATTAGGTTCATGGTCAGGCAACTTTCAATTAATCTCGTTATTATTGTAAGGACTGGTGTTGGTTTGAGACCTTGAAGCAATTCAGCACCATTTATGTTGGACTGTCATAAACATTTCTGATACTATGTGACTAGAGTAAACACATAACATAATCCTTCCCACCATCCCTTACTCAGCCAGCTCCCAGCTCTTTGCTTTCCATTTCCTTTTCTTTGAGTTGGGGTCAGATCATGTCATTTCCCACTTTCAGACACCCTACCCTTATTCTTTGAGTTTTAATGCAACGACCTTTCTGACAGGCACCCTTTGATTGGTCACCTGTATCAGTGGAAGAAATAGGATGTGATACATAAACGACAAATTACCACATTTCAAAACAAATTCTCTAGGGGGCCTTTTGCAATGAACCAAGCTATAATTTAAAACTATTTCTCTGCTTTCCTAACATTAAAAAGGAACTGCTGTCTTACTTAGGTGCCTGAGGGAGGTGAAAGTGTTCCACCCACGAGGGGGATGGATCTTAAAAAATGGAAACCTCTTTGAAAGCCATTATGAACAGAATATAGGAATTCTATTTCTCAGCATTTCCCCTTCATGAATGCAGGAAAATGGATTAAAAAAATAAACCTAAGCAAGCCTTTGTCACTGATAAACCTTCCACTAGCTTGACAAAAAAAAGTGGCCATTGTCTTGCAGCCCAAACAATTTTTTCTTGGATGAGCTAGAATTCATTTGCTTTATCTATACAGCTTAATCGCCTCTGCCCCTTCTTGGCTGGGATTATACTTTAGTTCTGTCTGATTATACTGTCACTCAGATCTGCACTGAGAGCAGCAGAAAAAATAAGCAAAATATTAAACAGAGTGAGTTCTAAAGAACTATTTCCTAGCTTCTCTATCAGGAGATGAACAGAAGCATTACCCATACAATTATGAGCAAACCCTATTTATACCACAAGTTCTTCCTCGAAGTGCCCTTTTTTCCCCCTGCTGAAATCACGCCAAATGGCTTAGTGTCGCTTGAGTAAATATTATGTACTTACCAGGTTGGCTTGAAAATAGTTTGGGAATTAGCTCTTGATCCATCAATGGGCAACAAGGAAACTGCAGCCACTGAAAGGTCTGTTAACATTCTCCCCTGCTAGCAGTCCCTGAAGTCAAAGTCATTTTCTACTGTAAGAGTTGATTAATGGGAAAGAACTCTCGTACTAAAATAAAATGTCAATAGTTCAGGCACAGAACAGTGTAAACCAGTTCTAAAAGGCTGCCTCCGTATACATTACTGAGTGAGGCATTCATTCATTCATTTTTTCACTCATTCATTTTTCTTCTTCACATTACTCCCTGTGGGCTCCAGGACCCAAATGGGGAATACAAAATGTGTATGATACACTCCCTACCCTTGAAAAATGTAGACCGAGATATAATACTCTCTAAGGTGTATTGAACATATACTTTATAATATACTGAATGTTATTTAAAGCATTTTTGATAGATTGTTTTATTTCTTCCTTATAACACTTCTATCAGGTCTATACCATTCTAACCTTCAGTTTCAGATAAAGAAATTGATGCTTAGAGTGTGGTATTGACCCCTAAAAGCTGGAGCACAGTAGGTCAAATGCTCTGGGAATATAGAAATGTGAGAAATGTGTCTGAGGTTTGGACTGCATACTTCAAATGATGTGGTAGTATTTAGATTTAATTTTGAAAGACAAATTGATGATATCTGATGCCTACTTCCACAGAGATTCAAACACACTTCTATTATAGTACTTACGACCATATTTTATTTAATTGTATATGTTTGTTCATTCTCCATGGAGTTACACATGAACAGGTACCATTTTACTTTATTTTACTTTAATTTTATTTTTTAGAGAGGGAGAAAGAGAGAGAGGGGAAGGGCAAGAGGAAAGGGAGAGAGAGAATCTTAAGCAGGCTTCACTATGGAGCCCCAGGTTGGTCTCAATCTCACAACTCTGAGATTATGACCCGAGTTGAAATCAACAGTCAAATGCTTAACCAACTGAGCCACCCAGATGCCCTAAGCAAATACCATTTTAAATGCCCAATGCCTTGAACTGTGTTCAGCACACAGAAAATTTTCAGTAAATTGATTTTGAACATATACATGATCACCATTCATTAAATGTAGTAAAGTGAGCTTTCCAGAGAAATAGAACAGCATGAGATATACACAGAGGTATAAATGTGAATGTGTTGAGGATAAATGAGCATTCCCACAGTTAAATATAGGACGTAAGGATTAGAACTGGAGGAGAGGTCAGAAAAAGGGAGAGATAAGAGTGGAAAGGCAAGTTGGAATCTGATTCCAAGTGATTTGGACTTGACTTTGATTCAAAGTCAGTGGGGGGATAAAATGAACATGAAGACATGAGTTATGTTGGTAGAAAGATACTTATCAAGCCAAAGATTATTTAGGAACAGAGGTGGTCCCAGGGTGAGATGAAGTATGCTAGCACAAAGCCAAAGTCTGGGATGAAGTAACTGAATGGAAGGAAATTTAGAAAGTGAAATCAAGAGTATTAGGGACTGATAGGATCAAGGAGATGCTTCAGAGAGAGATATAGACCTGAAGTGTGACCTTGAACTTTGAAGGGTGTCTGGGAAGAAAGTCTAGCTGTTAATGCAGTAAGTATTTCAGGGTGAGAAGAAGAAAACCTTGGGCTTTAAATTCTCTAAAGTCCCCCAGAATAGAATAAGAAAGAAAAGTTTGTCCCTAACTTTCTTAGATTTCTAATATCTGTCTGAAACTTTTCCTGAGCCACTGAGTCTGAAATTCTAGAGCAGTCTTCTTTACCTAAAAGATGGGATATTTGGCATTGGCTATCCCAAACCTTCAAATGTAGTCAATTTGGTTTTTTTCAAGGTACATTCTATAAGAAAGACCTTTAGAATTCAAGTGAACACCAAAAGAAGCCCTCAAATCCACTATAGGCTCTAAATCCTCAGAGATGGAGGATACAGCAATTCTTGTGTCCTTCCTGTGAGACCTGTAGAGCAATTTTTTATAAAAGACTTTATTTATTTGACAGAGAGAGAGACAGAGCAGAAGCAGGGGGAATGGGACAGGGATAAGCAGGCTCCCTGATGAGCAGGGAGCTAGATGCAGGCTTGATCCCAGAACCTTGGGATCACGACGTGAGCCAAAGGCAGACGTTTAACCGACTGAGCCACTGGGTGTCCACTGGTAGAGCAATTTAACATGCCAATGTGCTGACCCATCTAGATCCTGTTTTCATAGACATCTATATAGTAGGTCACAGCTGTGTCAGCTAGAAGAAAGTAACAGATATCCCATCTCATAATGACTTAAAATAAGAACATTTATGGCTTCCCATCCCTGGGAATCTAGAAGTAGGGTACCTATCAGGAATGACAAAATTCACTTCTCTAGAGGTCTTTGAACACTGCTTTCATCTGTGTATAGACTTAATCCTCAGGAGGGTGATGAAATGACTACAGGAATGAAACACATGACAGTATTTAGAGAAAGAACCAGAGAAAAAAACTACAGGAAAGAAATTGTTCCAAAAAATAGAATAAAAGTTATTCCAAGCTTCAATAACAAACATGTCCTGTATTCTCATTGGTATAAATTATACAAGAGACCATGCTTGAGCCTATCACTGGCAGTGGCCTGGGGTTACTCTTAGAATCAATTAGTAGCCTGGGTGGAAAAAAATACAGGTCATTTTGCAGTGAAACTGTTACATGGACAGAATGTGTAGTGAGGTCAGGCAAGTGACCCGGGGCCTGTAACTGCAAGAAGCCGCTATTGCCTCCCCCATACCTGGGAGAACAAAAGGGGAAGGTCACTGTAACACAGTACTGCTCTTGAAAACATGGCCACTCTGTCACTGGGTAAAAACAACCAGGAGATCTCTGTTCCATTCACCCTGCTAGAATACATAGTCCCCTGGAGGTTCCCTTTGCCAGAAGCAGAGCACTCCTTATTTCCCACCTACTGGCTCTCACTGGTAATACTCACCCAACACGACAGTCTAAGAAATGCCATTTACAGGCTCCCTGCTGGAGCATATGAAAGAATGACTGTGAGGCTTGATGTGTAAGACAAATGATGAGCATACTCGCACACCAAACAGGACTGCACATGGAGCTGAGGAGGTGGTGAGCGAGGACAGAACTACAGCGGGTATCAGTCACCCTGAAACACCTAAGTTAAGTCCATGAGAAATAACTCAATAGAAGTAGGCTTTATTTGCTTACAGGAAAAGAGAATGGATACCTGGCAGACCCACAACAGTGTACACAACACCTGCTGATAAGTGAGCCTAAAATCATCTTCAGCGACGAATCTGAATTTGTGAAGAAACCTTGGAAGGTATCACTTGAATTAAAATCACTTTAAAAGTGTGTCTCTTGATAGACTCAGAAGATGGCTTTGATTATTTTTACTTTTACTGCAGTAACATGGGACGTGGACCAAGAAGCACTTCTCTAGGGGACATTATTATCATTACAGCACAAGACCTGAAAGGAGTAATTAATGCATTAACTAAGATCACCTCATTAAGAAGGAATGTGTTAGACATGCTCACACACATTATCAGTAACTTTGACTGCTTTATCACTTAATTGATGCTAACAGATTTCCTTCTCAGAGTTTTCACTTCACGTTGGCTCAGTGGGAGTCCAAGTATCATCATGGCAGGGCTGGGAGTAAGGATTTGTCAATTCTTTTCCTTGATGAACATGTCATTTCGGAGGAATTCCAGTGGGCAAGATAATCTAGGTTTCCAGCGTGACTGGGATCGCATGCCACAGCCCCACTGGACCCATTTCAAGTTGCTTGGCAAAATATAAAAGACTGCTCCATTAACTTACTTCTACCCTACTTACCCTCTAGAAATTTCTAAACTCCATTTCTTGTCAGACATTCTGTTTGAAGACTCTTCTTCCTTTTTGATCATGACTATAACTCAAATGACAAGTAAACTTTACATGAAATGTGGAGCTATCCATATTTCTCACCCATTTATGATGTCATGAGATCATCTATCTTTTTTTTTTAACTAATCTCACAATTCCATACTCTCTTTCAGCCAACAGTGTCTGGTTCATGCCCTTCTTCTTTCTGGTTTTTTTTTTAAAGAATGTTTTTCTTACTGTTTTAATGCTCACTCAATAATCATTAATGTAATTACATTATTTTTTGCTTTTTTTTTTTAAACTCCCAAGAAATGTAAACTACATGTAACCGTTCAAAAGGTATAGAGACATAGAAAATAAAAATTCTAATCTCTCCTTCCCATCCTCAAATTCCTTCCCATTTTTGGAAATCATGCTAGGTATATCCTTCAAGATTTATAAAAGATTTATAAAAGACTTTATTTATTTGACAGAGAGAGAGACAGAGCAGAAGCAAGAGGATATCCTTCAAGATTTGAAAAAGATAACAGAATTTTTTTTTAAAGATTTTATTTATTTATTTGACAGAGAGAGAGAGAGAGATCACAAGTAGGCACAGAGGCAGGCAGAGAGGGGGAGGGGAAGCAGGCTCCCCGCTGAGCAGAGAGCCCGATGTGGGCCTCGATCCCAGGACCCTGAGACCATGACCTGAGCTGAAGGCAGAGGCTTACCCACTGAGCCACCCAGGCGCCTGATAACAGAAATTTTTAATAGGAAAAATTTTAAATATAAGAAAAGAAAATAAAGATCCTTCAAGATTTGAAAAAGATAACTATCTATCCTTCAAGATTTGAAAAAGATAACATAAATTTTTAGTAGGAAGAATTTTAAACACAAGAAAAAAAAAAAAAAGATCATTCATTGAGTTAATCAGTACCTGGCATATAGTAACTGCTTTTACTCTTTCGTTAAAATGAAAATACAAGTCAATTCATCCATTGTCCAGGTTTGACATGTATATTTCTTTCTATGTTTGCATCAGAATTGCTTTGTGCTTGTAGAGAAATGAAACACTGTAGGTTCACTACCATTTGAGGCCCAGAGTTTTTCCCCCATCTCTTCCTACCCTCCCCCCTTACCATCCCTCCCCACTCCCCCTCTGCAAGGTCTCTCCAGGTGGACCTTACAGAACAGACCTGTTTATGGAGAATGAGGATGGGCGAAATCTTAGAATTAGATGCTTGGTGTATAGCACCCTCTTATACTTTAGTACTTTAGTACATATGTACATATCCATAATCAATACATGCTATTGTTCTGTATATTTTCTGAATAACCAAAACTGGCATCACACTGAACACAACTATTTTGCAACTTTCATTACGCTTTTGAGATCTATCCATTCTAATTCATGTCATTCTTGCTCATTTTAATTTATATATGTTTTTCAATAGTATGACTAAATGCTATTTTATTTACTCATCTTTTGTTGAAAGATTTTCAGGCTGTATAAATTATTCTGCTGTTAAAAAGGAGGCAAAAGTGACCATTCTTGTACTTGCTGCCTTAAGCTCTTATGCAAGAGTTGCTCTAGGTTAAAGATCTAAACCTACCGGGGCGCCTGGGTTGCTCAGTGGGTTAAGGCCTCTGCCTTCAGCTCAGGTCATGATCCTGGGGTCCTGGGATCGAGCCCCGCATCAGGCTCTTTGCTCAGCAGGGAGCCTGCTTCCCCCTCTCTCTCTGTCTGTCTCTCTGCCTGCTTGTGATCTCTGTCTGTCAAATAAATAAAAAAATTAAAAAAAAAAAAGATCTAAGCCTACCTATCGCAGTTGTAGCAGAAGTGTATTTTCACATTTACTAGGTATAATCAAATTATTTTATAAATTAGCTATATCATTGACACTCACTGAGAAAGCTTGAGAGGTTCCCTCTTTCCTGCATACGAACAACTGGCACATACAGAAATTTGAATTTTTGCCAATCAGGGCATGAAATGGTATCTCATTACAATTTTAGTTTGGCTTCCATGAACATTATTGAGGATATGTATCTTTTTAAATGCGGACGGGTGATTTGGGTTTACTTTTTCATAAAACAGCCTTTGCTTATTTTTCTGTTGGGTTATTAGGTTTTTTTTTTTTTTTACTGTTTTGTTCACTATTCTTGATATAAGTTATTTCTTGGTTATTTACATTATAAATATCTCATCCAGTATGTAGCTTATCTTCTTACTCTGTTTATGATATCTTTAATTTTAATGTAGTGAAATTTCTCATCTTCATGTTTTCTCTTATTTTGTCTGATGTAAATATGTTTTTTATGTTCTCTTAAGAAAGCTTTAAAACTTTACTTTTTGGCTTTGAGGGCTTTAATCTGTCCAGAATTTATATTTGCATATTATGTAACAGAAGGATACCAGGATACCATTTTCTCCTTTTTTCATATGAATAGCCAATTGTCCCAGGATCATTTATTCTTTCACAGTTTTTTTTTTTTTTTTAATGTCAGATTTGTGCTATCCCAAATTCCCATATGTTCAGCACATTTTTCTTGGCTCCCTATTGGATTCATCTGGTCTGTTTTTCTCTCCCTCCTTTCTATTTTACTTCTCTCTGCTATCACCATAATCTTTTAATTACTAGATGTTATTTTAAGAATTATTAGCTAGGTTGCATGATAACAAACCTTTCCTATTAAAATATGCTTTTGTTTTTTGTCTGTAGCATGTCTACTAGTGAGACCAAATTTAGGCAGAATCACACTTTTTTTTCTCTATGTTTACCAAATACTACATGTTGGGAAAAAAATGTTCTTATATAACCCTAAGAATTTTTCACCCACTTGTTCTTCACTATCAAGGTAGCTGATATGTTTCATTTGTTGCCTTAGAGAAGGGATGACCAAGTGGATTCTAAAAAAAACAACCCAAATAAAGATTTAGTGCAGACTCAGAGGGAGGAGAAAGCATAAGACAAAAATTTGAAAACAAATTTTCAGTAGGAACCTCTCATTTCCTCCACATCCTCTCCTGGCCACACTACTATATCACGTATATTCCAGGAGTTGGAATGAAAGAATGAGATATAAAGTGAAGGTTGTTTAGTGGTGGGTCTCCAAAGAAGGGTGCACCCCAACTTCTCTTAGAACTCCGACCTCTCTTAGCTCTCTTCTTTGGGAAGCAATGACTTAAGAGATGAAAAACAAAAACAAAAACAAAAACAAAACTCATAAATTTTGAGTCTGCAAAGGAAACCCAAGCAAACGCTGTGGTAGCAGGATATCCCAAATTTCCTTGACTCTCCAGTGTGTCATTGGAGCAGTAGAGAAGAAATGACTGTGCTCTGTCTCTAGGACAATGAGCCCTGAACTCTTCACAGAGTTTCCCAAGTCCCCAAAACTGAGTGGGAACAGGAGTCCAGGAAAAGCCTGGAAATGCTGAAGCACTTAGAAACCCTAACTGATTTTCCTACAGCCTCTTTGCAGCACTGGAACTGCGGGATTCTTTTCCCTTGGGAGCTATAAGCACCTTCAGCAACGACCTGCATAGGCTTTTGCTCAACAAAACAAAGCCAAAAACAAACAAACAAAAGTCTCTGGCCCTCTAAACAAGAGAATTCTACATATAACATGCACAGGGGTTGCCTAGAGGTCCCAACAAGATGTGATTATTTTTTGTTGTTTAATGATTATGTGAGGGAGCTGCATTCAGAAATTAACTTCAGGCTGCCAATGACCTTGACTCTTCTGCTACTTTCCTCCGCATGAATTTAATTAAATTATTTTATGTGCGAATATATATATTTTTAATGACTCACTCCCCAAAAGATTGAAAGCACTTCAAGAAAAAAGAATTATGGCTACCAGTTCACCACTCTTCCCTAAGCCCAACAGAGTATCTGGCACATGGTGAACAATCAATAAAAAATTGTTGAGTGAGTGAATAAATAAATGATATATACACACAAATATAAGGGTCATATCTAGTTATAATAGGAAGAGCCCTAGTATGGGAATTAGGGATTCTGGGAAGAATCCTGATCTATTTACTAATCACGTGTGACCTTGACAAGTGATAACCTTTTCAGGGACATATGTTCTTATTTTGCAAACTGGAAAGATTAGATTAAATCAATGATTTATAAACTGGGATTTCTCTGGGGATATTTTTGAGAACTAGATAGGACTGGAGAAAGTGTGCAGTGGTAGGCTTAGTACCTCTCATTTCTAAACCAACAAGAACAAGATTAATTTAAATATTAAGCTAAACACTTGCAGAGTGTCTCTGTGGCATACACACACATATACACACACACAAGTGTCTCTGTGGCTTACACATATATATACACACACACAAAATCAGGAAGACTATCTCCAAGCTTCCTTACATCTTCTTGGGATAGACATACCAGTCTATAACTAGAAAAGATAATACAGTGTTTCCCTTCATCTTAACTTTGTAGTAAGCAGTTAAAAGCTTGTAAGTGCTTTTAAGACTCTTTTAAGAATTGTCTAGCCAAGAATTGGCAGGAAAAGAGTTATATCTGAGCAACTGCAACAGTAAAACTGTCCTCTACTGTTTAATATCCAGAAACTTCATGTATATATTCTACTAATCAGAAATATACATATACATATACATATACATATATATATATATATGTATATGTATATGTATATGTGTGTATATATATACTCATAAGCATTTGGTGTATGTGTGATGTTGGCATATTTGCAAGTACTTAACATGTACCAGGTTTCTATTAAGAAGTTTAAAAAGAAAAACTAATAAAATACTGCATTATGAAGTTGATAAAATTGTCACTTGTTTTATATTTCTTCAAGCATTTATTGAGCAACTATTTTTTCCTTATATATTCAGTGGAATGAGCAGTGGATATCAAAGCAAAGATATATAAGTTCCCCACTTTTATGATACTAACTTGAGAAGTGAGTGGTGGGGACAGAAAATAAACAAAATTGATAACATACTTTGAGATAGTAATGTGTCTCATCACTCTTATAAAAGATTCTCAGATAGGTCTGAAGAAAATAAAAAAGGGAAAATGGAATAGACATGAAGTGGGTAGAATGGGTGAGAAAAGAAGCTACATTTGAGGGAATTCTTGGGGAAGATCTCTTTAAGTATGGAGAACACTTGAGCTGAGATCTGCATAATGAGAGGGATCCATTCTAGAGAGAAAAACTGATTGGAAGTCCCTGGGGCATGAAGGAACATGGCATTTCAGAGGAACAAAAAGAATGAAGAAACTGAGGCACAGATGTTTTAACTAATTCTTCTCACAACACAAAGGCAGTATATGTTACCTAGGTTTGCCTGATTGCAAAGTTCTCTTAAACACTAAGCAATATGGCTTCCTTAGAAATGGACTTGGCAGCTATACAGCTAATATCCATAAAACAGACCAGAGAGCATCTCAGGATAAACAGCTGTATGGTTTTGATTATGCGACATTTAGTGACTTGAACTGCTGTACATTTGGGAACATCACAACAGTAGCAATGATTCCCCTTTCATATTTATAGTAAGAAAAATCCTATAAAATCCCCTTTTCCTGCCAACTGCATAGTTGGCACTAAGAAGAGGTACCTTAAGGCAAGGACATAGCCAGGTAATTGGAACTGCAAATTGGTAACAATTAGATCTTTTGTACTTGCATAGCAGCAAGCAGTAATTGTAATTGACAGTGGAGTAGGCCATAATTGATGTCAGTGATTCCAAAAAAGAAGAGAGTAGAAGACAAGAAAAAGGCTTAGACTGAATTTGTAAACATAATAAAAATTAGTAACAATATGTTAACAAAGAAAATAAGGTTAGGGGCACCTGGGTGGCTCAGTGGGTTAAGCGTCTGACTTGGTTTCGGCTCAGGTCATGGTCTCAGGGTTGTGAGATAGAGCCCCACATCGGGCTCCACACTCAGTGTGGAGTCTGCTTGATTCTGTCTCTTTCCCTCTTCCTCTGCCCCTCCCCCCACTCAGGTGCTCTCTTTCTTTCTCTCTCTCTCAAATTAAAACAAACAAACAAACAAACAAAAACAACAACAACAAAAAACCACCACCACAACAAGAAAATAGTGTTAGAAAACTAGTCATGAGCCATAAACCTTGTAAGTATAATCCTTAGTATCTAAGATTATGAACTTCCAAGATCAAGAGTATGCCGGCAGATGATCTTTATGGGGTAATACAAACTTACCCTTACTTTGGAGAGGTTTTAGAAAACATTTTAAGCAGGAAATTTCTATAACACTAGGACTCAGGCTACAGGTTTGCTGCATTTTGTGCATTTGCTGCACACAGTCCTTTTCCATTTTCAGGCTCTAAGATTTTCATGGGTCCTGGGCTCATTAAATTTTGTAAAGTGGCTCTGTTGTACATATTATTACCCAAACATGAGAAATGGTACACAGAGTGGTTGTAGAATTCACATTTTATCACAAAACAACTGAAAATTCAGAGAACGCTTCAGTCACTAGCTCTCACTGATTACTTCATCCAAAACTGAGTCATGTGTGTACTATGTCCTTGGGCTAGGAAGGAAGAAAATAGCACCTAAGGAAGATTGATATAATCTGCATGAAGTAAAAGGCTTAAAGAAATATATGCATCCTATATATCCTCTGTAACTTTTCCATCGATAACATTTCCTTAGTTACTCAAATGTATTTTTTATTTCAATATGCACACATATTTGGGAAGTTTTATATTGGAATGTTTACATCCAATATTTTTTTCTGTGATTATTATTTGTTCTGGGGTTAAGATTTTATTGTATACACTCTTCTGTTTCCTGCTTTATGGTTCAATATAACATAACAAATATTTTACCATACCATCACAATCTTTGTAAGTAAAATTTCAGTGACTGACTATACATCCTTTCTCCTAATGCTGGATTCATTTTTCTCAATTTTTATGATAAGCATTGTATCCTTATGCATAATTTTTACATTTCAGATGATTTTCACTTGACTTCTAAACTGGGTAAATAAATGGTAATATTTTAAAAATGACGTTCATACCCTAAAATTTAAAATATCATACAGCTAGAGCAGTGCTCATCAAATTTAAAGTGTGTGTGAAGTATTTAGAGATATTTTTAAAATTGAATTTCTTATTCACTAGATCTAGGATAGGGCCTGAGATTCTGCATTCTAATAACCTTGCCAGTTCTGTTAATGCAGCTGAAAGTTGCCCCACACTTGGTAGCAAGATGCTAGTGGTTTTTTCCTAAAGGTGTCAGTGGCAGATATGTTTCAAAGTCCATGCATATCAAAGAACACTCAATAATCCTGCCATCCAGGAAGGACATTAAAACTGGATATGCATAGTTAGGTGTGTGTGATATTCACTGAAAATTCTGAGGAAAATCCATTCTTTTGTGGCATTTCTGTTTTGTAGAAGAGAAACCTGAGGACACTTGTCTTTGCTTTCATCTGTAATTATATACTCTATTACATCTCCCCTGTGTGTTTTTCAGGTCATAATTCAAAACTGAACTTCAAGTGGCAGGACCAAGTAAGTTATGTAGAACTAATGCTCCTACAGACACTGACCATGAACTCTAGATGAAATACAAACAATGACATGAAGACAATGAGCAGTGAACAAAAGCTATGATAGTTTAGAGGGAAACTGACATTTGGAAAAAAATAATAAGAGCACAAGGCGAGTTTCTGGAGGTTACAGTTTTTAGTCTAAGGGTAAGTCATTGTCAGCATTGCACAGGCAGTTAAAACTCCAAAAGAGGGGTGCCTGATGGCTCAGAAGCTTAAGTATCTGACTTTGGCTGAGGACATAATCTCAGGAGATTATGGCCTGTGATGGAGGCCTGCGTCAGGCTGTCTGCTCAGAATCTGCTTGTCCCTCTCCCTCTGCCCTTTCCCCCAATCATGTGCTCTCTAATAAATAAATAAAATCCTAAAAAAAAAAAAAAAAAAGAAAAAGAAAAAAAACCACCTATAAGAAAACCCAAAATTTCTCCCAAGAAGCATTGGTAGGTAGAGTTTGGGACAATCACTTCTCCCAAGGTCAGAAGATAGTCCTACAAAGGAGATATGCAGAAAGGGAGCCCTTGAGTCTGTGTATTAGCTCTACAGACATCCCAGGCTGAACCCCCAAAATGTGCATGTTTAGAGCAAGCACGCTGCCAGCAGCCTGGCTAAGGATGAAGGAAACTTTAGACACCACCCATAGGAGATCAAGTTTAACAGAACACATGTAGTACTTGGCTTAGTCATCTACTAAAAGGAATTGAGAACACCTAGAAAAAAAAATGGAGAAATATAACCATGGTAATGGTTTAAAAGGCAAAATATTTTTAAGATATCAATTTTACCTTAAATTGATCTATATATTCCAGGTACTCCCTATCACAATCCCCCAAAAGACCTTATTTAAAAATTCATATGGAAATGTTAAGGACCTACATTAGCCAAACAGTCCTGAGAAAGATGAACAAAGCTTGAAGACTATACTATATAACTTTAAGATTAATGATAGCATATGATGAACTGATCATTATTTTACTGGTACATGGATCAATAAATCGATTAAATTAATAGAGAGCTAAGAAATGGGTATGTACTTATATATCCATTAGATATTTTTGATAAAGATCTGAAAACAATCCAGTGGGAGAAAGAACAGTCTTAATATATAGGGCCAAAAATCTGGATATCCTCAGGAAAGCAATATACCTAGAACCTTAACACAAATACACTAAACACACTAAACAGCAGCATCGGGGTCACACTTGAAGGTCACAAATACTAGCTTGTATTACAGACTTGAATATAAAAATAGAAGCTATAAAGCTTTTAGAGATAAATGTAGGAGAAAATCCTGGTAACTTGGGTGATGGCAAGGGTTTCTTAGGACACAAAACTCAAAACCATAAAAACATCGTAAGTCAAATTTCCTCAAAACTATAAAGTTGTCATTAAAAAATCCCACAAGTGGGGCGCCTGGGTGGCTCAGTGGGTTGGGCCTCTGCCTTCGGCTCAGGTCATGATCTCAGTGTCCTGGCATAGAGACTCGCATTGGGCTCTCTGCTCATCAGGGAGCCTGCTTCCCCCTCCCCCTCTGCCTGCCTCTCTGCCTACTTGTGATCTCTCCCTCTCTCTCTCTCTCTCTGTCAAATACATAAATAAAAAATCTAAAAGAAAAAAAATCCTACAAGTTTGTCATGTGCCTATAGATAAGACTCATAACGTATATGTAGATAAATGGTAAACTAGCATAGAGGTAGCTGACTGGGATCCCACTGGCCCAATCTAGGACAATGGAAACCACAAAATGGGTAAGAGTAATGAAGTAAAACCCTTCAGAAAAAAGTGATCCATGAAACTACTGGTAAATTCAAAAATAAAGAAAGTAAATAAGGGTGACAAGCTGTTTCTTTAATAGGATGACAACCAAAAAATGAAGCTATTTATACAGTCTCAAATATCTATGCCTAGTTTACTTATGAATTACAAAGGGAAAAGGGAAACTTTAAAGTGAAGGAATCTGGCATACTCCACCTTTAACTAAGACATCAAAGTCAACATCACTAATAATAAGACAAACTGGTAACAGTCATGTCTTCATGTGATTCACTGAGAAGGATATGGCATTGCTTACATAGTACTCCCTCAGAAAAACCCTAAGTGAGGACTAGTCTACAAAACATGTGAACCATGGTCTTCAAATCTCAGTGTCATGAAATACAAAAAAGAATGAGAAACTTTTCCATGTTAAAGCCTAAAGAACCATGATACCTAAATGCCATATATGATCCTAGATTAGTTCATACATGTGTTGGGATTAAGGTAGAGCATGGAATCAGCCAAAACACACCTGGCTTGCTAAAATGTAACATGGAGGCCGCTGAGGGCAGGGAAGGTTTTAGAGAAGGGCACAGGCCTTTCAATGCCTGGGCCTGCCTGACCGCTCTGCCTTTGGAATGCCCCAGGGAGTTGCCTTCCCCAAGCTTTCTTAGCCAAAAGAGCTCTGTGATCTGAGAGAAGTATGCATTGTCCTCAGGCTGTATTTAACACACGGATTAGCCTATTTCCTGTAAACAGATCCTCCTAGTTCCAGTAAAACCACTTGTAGCACATCAGGTGCTTGAGAAACAGTGATAAGGATTCGTGATTATCCTGAAGAACTAGTAAAAGCAGGTGCAGAAGAAGAGCAAAGGGTCTCAGTCTCTGAGAGTTGACCGCCTTGCCTTCTCTCTTTCACAGCAAAGTCGGGAGTAATCTTTCATCCATTGGTACAGGGATTGCTAGCCATTCCTGACATAAATGGATGAAAAAGTCCTATAAAGGATAATTTGTGAAATTTAATAAGGACTTTATTAGCAGTATTATTACTGTTGAATTTCCTGAATTTGATCATTTACTTCGCTTTGCTTATAGAAGGGAAGGTATGACCCATTTTGTGGAGATAGAGAAAGAGACTAACAGGGACTAAGAGAGACTCAGGGAGACAGAGAGAGAGAGAGAAGCCTGCAGCAAATGTGGTAAAACAATTGCCAAAGGGTGTATGAACATTGTATTATTTTTCCAACTCTAAGGTTTACATTTTTTTTTATGAAATAAAAAGATCAAAATAAAAAATAATCTAATACAAATTTTTTTTCTCCTGTACCTAGGAGAGATTTTCTTTATAAATGGATCCATCTGAATATGTGATTTATGGTTTTCCCCAGCACATGTAGGTTTTCTTTAATAATAACATTTATTAATGTTTCTTTTACAAGTGTTCTTGTTCTCTTTTCCACTTTAGGAAAAATAATATTTCTTAGATTTTTAATATTATTATCCATTTTACAAAGTATCTTTCTATCTTATTCATTCATTCATTCACTCATCCATCCACTCGTTTATGGAGTTGGGTTCAAAAGCCCAGATCTACCATTTGTAAGGTAGTGATTTAGATTCCTTGAGCCTCATTGTTTTCATCTATATAGTGTACTGCAGACCACATGCTGCATAAAATTATTGTTAGTGAACTCTGTTATTTTTAGTGGATATTTATTTTAAATTTCTTCGTCCTAACTCTGCATTCTGGTGGCTCCTTTGAAGATGGTTCTCCAAGTCAATGATTTTATTTCCACACTGTGAAATTTATTTTGTTCAGGCACCAGTTCAAATTCTTTTATTGCAAAGGTTCATTCCCTGAAAACCTTCCCCTATCACTTTCCATTTCAGCTCAACCTATATTCTGAAAACCCTTGCGGCTACTCTTAGAGTGTTTCCACCTGCAGCCAAAGAGGATGCCAGTTTTATCTAACACTCCTTAGAAAATCATTCTGGGGGATATTCCTTTGAGTTTCCAGATTATGCTTCTCTTCTTGTGTACTGTGGTATTTTGTTTTCACAGACAATGTTTAGTCTGTTTAGATGATGTTTAGTCATCGCATGTTTGTAGATGATCCAGATCATTGTGTATGCATTAGAAACACAACAACTGAGTCCTCTTTGTTGGTACAATTTTTGCTGGTTTTTTTGTTTTGTTTTGTTTTGTTTTGTTTGTTTTGTTTTTTGATTAAGGGCTCCAGGTAATAAAGAAAGGTAAAAGGGACGTCATTACTCTTAGACCATCATAGAATCAGTGGGTCATAAATGATTATAATTTTATCCCCCATCCTAGGCTTATCAAACTTTTGGAACTAGAATTTGGATCTAAATGAAACTTTCAGGTTTTGGCACTAAAATGACTTCTGTCCTAGAATTTTAAAACTTGAGTATTAATTATTTTCAATATCTTCAAAGCATTTTAGTCAAAAGTTGGTAGAAAATTCGCCAGAATCAGGTAGTCTAATCAGTTTAAGTAGTTTCCCTCATTGTTTTTATCTGTGCCAAATAAATTTGCATTACCAGCAGAATCAACTTTTGGACAAAGAGTTACCTTAGAGAAAGTAAGAGATACCATTTTAAAACCAATGATGAATGCCTGTTTTTCCTTTTAAATTGAGTCCTTTTGTTTCTTAGGTTTATTTTCAAAATTCACATTTTGTGCTGTGCAATAAATGCAATATACAGGAACAGGAGCATGTTCTTTATTTTGAAAATTGCTTTGAAGGTATATATCTTAAAATAAATCAAGTTAAGATATAACTTTTGTTATTAGTTTGTAGTTGTATAGTAGTAAATTGCAGTCAATGTGGCTGGATTTATTTCTACTTTAGGGATTTATTGGTGTTTTCTTTATGACTTGATATATGAGCAATCATTTTAAATGTTCCATTGGCTCTTGAAAAGAAGGAGCAGTACTTATAGAAGATTTAGGATGTGAAATACTGTTACACATAAAATATATCCTGTTAATAGATTACTCAGACCAGTGTTTTTGTTTACTTGCTCTATCAAAAACTACGTAAAATTTTTTCAACTAAATTTCTGTCTCTGGCTGGTTCTATTTCTAAGTATATGTTTTAAGTATCTAAATCCTAGGTTAAATGCTTAAAGGCTTACTACTATTTCTACTTTCTGTATCTTGTGGCTTGTATTTTTAGTATGCATAGGCACAGAGTAATTGTACCCTTTTTTGTTTATTTCATCAAAAGCTGACAGGTTATACTGAAAAATTCTATGACTATGTTTCTATTTCTCCTTACATGTTGAAGCACTTATTTTATATATTTAGAGAACAGGTTATTCCTAAATTCTAAGTTTTAGAATTCCTAAAATCAAAATTTTTACTTTGTTTTTATACTTGTTTTATACTTGTGGACTGCTATGTTTCTAACAAAGAACATTTTTACCTATTTAAAAGCTTACCTAGAATTCTACTTCCTCCGCTTACATATATTGTTAATGAAATTCCTGCTTTGGTTTATTACATTTGTATCATATCCATGTGTCCACCTTGCTCTTTATTATCTTTCTAGTTTACTTTGTTTTGTCCATGTATGTTGCTGAAAGTACACAGTTTATGTATATGTGTTTGTATGCCTACTTAAACTATATCCAATAATAATTTCCAATAATAATTTCTTTTTAAATTTTTTTTTATTTTAAAGATTTTGTTTATTCATTTGACCCAGAGAGAGATCACAAGTAAGCAGAGAGGCTGGCAGAGAGAGGGAGGGACGCAGGCTCCCCGCTGAGCAGAGAGCCCGATGTGGGGCTCGATCCCAGGACCCTGAGATCATGACCTGAGTTGAAAGCAGAGGCTTAACCCACTGAGCCACCCAGGTGCCCCTCCAATAATAATTTCTAAAGTTAAGCACCTACACTGAAGTATAATTCTCATACAATGCTACATGTGTTTCTTAAATACATAATTTGGTGAGTCAGATGTGTAATGAACAACATTCAAGAAAAAACTTTTTTATTACCACAGAAACTTCCTCCTCGTGTGCTTTTCCTCTTCAACTCACTATCCAGAAGAAACACTATTTTGGTTTAATCACATGTTAATTTTTCCTGCCGTAAAGATTTATATAAATTTAACAATACCCAATATATGCATATATAGTATGTATGTACTACAAATATGTATTATGTCACTCCAAATACTGTTTTCAAGATTCATCTATTTTGGTGCTTGTATCAGTAAGTCATTTTAGTCATTTTTGAGGAGGAGTGCATTATGTAGGTACATCGTGATTTTAAACCAATTTTCCTTTCAATGGACAATTAGGGTATTTCCAGGGTTTAGTTATTATGAATAAGAGCCTGCTATGACTATTCTTGAACAAGTCTTTTGTGGACATAGGCACTCATTTCTCTTGGGTATATTACACAGAGTGGCATAGCTCAGTAATAGGGTGGGTATATACTTAAAGCTTATAAAACTACCACATAATTTCCCAAAATGGTGATACCATTTTTAATTCCATGTGTAAGGGAACCAGTTGCTGTGCATCAGCAGTTACTGGAGTGGAGTATTTGTACTCCTGGGGGTTTCCCGAAAACCTTTTATAAGGTCTGAAAGGTCAAAAATACTTACATAATAATACTAGGATGTGATTTGTCTTTCCCACTATAGTGATATTTGTACTTTTGGAAGGAAAGCTATGGGAGGGTGATACAGGAAAGAAATCTGTTTTTCATTTAAGTATAATGGAACTGTGGCACCCAACTGTACAGGCAGTCACTGTTTCCTTCATTGCCATATATTTACAGTAAGACAAAATAAAAACAAAAAACAACATAAATCTGTTAATATCACATAACGATGCCCTGGATGAAGCAGTAAAATTCTCTAATCTTCCTGAACAGTGACTCTCTAGTACATTTCATTTTAATATTCTTTGTGACAAAATAGGAAGAACACACAAATCATAAATGTTGCCTTTTGGAAGTACAAGAGCTATTTTGACAAAAAAAACTTTAATTGCCAGGGAAGCTGGCCACTTTTTCATGGGATAACATTTTTACTTGAAAAAAATGACTGACATTCTATTATTATTCAGATTGGATATTTGTTAGACAGTTTTCAAAAATTAACTAAGTGTGTCTGTCACTTCAAGGAAAACAACTGACGGTATGTGTTACCGGAGATAAAAGTTGAGCTTTTAAGCAAAAATTTGATTTTTAAAAAATGCGTATGTACCAGCTTCCTAATATTTAAAGAGGTATCTGATAAGATTGATGGTGATATTAATGTACATGGCTTTTTGTATTACATGATGAAATGTGTCAACGTTTGGAAGATCTTTATAACTCAGCAAACCAATATTTTCTAAATAATATATGACGTTGGGGCACCTGAGTGGCTCAGTGGGTTAAGCCTCTGCCTCTGGCTCAGGTCATGATCTCAGCGTCCTGGGATCAAGCCCTACATCGGGCTCTCTGCTCAGCAGGGAGCCTGCTTTCCCCTCTCTCTCTGCCTGCTTCTCTGTCTACTTGTGATCTTTCTCTCTGTCAAATAAATAAATAAAATCCTTAAAAAAATAATATATGACATTACTAAATCATGCTTGAATGGTATATCCACTCAAATTCAAGACAGATGATGGATTTTAATGTAACAGAATGTGAAAAGTTTATGATCTGCATTTCAGTTTCCTAGGGTTGCTGTGAAGAATTGCCAAAAACTTTGTGTATTCTCTCACAGTTCTAGAAATCAGAAATCCAAAACCAAGGTGTTGGCAGGGCCAAACTCCCTCTGAAGATTTTATGGGAGAATCCATTACTTGACTTTTCCAGCTTTTGGTACCTCCAGAGGTTTTTTGGCTAGTGGCCAAATCTCTCCTACCTCTACATTTATGGTCACATCAACACATCATCTGTCTCAAACCTCCCTCTGCCATGCTCTTATACAAGTGATTGCATTTAGGGTTCACACAGATAATTCAAGATTACCCAAGGATCTCATGTTCCTTAATTTAACCACATATTTTGCCACAGAAAGTAACAGTTACAGTCTCCAGGGATTAGGACATAAATATATCCTTTAGGGAGCCATCATTCAGCCAACACTGTATGGTTTCTATTCCATACTGTAACTAACACTGAAGATATTACTACTTTTCAAGTTTTGGTATGGTATAAAAGAATATCCAATTAGCTTAAAAGACATTTAAAAACACTCTTTCCTTTTCCAACTACATTTCTTTCTTTTCTGTTTATTTTTTAATAAATTTGTGTGTTTTTAAAAGTATATATGTATGTATTTATAGTAGTAATGTCTACACCTGACATGGGGCTCAAACTTATGACCCTGAGATCAAGAATCTCATGCTCTTTGTACTGTCTCAGCCAGGTACCCCTCCAGGTACATTTCTGTTGGAGGCTGGATTTTCCTTCCTTACATCAGACCACAAAACTTGTCATAATACACTGAATGAAGAAACAAATATGAGAATGCAGCTTCTATTAAGCCATATGTTAGATTTACAAAAATATAAAAGTATATCACGTTTGTCACCAAATGTTTTTATTTTGGAAAACAGCAATTTTTCAAAGTGTTTTTCAAAATGTTATTTAACATTTACTGGGCTCATTTAATTTGAAATGCATTAATAAGTAGTTTTTTAAATTTCTGTTTTAGTTTCTAATCTGGTAAATAGTGATAGATAAATACACATTATTGAAACCTCTGGGGTTTTCACTTATTTTTAAGAGTGTAAAGTAATTCTTACAAGTGTGTGCAACACTACCTTACATTGTTAACATTCATTTTTATCAATCTTTTTAATTTTGCCATTGTAGTCACTGAGGAAACTGTGTCTCATTGTGTTTTTAATTTGCCTTATCTTGATGATAAGTGATGTCAACTATCTTACTGGTTAACCTGTATCTTTTTAAAAAATGTATTTCTTTCTACTTCCTTGGGATATTTGCTTTGACCTAACTGACAATTAAAAGCATACTGCTTAATTTTCAAATATTTGGGAATTAAGCACACACACATATATATCTGTTGTTGTTACTGATTATTAATTTATTATGTCATCAGAGAACATACACTACATGATTCCATCCTGTGAAATTTATTGAGACACAGTTTATGTCATGTCTGTGGTCGAATAAGGTGACTGTTGCATGCTCACTTTAAAGGTATGTGTATTGTAAAGGGTACTTCTTTGGTCCTAGCTTTCTTCCCTTCCATTGGTCCTCCATATTTTCCTAAAAAGATCTGTTCATGACTCAGCCTTCTTCAAAAATTTCCCGTGGTTCTCTAATGCCAGATTCTACAGACATCCTCACCTACTTTTCCATATTTATCTCTACTGTACATTTGAGGTGTTCCTTGAACATGTCATTTCATGCCCACTTTTGTACACTTCCAACACAGCTCCATGCACTTCTGAGTACCCTTTCCTTTTCCGACACCTCATAAGTCTCACATCAAGAACTTAAAATGTTACATCTTATCTATGACTTATATAACTATGAATTACGTTATTTTGGTGATGTTGTTTTTTAAATCTTCACTGTGCCTTCTAATTTAAATTTATTTTTTTCTACTTGTTTCATGAGTAATGAAAAGAAGTGTGAAAACCTCCATATGTAATTGTGGATTTGTTTATGTCTCCCCTTAGTTCTGTCAGGTTGTTTCATATATTTTGAATTTCTGTTCTGAATTGCACACAAATTTGGAATTGTTATGCATTCTTGATGAATTGACCCTATTTATCATTATAAAAAGAGTCTCTTAATTTCACATTTCTTGTTCTGAAGTGAACTTTTGTCTGCTATAAACAAAAACACACCAGCTTTCTTAATGTTTTCATGGTATATACTTTTTCATTCTTCCAACTTTGTGTTAATATATTTAAACCATGTATCTTGTAGATAGCTTAGAAGTGGTTTCTTATATTTCTGCTGAGTTTGAGAATAACTATTTTTGAAGAGAATGTTTTGTCTACTTACATTAAATGTAGTTATGAGGAATAGTTTTTCTCTTTGTCCCCTTTGTTTTGTTGTTGTTGTTGTTGCTGTTGTTGTTGTTATTGGTGTTATTCCTCATTTTTTGCCCATTTTGGATGAATGGAGTATTTCTTTATGATCACATTTTATTTCTGCAAATGACTTTTTAACTATCCTTTCTGTCTTAGGGGATATGGTTTAAATTATACTTAACTTACCACAGACTACCATGAATTCAGGTTGCTCTACTTCACATACAATTGGGCTATTAACTCCATTTGTTCCCCTTTTTACCTTTGTGCTTTTGTTGTCATGTATTTTACTTCTATATGTTACAAAATCACCCCAAAATTATTATACATATTTTTTCAAAATAATAAAATAGTCATTTAATTTTATATATGTAGCTATTTCTGGTATTTTCATTTCTTCTCATAAACATGATTTTTCATCTGGTATTATTAGTTTTTCAGCTTGAAAAATTATTTAGCATTTATTTTAGTGCATTTCTTTTATGCTGGTGGAAAATTTCCCAGCTTCATCTTACAATATATTAATTTCACCTCTTCTTGAAAGCTATTTTTGCTGCATATAGAATTCTACGTTGATAGATTTCCTTTTTTTTTTTTTTTTTTTCTCTTTCTGTCAGCACTTTAAGGATGTTATTATACTGTCTTCTGGACTCTTTTGTTTCTAATGAAAAGTCAACTATTATCTGTACCCTCTCCCATTATGAACAAAAGAAATATGTTTCTTTTACTGCTGGTTGCTTTTAACAGTTTCTCTCTATCTTTGCTTTTTGGCATTTTTGCTTTTGATGTGCTTTTGTTTGTATTTTTGCTACTTGGAATTTTCTGAACTTCTTTGTGAATTTTTGAAATTCTTATTTCTCAGTAAATCTGGAAAATGTTCAGACATTGTGTCTTCAAATATTTTTTCTGCCCCATTTTTTCTATCCTTTTGTGACTTAAATTACACATAAGTTAGATTGCTTGATATTGTCCCACATGTCCCCAAGATTCTGTTTTTTTTCTTTCAATCTTTATTTTCTCTGTTTAATTTCTAATGACCTTTCCATAAGTTCAATGACCTTTTTTTCTGATGTGTACACTTTATGGTTAAGTCCATCCAATAAGCTTTTTTCAAATACTGTATTTTTTAAAATTCTGAAATATTCATTTGACTTTCAATAGCATAATTTTTCTAATGTGGTTTCTTATCATTTTATTAATTCTGTCTGCTTCTCTTATACATTTTTAAATATATTTACAATTGCTACTAAATTCTACATCTGGGAGCTTCTACGGACTGCTTTTTGCTCCAATCATTTGCCATATTTTTCTCATACTCTGTAGGTATAAATAATGTTTTATTGTATAACTGGCATTGTGAATGATACACTGTAGAACCTGTATCTTACCCACCTCTAAAGAACACAGAGTTTCATATTTGCAGGCAGTTAAATTATTGGTAGATCACCTTGATCCCGTAGGGATTTGGTTTTAGATTTAATTATAACGGGTACATTTTTGTTTTATTCTTACTTGTAAGGTATATAGTTCCTAGTCTTGGTCTAACTTGTAAGACATAACCTGACCAAGGTGTTAAAGGAAAGCCCACAGTGCTCAATACTAACTTGAAGGAACTCGATTTGGAAACTCTGTCTTCCTAGAACAAGTGCTGAAATCTCTGCCTCCTGTATACTGCTTTCTTTGCTTTTGAATCCTTCCTCTGTATACACATGTTCAAATAACATCCAAGAATCTAAAGGAGTTATGTGCAGAGTTTGGGTTTCCCCTCTGTGGCTTCCTCCTTTCCAGGAATTTCCTTCGATTTCTAGCTATTCTGGTAGTACCAAGCTCTGTCTGTTCATCCCATTTTTGCCTGAATTCTAAGCTCATTTTGTGGTAGAAAGCAGGAAATGCTTTTAAGAAGAAAGCCTCTTACATGTAGCGTTCTTTCTCTCACACATTGTGTCCTCTAAGTTACTGCCTGATTTGTTTGGTTATTGGTAGCTTTATTTCACTTTATTTTAGCTGAATTTGTTTATTAGCAATTTATTTTAATTGTGCAGAATTTATACATGTTAATGATCACAGGATTAATACAAAACAACCTTATCTGTCATTTCCAGAATTGGACCTTCCTTATCAGACTAATTTTTCTGTTAATAAGAATATTTATCTCATTACAAAAGAAAATAAGACAAATCCATGTTCTGCCATCTTATTTCATGTTTTCTGTTTTATATACTTTGATATGTTTGAGATTTTCTTTTTTTTTTTTTTTAAAGATTTTATTTATTTATTTGACAGAGAGAGATCACAAGTAGATGGAGAAGCAGGCAGAGAGAGAGAGAGGGAAGCAGGATCTCTGCCAAGCAGAGAACCTGATGCAGGACTCGATCCCAGGACCCTGAGATCATGACCTGAGCCGAAGGCAGCGGCTCAACCCACTGAGCCACCCAGGCGCCCATGTTTGAGATTTTCAATCTAATTTTTTCCCCTCTAAGAATGTGGTAGACACTCAGAATAAAAAATTCCCACAAACTTAGGAAAAGATGGATTATTTGGTACTCATAATACAAGTAGTATAATCATCAGTTTTAGAGCTGTTCAATTAATGACATATTATAAGCTGAAATACCAAAGTCAGCCTCTTGCTAGCAGAAGTCAGCCAGTCTGAAACAGATTCACTCCAATATACATCCAATCAAAAACAATCTCACCCAAGTAACCATGTGTTTAGTGATGATGTCAATCCACATATATCTCTGAAAATCCAGCAGTCTCTGAACTCCATACCTTCTAAAAACACCAACGTATGGTCAGTAGTCCACTCTGGAAATACTGTGGCTGGGCATCAACATTCTCTACTACAACAAGCAATACATTCAGCTTCAAAAAATGTTTAGTTATTCAGTGGTGGTCATGCCGTCTTTTAGCACAAGACAGTTCTTAATTCTACTAATTGTTACAATTATATATGTCTGCCATTGTCAGAATGAATTCCTCCTTCTTCCCCATCTCTACTCTAGCATTGTTGAACTACTAGGTTTTGTTTTGGGGTTTGTTTGCTTTTTGTATGATTTAGAGTTTATTTTATATACTTGCTTATCTGATCATATTCAGATATTATGTTTTCCTCATTTCATTAAGACAAGATCTATTTTATATCCATACCAATAGAAATTTTTTGCACTCATTTTGAATTTAGTTGCTTTAATGCTCCTCTTCGGTCTTCTCTCCTTTACTATTACTTTTTTATTTGTGTGTTCTTTATTTTGATTCATATTTGGATTACTTGAAATGTGCCCTTGGGCAAATTTTTTCAGGACCGCACATAGTCTATTTCTTGCATTTTATATATCCAAGATTTTTCATTTTATTTTGCCTTCAGGCTTTAGTGATAATGTGTTTGAGTAGAGTATTTGTAGACCACAACCTTTCACACTTAACCATCTACAGATCTTGCCTCTTGTTTTGTAAACATTACTATTGCAGAAATGTAGGATCATGATAACCCATTCTTTTTGCTTTTTTAATTGAACTTAACATTTTTTATTCTGCTTGATGCCTTTAGAACAAGGATTCTTAAGTCCTTGAAATAAAATAATTTTATGAAGTTTGTTTCTGATTTCCATGTCCATTCAATTTGGGTTACATACAGTTCATCCTTTTAATCTGAACTCCAATTTTTTCCTTCTTTACATGATGTTACTTCTGTGTTTGAATACTCATTTCTTTTCCATTTAATTTATTCCCTTCTTAAGGCTCTAGAAAAAAAGCCAAAACTATACATAATGGAATATAAGGTCTTTCACTATTTGGTCGCTAAGTATCTCTTGCATTTATCTTTTACTGATTCCTTTCCTCTTCATACCTAATGCTTTAGACACACAAATGGGCTTTCTGAATTCTTTTTTTTTTTTTTTTTTAAGATTTTATTTATTTGATAAAGAGAGAGATACAGTGAGAGAAGGAACACAAGTAGGGGCAGTGGGAGAGGGAGAAGCAGGCTTCCCGCTGAGCAGGGAGCCCGAAGTGGGGTTTGATCCCAGGACCCCGAGATCATGACCTGAGCTGAAGGCCAACACTTAACGACTGAACCACCCAGGTGCCCCTGCTTTCTGAATTCTTAAGCAGCGTTCATAATCAAGAGTCTTATCTTGTAAAACCTTTTACATTCTTAGATGGAATTGTTCACTGTCTCCATTATACTACCACTATTACCAATATGTGTTTTATTAGAGCATGTATACTAATAGTCCATAGCATTCACATGTTGTATCCCACCAGATACTAGAAGTTTAGAAAGTAAACCATCTGATTTCTTCTGTCACCTGCATTTAGCATCGTGCTCGGCATACAGTAAGTGCTATATTTATTTATTTATTTTTAAAGATTTTACTTATTTATTTGACAGAGAGAGAGAGAGATTACAAGTAGGCAGAGAAGCAGGCAGCGAGAGAGGGGGAAGCAGGCTCCCTGCTGAGCAGAGAGCGCGATGCAGGGCTCAATCCCAGGACCCTGAGATCATGACCTGAGCCAAAGACAGAGGCTTAATCCACTGAGCCACCCAGGCACCCCTATATTTACTTTTTAAAAGATTTTATTTATTTGTCAGAGAGAGAGAGAGAGAGAGAGAGAGAGAGCATGTGCAAGGGGAGTGGCAGGCAGAGGGAGAAGCAGGCTCCCCGCTAAGCAAGGAGCCCAATGCAGGACTCAATCCCAGGACTGTGCGATCATGACCTGAGCCAAAGGCAGACACTTAACCAACTGTGCCACCCAGGCATCCCAGGAAGTGCTGTATTTAATAAAAATATGTATAATGAATGAATGAATGGACTTACAATTGACATTTGTTGGAAGAACATTGATCAGAAAATCATAAAACTGAAATTTAATCATGCTTGGAAACTTACAAATTATATAACTTTGTATCTCTGGGTTCTTGTGTCCTCATTTGTACCTTGATGGGGTTTGGTTAAGTCACTAAGTTTTATTCCAGCTCTGAAGTGTCATGACTCTTTAACCTCATTTCTCTAATTACTAATATTTCTTATGGATAATAAGGCAGGTCCATATAGAAATTTGACAAAAATTTAAGCCTTTTAGGGAAATAAAACTATAACATAGCTTTTACTATATGCAAGACACATAATTTATCTCATTTGTTCTTGTAACAACCCACCAATGGAGATAACATTATCTCCATTTTACAGATAAGCAAACTGAGGGACACAGAGGTCAAGTAATATGCTCAAATTCACACACCATCTGTAAATGATGAAACCAATACTGGAAAGCACATAGATTGATTCTTGAGTTCTGTGCTCTTAACATGCTATGCTATTTCTCCTAGTTCTAGACAGCTAGAATTCCATTTAAATATATATCTTCTTTTTCAATAAAGGTCATTATTGCATGCTTATAGTAGGTGCTCACTATATATGTTTATTGAATGAATACATAAACCTTCACTGTTTATCTGACCAAGGTGTTGATAGAGGATGCACACTGTAGGTATAAGCAGTCTATAAATATAACAGAGACTGTCTAATTGGCTTTTTTGAACTTTCCAATGTTTGTCTGTAGCGAAGGCTAAAATAAAATGTTATTGAGATATTTACAAGGCACCAAAGGCAGCATTTTCTTAGAAGGAGACAAATTAAAAAACTAAAATATTTTCTAAGTTCTTACATTTGAGCTCAACATTGTCACAAATAAAAGCATTACTTATAAAATATGGTGGCAATAATGCTTCCTCTAGATTAGCATGGAGAATGTATATCAGCAATAAAATTGTAAATGTACTTGGCAGGTGTAATTCCCTAACTGTGTTCAATGCGATCAGGATATAGTGGCATTCAAATCTGAACAGAAATTTAGATGTTAGAATAGTCTTTATGATAAAGCCTTTGTATTTTTAAAATTAGAATTTAAAAAATCCTGTAATGGTAGGTACATCTCTTTTGATATGTTGATATATATATAGTTTAAGACTAAAAATACCATATATTCACTACATAAGATATAGAAAATACTGGCAAGCAAAAGAATGGAAACCTGTAATCCTCACCATGCAAAAATATAACAAAACACTCAGAACATGTGGGTATATGTCCTTCCTGTCTTGTGTAAGGGTGTGTGTGTGTGTGTGTGTGTGTGTGTGTGTGTATGATTGAGAGATAGGATCTGAGTATATTTGAATATGTAGATGAGGATATATTGGCAATGATAGTAATAATCAACATTCAAATGCAATGTCTCCTACTCCCTCATGCTCTTTGAGGATACTCCACCTGTTTTGGAGTTCCCCTATGGACTTTCTGAAACTCTTAGTATTTACTTTGATACTCTTTCAGCTTCCCATGTTTAAATACTCTTTGTTCAAAGCCACTTGGTGTTGTTGCTACTACTCTTAAAGCTCTACATGAGAATATCCATGTCTGTGCTGAGAGCTCTCTCCTGATGCTGGTTCCATATAGAATTAGAAGGAACATTCCTCCCCACTACCCCCCGGCCATTCTGCAGCTCATGTTGTATCTGGAGCTGAGAATCTGGACCCTGTTCTCTTCTGTGAATCACATAGTCGTTCATGGAGACACCTCCTTAATATTCTGTCTCTAACTACAAAAACAAAATGATGTCATTTGAGAGGGCAGGTACTAATAAATCCACTTTATTTTCTCAACATTTTTCTGTCTGAAACCTTATATTTCGATGCACCACATGAAATCATCAATATCTAGCCATTTTTTAAAAGTTTTTAAGTTTTTATTTAAATTCCCATCAGTTAACACCTATTGCTCATTACAGCTGCACTCCTTAATCCCCATCACCTGTTCAACGATCTCCCCACCCTCTGGTAACCATTGTTTATTCTCTATAGTTAAGTGTCTGTGTTTTATAAGAGCACTGGGTGTTGTATGAAGTGTTGAATCAGTATATTGTACCCCTGAAACTAATATTACATTGTATGTTAACTGACTGGTTTAAATAAAAACTTTTAAAAAATAGCTAGGTATTGATGATTTCATGTGGTACACCAAAGTACAAGGTCTTTTTTTTTTTTTTTTTTTTTACAATGGAATATTATGCCACCATCAAAAAAAAAAAGAAATCTTGGTATTTGCAATGATATGGATGTGGAACTAGAGGGTATTACGCTAAGCAAAAGAGATCAATGAGAGAAAGACAATTATCATATGATCTCACTCATATGTGGAATTTAAGAATAGGGAATAGAAGGAAAAATGAAACAAGATGAAACCAGATAGGTAGACAAACCACAAGAGACTCTTAATCATAGGAAACAAACTGAGGGTTGCAGGAGGGGAGAAGGGTGGAGGGATGGGGTAACTGCATGATGGACATCAGGGAGGGTATGTGATGTAATGAGCACTGGATATTATATAAGACCGATGAATCACAGACCTGTACCTCTGAAACTAATAATACATTATATGTTAATTAACTGAATTTAAGTAAAAAATGTTTTTAAAAAAAGAGTCCGTATCTTGGTTTGCCTCTCTTTTTTCTCCTTTGTTTTTTGTTTTACCTTAAATTCCACATATGAGTGAAATCATAGGGTATTTGTCTTTCTCTGACTGACTTAATTTGCCTAGCATTATTCTTTAGTTTCATCCATGTCATTGCAAATGGCCAGACTTCATTTATTTTTATGACTGAATAATATTCTATTTTATATCTATATCATCATTTCTTTATCCATTCATCAGTCGAGGGACACTTGGTTTCCATAATTTGGTTATTGTAGACAATGCTGCTATAAACATTGGGGTGCATGCATCCCTTTGAATTATTATTTTTGTATTCTTAAGTACCTAGTAGTTCAATTGCTGGATCATAGGATAGTTCCATTTTTAACTTTATGAGGAACCTCCATACTGTTTTCCACAGTGGCTATACCAGTTTGCATTCCCAACAACAGTGCAAGAGGATTCCCCTTTTTCCACACCCTCGCCAACACTTGTTTCCCTTGTTACTGATTTTAGCTATTCTGACAGGTGTGAGGTGATACCTCATTGTAATTTTGATTTGTCTACCCTTGATGATCAATGATTTTGGGCACCTTTTCATGTGTCTGTTGGTCTTGTGTATGTCTTCTTTGGAAAAGTGTCTGTTCATGTTTTCTGCCCATTTATAATTGGATTATTAATTTTGGGGGTGTTGAATTCTATATAACCTTATAGATTTTGGATACTAAGCCTTTACTAGATATGTCATTTGCAAAGATCTCCCATTGCCATACACTGTCTTTTAGTTTTGTTGTTTGTTTACTGTGCAGACGCTTTTCATTTTGACGTTTATTTTTGCTTTTGTTTCCCTTGCCTCAGGACACATACCTAGAAAGAAGTTCCTACAGCTGTTGTCAAATAGGTTACTGCCTGTGTTCTCCTCTAGGATTTTTATGGTTTCAGGTCTCACATTTGGGTCTTTATTCCATTTTGAATTTACTTCTGTGTATGGTTTAAGAAAGTGGTCCAGTTTCACTCTTTTGCAGGTTGCTGTCTAGTTTTCCCAACACCACTTGTTGAAAGACTTTTTCCCACTGGATATTCTTTCCAACTTTGTCAGTTATTAATTGACCATATACTTGTGGGTTTGTTTCTGGGTTTTCTATTTCTGTTCTGTTGAACTATGTGTCTATTTTTGTTCTAGTACCATACTACCATACTGTGTAGATTACCACAGGCTTGTAATATAAGTTGAAGTCTGGAATTGTAATGCCTTCTGCTTTCCTTTTCTTTTTTCCTTTTATTTCCTTTTATTTCTGAAGATTGTTTTGGCTATTTGGAGTATTTTGTGGTCCCATACAAATTTTAGGATTGTTTGTTCTAGCTCTATGAAAAATGTTCATATTTTGATGCGGATGACATTAAATGCATAGACGGCTTTCTTTAAAAGATTTTATTTATTTGTCAGAGAGAGGGAGCGAGTGCACAGCAGGGGGAGCAGCAGGCAGAGGGAGAAGGAGAAGCAGCCTCCCCACTGAGCAAGGAGTAAGATCATGACCTGAGCAAAAGGCAGATGCTTAACTGACTGAGCCACCCAGGCCTCCCATGTAGACTGCTTTTTAACAATATTTGCTCTTTGAATCCATAAGCATGCAGTATCTTTCCATTTCTTTGTGTCCTCTTTAATTTCTTTCATCAGTGTTTTTATTTATTTATTATGCTTTTTGGAATATAGGTCTTTCACCTCTGGTTAGGGTTATTCCTAGGTATCTTCTTGTTTTTGGTGCAACTGTTAAATGGAATTTGTTCCTTGATTTCTCTTTGTCTCTTCATTATTGGTGTATAGAAATGCAAGAGATTTCTGTATGCTGATTTTGTATCCTGTGTCTTTACTGAATTCATGTATCAGTTCCAGCAGTTTTTCGGTGGAGTCTTCCGGGTTTTCTACATAGAGTATTACACCATCTGCAAATAGTGAAAGTTTCACTTCTTCCTTTTGATTGGGATGCCTTTTATTTGTTTTATTTTTTTTTTCTTATCTGACTGTTGTCACTGGGATTCTCCTACCATGTGGAATAAAAGTGGTGAGGGTGGACGTCTTTGCCTTGTTCCTGACTGTAGAGGAAAAGCTCTCAGTTTTTCCCCATCTAGGATGATATTAACTGTGGGTTTTTCATAAACAGTCTTTTTTTTGTTGAAGTATGTTCCTCTAAACCTATTTTGTTGAGGGTTTTTATCATGAAAGGATGTTGCACTTTATCAAATGTTTTTTTCTGCACCTATTAAAAGGATCATGGGATTCTCATTCTTTCTTTTATTAATGTGGGGTATCACATTGATTGATTTGTCAATATTGAACTACCCCTGCAACCCAGGAATAAATCCCACTTGATCACAGTGAATGATTTTTGTAATGTATTGTTGAATTCAGTTTGCTAGTATTTAATTGAGAATTCTTGCATCCATGTTCATCAGGGATATTAACTTGTAGTTCTCTTTTTTCAGTGGGGTCTTCATCCGGTTTTGGTATCAGGGTAATGGTGGCCTCATAGAAAAGATCTGGAACTCTTCCTTCCTTTTTTGTTTTGTGGGGTATTTGAGAAAAAAGGTATTAACTCTTCTTTAAGTATTTCATAGAATTTGCCTGTGCAGCCATCTGGCCCTGGACTCTTTTGTTTTTTGGGAGTTTTTTGATTACTGATTCAATTTCTTTGCTGGTTATCTGTCTTTTCAAAATTTCTATTCCTGTTTCAGTTTTCGTATATTTCTAGGAATTTGTATGTTTCTAGGAATTTATCCATTCCTTCCAGGTTGTCCAATTTGTTGGCATATAGTTTTTCATAATATTCTCTTATGACTGTATTTCTGTGGTATTTGTTGTTATTTCTCCTCTCTCATTTATGATTTTTTATTTTTAACTTGGGTCCTCCTTTCTTTTTGATGACTCTGGCTAAGGTTTATCAATTTTATTTCATTTTATTTTCAAAGAACTATCTCCTGGTTTCATTGATTTGTTTGTTTGTTTGTTTTAGTTTCTATATCACTTATTTCTACTCTAATCTTTACTATTTCCTTCCTTCCACTGGTTTTAGGCTCCATTTGTTTTTCTTTTTCTAGCTACTTTAGATGGAAGGTTAGGTTGTTTATTTCAGATTTTTCCTGCTTTTGAGGTAGGCCTATGTTGCTATATACTTCCCTCTTATGACCACTTTGGCAGCATCCCAAAGGGTTTGGAGCACTGTGCTTTCATTTTCATTTACTTCAGTATTTTTAAAATTTTTTCTTTGCTTTCCTAGTTGTCCACTCATTGCTTAGTAGCAAGTTATTTAATTAATCTTTCTGTATTTACGGCCTTCCCCAATTTTTTTCCTGTGGTTGACTTCATTGTGGTCAGAGAAGGTACATGGTATGATTTCAATCATTACTCTGTATTTGTTGAGACCTGATTTGTGACCTAACATGTGATCTAGTTTGGAGATGGTGCCATGTGTGCTTGAAAAGAATGTCTATTCTGCTTTTTGAGGATGGAATATTCTGAATATGTCTGTTAAGTCCATCTCATCTGGTGTGTTATTCAAAGTCATTGTTTCCTGGTTGATTTTCTGTTTAGATGATCTGTCCATTGATGTAAGTAGGGTGTTAAAGTCATGTACTATTATTGTATTATTATCAATTAGTTCCTTCATGTTTGTTATTATTTTACATATATGGGTGCTCACATGTTGGTGCATAAATATTTACAGTTAGACCTTCTTGTTGGGTTGTCTCCTTTATTATGATTTAGTGCCCTTTGTCTCTTGTTACAGTCTTTGTTTGAAAGTCTAGTTTGTTCAATATAACTATTGCTACTCCAGCTTTCTTTTGACATTCATTGTGTGATTAATGTTTTTCATCCCCTCACTTTCAATTTGCAGGTGTCTTTAGGTCTAAAATGAATCTTTTGTAGGCAGCATATAGATGGGTCTTGTTTTTTGTTTTTGTTTTTTTTTTAATCCATTCTGACATCTTGTGTATTTTTTTGGAGCATTTATTCTATTTACATTAAAGTAATTATTGATAGGTATATATTTATTGCCATTTTATTATCTGTTTTGTCATTCTGAAGATTTTCTCTGATCCTTTTTTGTCTTATTGCCTTTGTTCTCTTCTGAATATATCATGTCACTCCCTTCTGGTTTGCTGAGTTTCTGCTGAGCAATCTCCAATTAGCCTTATGGGTCTTCCCTTTCAAGTTAAGGAGTTCTTTTGTTTTGCCACTTTAAAGATTGTTCTTTTTCACTACTACCTTTTGCAAATTTAATTATAATATGTCTTGGTGTTGGCCTGCTTTTGTTGATTTTGATGGGCATTCTCTGTGCCTCCTCAATCCAGATGTCTGCTTCCTTCCCCAAACTAGGGGAAGCTCTCATTTCTTGAAATAAATTTTCTGCCCCCTTTTCTTCTATTCTTGCATTGCATTATTCTTTCTCTCTTTTGTTCAGCATCATTATTTTCCATTATTTTGTCTTCTAGGCCCCTAATTTGTTTTTCTGCCTCTTCCAGCCTACTGCTCATTCAATCAAGCCTTTTTTCAATTTTGTTTATTCTATTCCTCATCTCTGATTTTTTAAAAACTCTTTTATCTCTGTAGTAAAGGTTTCATAGGTCTTCTTTTCTTTCTCAAGTCCAGTGAATAGCCTCATTATTGCTGTTTTAAGTTCTCCATCAGGCATGTTACTTATATCTTTTTTTACTTAGATTTCTGGTCATGGACTTATCCTGTTCTTTCACTTGGAATAAATTCCTCTGTCTTGGCATTTTGTCGAAGTCTCACCTTCTTCTATGTGTTAGAAAACCCAGTTATGTCTCGTGTTCCTGAAAATAATGGCTTTATGAAGAAGAAGTCAGACTGCCCAGGGCCTGGTACTTCAGGGAGTGTCTCTGCTGTGTGCTGCATGCATTCCACATGTGTTTCGGTTGTTCTATCTTTCAGGCTAGTCATCTTTAAGACTCTCCTTGCCTGCTATGGGCAGGGTTTGGTCCCGGGCTTAAATGTGGAGAGTTTTAACTAGGTATGAAATAAATTTGAAAATTTATTTCAACTAGGTATGCTCTAGGCTGATTGCAAAATGATGCCTGACACCACTTCCACCAGAACCGAGGCCCCACAGAACTCTCTGGTCAGGAGACCATGGTATGGGCATAGGTAGAAGCTTTTTTTTCTGGGGGAGGGACCTACCCTGTTGGGAGTAAGCCAAGCTTGACTGAGAAGAGCAGTCCCACCAGCAGGTGGGAGGGAGAGGGGCTTAGAGTAAGTAGCAAGTTAGACAGCCAGTCTGGGCACTCTGCTGCTTCCTGCAAGGTAGCTCTGTGTTTATATTGAGGGATGAGGAGGGAAATGCTGCTGACCAGTTCTTTTTTTCCTGGAGAGTTATTTCTGTGAACACTGCCTCTCTGAAATGTGCTCTGAGAAGAGCAAATAATCTCCTCCCTGTGTGCTCCAAGTGTTCTTCAGATCCCCACTGTCTGCCCCTTGGTTGTTTGCTTGCCTTCTCTGTAGGAGCAGCACAGTGCTCTCTGGGGTCCATGCCAGCTAAGCCCACTGCCCTTTAAAACTCCAGGCTTTAAGACCTACTGATTGCAAGAACTCACAAAACACAGCCCCTTTTTATTTTCCAAGCAAACTGCTTTAAGGAAACATTTTCTTTTTGCATTGTCCTGTGTGCTCCTCTCTTTTTTGCCTTTCTCCATTACCATGGCTTCCTCCCTTCCGCAGCACCTGTGATCTGTTTCTCCCCCAAACCACATCTCCGCATTTCCTACCTTCTTCCATAGGGCCTCTTCTTTAGTTATGGAGTTTGTTCTGTCAGTCCTCAGGTTGATTTCTAGGGTATTTAGGATGACTTGATAATTATCTAGTTGTGTTCCTGGGACAAGAAGCAAGAATAGCCTTGGGCCCTCCTACTCTGCTGCCATCTTCCTCTCTTTAGCCATTTTTTTTTAGACATACATAAATCAGCAATTTCACATGCTTTAATTAATGACACCTCCTTTCTCCAATTTGAGGCAGAACCCCAAAGGCCCTCTGGGTGACTCCTAGCATCCTTCATTTATCCATTCTCATTTTATTCTTCATTTCAGTAATAAAGTTCCCTTTTAGTTAGACATTCTACACAGCTAAAGATCACCTTTCTTTCCACCTCCTCTATCATGGCATCTAATACATCTACCAAATTAATATCCTTACTATATAGGATATATATAGAGAGAGCATAATATCTGTTCTGTGGCTCATGAGATTATTTATTTATTCTGGATCTAGAGTCAGAAGATGGGGGTTTGCTCTCTTGGTCTTCAATTCCAATTCAGATGGCACTGTGAATCTCACTCAGTGCTCTTGGCCTCTTGGCCCTCATCTTAAAGTGTTTTGACTAGACCAGATGTCTTACACTTTATTTTCATGCACTGATTGGATTCTTGTATCTATTCCAGGTTTAAAACTATGTGATTCTGATGAGCATACAGAGCCTCCACTCGAAGTTTTTCGAAGTTGTTTACCCATGTATGTAATTTCACCTCCCCAACCCCCGGATATTTTTGACAATTCTTGATTTAGTGCCTATCGTGATTATAAAACTGTTTTAGCTTATATGCCATATGCAGACATGTGCCTCTCTTTAAAATGTTCCTTAAGGGTAGAAACCCTGTCCTGTATTTTGTATTCTTCACAGCATCCAGCAATAAGACTCATTATATAATTGTCAAACTACTTAATTCATGGTAGGAAAATAGACTCCAGTCTTCTTGATACATAGTAAAAGTAAGCACATGAAATGTGAGCCATAAATTCAAAGACACATTGCTCTGAAGTTCTAAGCAACTAAAGTGTTATTTAGTAATAAACTGTTGACAATATACTGTCTAGCTAATACCCCCATGGCCTAAAAGGATTCATGTAGTTTCTTAATACTACACTTCTAGTAACAATGACAACCATAATAATAAAATTAAAAGTAATAGTTTTATGTAGTGCTAAGAGAAGAAAAAGCTGTCAATCTATGACATGCCAGTAACCATAAGATGCATCCTGATTTCAAAGATATTAAAAACATGAAAAACAGGTGTCTTAGAATTGAAAAATTACTGAAGTAATAAAGATATCCACATCAACAATGCTAATATTAATATAACTCTTCCTGTATAAGTGTCTTACATGCATGACTTCAATTAGACTGTAAGGTTGGAGCTATTATTTCTATTTATGAACATAAAATGAAGGTTTAAGAAAGACTGACAATTTTCCAAGATTGCATGTCTAACTAGTGATAGATCCAGAAGATGAACCCATCTCTATCTGACTCTACAGAGTCACCTCTTAGCAAGGATTGTAATCGAGAAGTTGTGTAGTTCCTTCTAAAGTAGGTACTTCTACTTGGGAGATATTATTAGATTCAGACTCTAGGTTTGCATCCTAAGTATTGGTGAATTGGAATGAAATCTCAGAAGGGTCCTATTCTACTTGCTTCTTCATACTCATGGGTTATCATTTTCTATGTTTCTAAACTGGCTTATTTTCTTTCATTGTTTTTAACAAGATGCCAGGGCAATGCAGTATTAACTCTGAGGTGAAGTCCAAGTGTTACAGGGATTCCCTAAATAAAATTTATTTCTCTGGCTGTTAATTGAGCAATGTGTAAAGGATTTACATAAAGGCTTTACACAGAAAAACAATGAAAATTCCCTAATTCCATACCCTTGGAGAGGTAAAACACAATTGGTGCACTGTATTAAAATAGGTAATGATTAAATCTCTTGGTTGCTAATCAAGGACACGCTTTTTATCTATGAATAAAAGACTGCAGGATTTTTGATTCAAAGGGAGTAGAAGACAAATTGACAAAAAGACAAAAATGACAGATTCTGTCCTTTACCAGATGGGTGAATTTAGATCATGTGTATATCCCGCCAAACTCAGAAGGTGTGTAAAACTATCAAAAACTGTATTTGTATTTTATAAAATGGAGTGTCTTGTAAATTGCAAAGTACCTTGAAGGTAAAAATTTTTATTTCATTTGCTACAATTAGCTGACCAGCTTCATTCAATTATCAACATTGCCTAGGGACAATTATAATTACTTTAGGGCAATGCTTCCCCCCCAAAAAAGACAGTTTAAAAAAATCTTCTGTGAATTAATTTCATAAGTATCAAGAAATTGACTAAAGAAATTGATAAATTATATGTCACAAAATATATAAAATAGAAATTCCAGTTGTTTCTCATCAAATTCAACAAACAAAATTAATATGTCAAGTTGTTATAAAAGTTTCTAAATCCCTCCTCCCCATTACTGTATTTATTTCATTGTAGGTGAGTTATTAACATTTCAGAAACCAACACTGTTACATATATCACACTTTGAATAGCACTGGACTAGGGAACCACACAACATGGTACTTAACAGAATTACAAACTCTCTAAATCATGGTCCCCTGTTTATACTCAGTGCTGCCCTCCTCGCTGTTTTTTGAAGGTTTCACCCTTACTCCCCACATCAAGGCCACAAAGACCTTGGCATGATGTTCCTTTGTCTGTCATGATCATGCCACTGCTCTCTGCCTTGATAATATCACTTTTTTTTCTTTAAATCTCAGATTAAATTTTACTTCTTCAGGAAATCCTCTCCTGCACCCTAAGACTCAGTTATGTTACTTTGATACAGGTTCTCACCACATCATAGACTTTTCCTTCCTAACAATATCTGTACCTATAGTTCCTATTTGTAATTATTTGTTGATATTACCAACCACATATTAAAACCTCCTCAAAGTCAAGATCTATGTAAATGTCTTTCAAGTTCTGCAGCCCAATACTAGCAACTGTTGTCCACATAGTAAAAACTCAACAGAGTTTCTGGGATAGGCAAGTCTAAGAGTGGATTGTACAAAAAATTTCTTTTTAAGAAAAATGAATACCTTCCTCCTCTCCCATAGTGAATTCTAGGACACACAGGTTAAGTGTGTTATTTTTAGCATGTCAATGACAAAACAAAATTTGTTAAAGTTCATGCAGTGAATAATATATTATAGGCACAGTTATTTTTAATATAAACATGACAACTATTCATTGAGGTACAACTTAAAAAAAATCAATTTGTTAAGGATTTTATGTCATTTTCACCCAAGCTGTTGAAATTTTCTTGACAGAGCAATATATTGTGTCAATGACTTTTAGTACTACTTGGTATCTATCTTACACCAATTGTGGTGTTTATGCTAAGAATCCACAAGGCTCAAATTTGAGATAACACTGCTATTTACATCATCTCAAGAGAACCTCAGAAACCTTATTTCTCTTACACATCTACTCCAAATATATTTATATATGCTAGTTCTATATTTACTCATTGAATTGGCAAAGATTTCTATTCATGACTTGAGATTTCTACATAAAACATACACTTGCCTTGGCATGGTCTATTTAGGATATTAATTCATCATTTAGTTAGTATCTATGATAGCAATTTTTAATTTAAACCTCTTGATTCACCTGATCATTTCCCAAAATTTTCACTTTCATTCTATTACTATTAGCTTTTCTAGTAATAATTTTTTCAATGATTTATCCATCTATCAATCTACATTTATATAAGCATGAGAAAATCCTTAAGAAATGTGCTAAATATTTTGCATAATTCCCAATTTTTCTGTAATTTAGTTTAGAGGTGGGATATGTGGTGGGTTGGGTATGAGTGAGTCATCATCTTCAAGTTCTTACTTATATGCTTTGAAAACAAGCAGTGAGATAGATTTTTGCTCTTCTATAAAACGTATTAAGCAATAGCAAGTCAACATTACAGGCTACAGCTCTACTAACTAGACAAAAATCAGATTACGTTGAAATATATATCTATCTATATCTATATCTATATCTATATCTAATCTCTTCTTAAAGGTAGTAAGGAACTGAATAAATAAGGAAGACTAAATAAACTTCTTTATTAACTTTTAGTAAAATAATTTTAGTAAAAAATTTAATTTTATTAATTTACTATTGTTGTATAACAAATACAATCTTAAATTTAGTGGTTTGAAATAGCACCCACTTATGAGTTCATAGTTCTATACTTCAGAAGTCAGTGTGCAGCATGGCAAGGCTCTTTGCTCGGGATCTTATTTGAAATCAGGTTGTCACTTGGGGGACAACTGAAACCAGGTTGTCACTTGGGTGCTCAAAATACTTTCCCAACTTTACTGGTTGTTAAAAGATTTTATTTTATTGTGGTTATACAAATGAAGTCCCAGTTTTGCTTTATCCCTTGGTTGGGGAATACTCTCAGCTTCTACAGACAACCCCTCTCCATTGGTATTTCACCACATGGATGCTTGCCTTCTTCAAGTCAATGCAGAGTGCTTACTTCTGAATTCCCTTTCTGCAGCCAGCCAGAAAAATCTCTGTGCTTTTAAATGGCTCCTATGATTAGATTAGGTTCACGTGAATCACCCTTTCTCACAGTAAATCATGCCATATAACATATGCTAGTTACAATAGTAAAATCCATCATATTCACGGGCCCAGGGCTATGCAAAGCAGATATACCAAGGCTGGGTAATCTTGGAAGCCATCTTAATGTTCTGCCTACCACAACTCTCAATGAGAGAAGACATTCAAACATAAATTGAGAATCACCAGCAATCTTCAAAGTCAAAATGATAATATTAATAGATGGCTTTTCAAGATAAATTATAGAAGCCAGAAGACAACATAATGGTATGCTTATAGTGCTGACAGAGAAAAATGGTGGGGGGGAGCCACCTAAATGTTCTATGCCTTCAAAGTATCTATCAACATGAAGATGGAATGGATAAGATAAAAATGGAGACTCTCCAACCAACTGTCACTATAAATAAAATAGTCATAAATCAATTAATAGGGATATAAAACAGTTGACTAATATGTTTAATATATTAGCTTAATATAATACAGGGTATGTTCTTTGACCTTGATGGAATTAAATTAGAAATTAATAACAGAAAGATAACTGGGAAAACCCCAATATTTGGAAATTAAACAGCATAATTCTAAATAACCTATAGATCAGAGAATAAACCACAACAGAAACTTCAAAATATTTTTAGGTTAAGGAGTAATAAAAATGTAACACAGAAAATTAAGGAACGTGGCCAAAGCATTGTTTAGAGTTTTCAACAAGTTGAAAACATACGACTTAAGTTTCCAAATAAAAAGAAAGAAAAAAATATGTTATTAAACATAGAATGGGAAAAAACACAAACCAATAATAAATACAGAAATCTATTAAATAGAATGTATATATAGAGTGAAGAAAACCAACAAAGCTAAACACTGGTGTGTGAGAAAAAAGATTGATAAACTGTTAAGAAAATAAATTACAGGGGGGCCTGAGTGGCTCAGTGCGCTAAGCCTCTGCCTTCAGCTCAGGTCATGATCCCAGGGTCCTGGGATGGAGCTCCACATAGGGCTCTCTGCTCAGCAGGGAACCTGCTTCCCCCTCTCTTGCCTGCCTGTCTGCCTACTTGTGATCTCTGTCTGTCAAATAAATAAATAAATAATCTTAAAAAAAGAAAAGAAAAGAAATTACAGACAAGAAGAATGAAAAGACAGCATCACTACAGATTCTATAGATAATTTAAAAAAGGACATAAATAGCTTTATGTCAATTCATTTCAAAATCAAATGAAAGAGAAAAATTCCTGAAAATCAAGACTGCAAAAATGACATGTAAAAAAAATGAAAAATTGGACAATTCTACTTAATCTACCAAAATCCTATCAGAAACAAATGTCAAAATCTTGTCTATTTCTTTCACATTTAGAGAGGAAATAATACTAATCTTAAATACATTCTTTAAAAAAATGAGGAAAGCGGAAAACTTCCCAACTTATATTATGAAGCCAACATAATATAGAGAAATCTAATAAATAATTTACAGTGAAGGAAAATTAAAAGCCACTACATTGTATCCAGTATCATATAACAAGTCTATTGAAGTTTAAGAATTTACAGCTGAATAATGCAAGGTTGACTAAAAATCCACTAGCATTCTTCACCCCATCAACATAAAAAAGGAAACAAAAAGATAAGGAAGGGAATATTTTTCTCTGCTAAGTAGAAGCTATAATAATGCTACATTTAACTTCACACATAATGGTGAAATAATGAATGATTTCCCCTGAGATTAAGGAGCAAGACAAGGTTATCCACTTTTATCACTTCTATTCAACACTGCATTGAAGTTTCTGTATGTTGTAAAATACTGGGACAGAAGCAGAATTGTCATTTTTCAGAGATGACATAATTATATTTATGCCACAAACTATTAAAGTTAAAGATAGAATTCTGCTGTTTTGTTTGATATAATGTTCATGAAATAATTGAAAAATCAATTGTTAATCTATATACCAACAGAAACAACTGAAAACTTAACAGAAAAATGAAAAGTTAAATCTGACACCAAAAGGAAAAGCAACAAAAGCAAAAACAAACATATGAGATTACATCAAACTAAAAAGCTTCAGCACCAGGTTGCCTGGGTGGCTCAGTGGGTTAAAGTCTCTGCCTTCAGCTCAGGTCATGGTCCCAGGGTCCTGGGATCGAGCCCTGCATGGGGCTCTCTGCTCAGCAGGGAGCCTGCTTCCTTTCCTCTCTCTCTCTGCCTGCCTCTCTGCCTACTTATGATCTCTGTCAAATAAACAAATAAAATCTTTAAAAAAAAAAAAAAAAAGCTTTAGCCTAGCAAAAGAGACCATCAACATAATGAAAAGGTAGCCTAATGAACAGGTAAAAATACTTTCAAATCATATATCTGTAAGAGGTTACTATCCAAAATATATAAAACACTCATACAACTCAACAGCACCAGAAAACAAAACCAAACCAACAACAAACCAATTTAAAAGTGAGCAGACTATCTGAACAGACCTTCTTCCAAAGAAGACATACAGGTGGCCAACAGACACATGAAAAAATGTTCAACATCACTAATCATCAGGGAAATCCAAGTCAAAAACGGTTTCACTTCACATGTGTCAGAATGGCAGATATTAAAAAGACATGAAATAACAAATGTTGGAAAGGATGTGGAGAAAAGGGAACCCTTGAACCCTGTTGGTTGGAATGTAAATTGGCACAGCCACTGTGGAACACACTATGGAGGTTCCTTAAACACTTTTAAATAGAACTACCATATAATCCAGCAATCCACTTCTGAGTATTTATCCAAAGAAAATGAAAACACTAACTTGTAAAGGTATATGTACTTCCATATTCATTGCTGCATTATTTACAATACCCAGGATATGGAAACAACCTAAGTGTCCATCAATGAATGAATGGGTAAACGGATAAAGAAAATGTGGTACACCCACACACATACATACACTGGAGTATGATTCAGCAATAAAAAAGAATATCATCTTACCATTTGTGACAACATAGACAGATGGATGTCAGAGGAATTATGCTGAGAAAATAAGTCAGACAGAAAAAGACAAATACTGTATGTTGTCCCTTATATGTGGGATCTAAAAAACAAAAACAAACAAAAAACCCAAACTCATACATACAGAAAAGAGACTGGTAGTTGCCAGAGACGGATGATGGGAGAAATGTATAAAATGGGTAAAGAGGTACAAGCTTCCAGGTATAAATAAATAAGTCACATGGATGTAACGTACAACATAATGACTGTGGTTAATACTACTGTACTGCATACTTGAAAGCTGCTAAGAGAGTAGATCTTTTTAAAAATTTATTTATTTTTTGGTTTTTGGGGGTTTTTTTGAGAGTAGATCTTAAAAGTACTCATTACTAGAAAAAAAAATGTAACTACGTAAGGTAATGGATATTAAATAGACTTATGTGGTGATCACTTACTTAGCAATGTATATAAATATTGAATCATTATGTTGTACACCTGAAACTAAGATGTTACATGTCAAATATACTTCAAATTTAAAAAATTTAAAATATCATCTGCAACAGCAACTAAAAGCATCAAATACTAAAGGGAAAAAAATATGAAAAATATGTGTAAAACCTGTGTGTTGGAAAATACAGTAAATTATTGGGTGAAATTAAAGTACACAAGCTACACATATTAGAAGATTCAACATTATCCAAACGCCATGACAAACTTGTTCTATAGCTTCAATGTAATTCCAATTAAAATCCTAGCAGCATGTCTCCTAATTAACAATATAACTCCACCCTTTTATGAAGATGGCACCAAAAGCTTAGAAGGAAGCCCCTGCCCTTCCCGAAGTCAAAGCCAAAGCAAAAGTTTTGAAGGCCAAGAAAGCGGTGCTGAAAGGCATCCACAGTCACACACACACACAAAAAAACAAAAGTGCATGTCACTTCTGTTCCGATGACCCGAGACTCTGCATCTCTGAAGGCAGCCCAAATATCCTCCAAAGAGTGCCCCTAGGAGAAACAACCTTGATCACTATGTTATCAAGTTCCTCCTGACTACTGAGTCAGCCATAAAGAAAGTAAAAGACAACAACACACTTGTGCTCATTGTGGACGTCAAGGCCAACAAGCACCAGATCAAACAGGCTATGAAGAAGCTGTAAGGCATTGATGTGGCCAAGGTCAACACCTTGATCAGGCCTGATGGAGAGAAGAATGTATATGTTTGACAGGTTCCTAACTATAATGCTTTGGATGTTGCTGACAAAATTGGGATCATCTAAACTGAGTCCAGCCGGTTAAACCTAAATATAAATTTTTTCACCATAAAAAGGCAAAAAAAAATACAATTCCATAATTTATACGGAAATGTAAATGATTTGCCATATCCAAGCCAGTTTTTAACATGAACAAAGTTGGAAGGCTTAATCTACCAGATTTTTATTTTATTTTTTTAAAGGTTTTATTTATTTATCTGACAGAAATCACAAGTAGGCAGAGAGGCAGGCAGAGAGAGAGGGGAAGCAGGCTCCCCGCCGAGCAGAGAGCCCAATGTGGGGCTTGATCCCAGGACCCTGAGATCATGACTTGAGCTGAAGGCAGAGGCTTAACCCATTGAGACACCCAGGTGCCCCAGACTTTTAAATATAGTATAAATTTACAATAATCAGAACAATCGTTATTACAGTATAGATAGACAAAAAGATCAGCAGAATAGAGTCCAGAAACATACTCAAATGTGATTGCTTAATTAATGTCAGAGGTGTCGGTGCAATTCACTGAAGAAAACTATGGATTTTACAATAAATGGTGCTAGCATATTTGGATATCTGTATGAATACAAACATATCCTGAAACCTATTTCATACCATTTCCAAAATAAATTCTAAATGTAAATAGACCTAAACATAAAATCTAAAATGAAGTATCTTCTAGAATAGCATTGGTCAAAAGAAACACAGTATGAGCCACAAATGAGCCTTATATGTAAGTTAAAATTTTCTATGAGTATCGTTAAAAATAATAAAAGAAACAGGTAAAATTTGTTGTAACAATGTATAATAAAGTAACCAAAATATATTTTTTTAAAATTTTTTTTAAATTTTATTTTTTATAAACATATATTTTTAATCCCCAGGGGTAAAGGTCTGTGAATCGCCATGTTTACACACTTCACAGCACTCATCATAGCACATACCCTCCCCAATGTCCATAATCCCATCCCCCCCAACCCCCCCCCCCCCATCAACCCTCAGTTTGTTTTGTGAGATTAAGAGTCACTTATGGTTTGTCTCCCTCCCAATCCCATCTTGTTTCATTTACTCTTCTCCTACCCCCTTAACCCCCCATGTTGCATCTCCTCTCCCTCATATCAGGGAGAGCATATGATAGTTGTCTTTCTCCGATTGACTTATTTCGCTAAGCATGATACCCTCTAGTTCCATCCACGTCGTCGCAAATGGCAAGATTTCATTTCTTTTGATGGCTGCATAGTATTCCATTGTGTATATATACCACATCTTCTTTATGCATTCGTCTGTTGATGGACATCTAGGTTCTTTCCATAGTTTGGCTATCGTAGACATTGCTGCTATAAACATTCGGGTGCACGTGCCCCTTCGGATCACTACGTTTGTATCTTTAGGGTAAATACCCAGCAGTGCAATTGCTGGGTCATAGGGTAGTTCTATTTTCAACATTTTGAGGAAACTCCACACTGTTTTCCAGAGTGGTTGCACCAGCTTGCATTCCCACCAACAGTGTAGGAGGGTTCCCCTTCCTCCGCATCCTCGCCAGCATCTGTCATTTCCTGACTTGGTAATTTTAGCCATTCTGACTGGTGTGAGGTGGTATCTCATTGTGGCTTTGATTTGTATTTCCCTGATGCCGAGTGATGTGGAGCACTTTTTCACGTGTCTGTTGGCCATCTGGATGTCTTCTTTGCAGAAATGTCTGTTCATGTCCTCTGCCCATTTCTTGATTGGATTATTTGTTCTTTGGGTGTTGAGTTTGCTAAGTTCTTTATAGATTTTGGACACTAGCCCTTTATCTGATATGTCATTTGCAAATATCTTCTCCCATTCTGTCAGTTGTCTTTTGGTTTTGTTAACTGTTTCCTTTGCTGTGCAAAAGCTTTTGATCTTGATAAAATCCCAATAGTTCATTTTTGCCCTTGCTTCCCTGGCCTTTGGCGATGTTCCTAGGAAGATGTTGCTGCGGCTGAGGTCGAAGAGGTTGCTGCCTGTGTTCTCCTCAAGGATTTTGATGGATTCCTTTCTCACATTGAGATCCTTCATCCATTTTGAGTCTATTTTCGTGTGTGGTGTAAGGAAATGATCCAATTTCATTTTTCTGCATGTGGCTGTCCAATTTTCCCAACACCATTTGTTGAAGAGGCTGTTTTTTTCCATTGGATATTCTTTCCTGCTTTGTTGAAGATTAGTTGACCATAGAGTTGAGGGTCTATTTCTGGGCTCTCTATTCTGTTCCATTGATCTATGTGTCTGTTTTTGTGCCAGTACCATGCTGTCTTGATGATGACAGCTTTGTAATAGAGCTTGAAGTCCGGAATTGTGATGCCACCAACTTTGGCTTTCTTTTTCAATATTGCTTTGGCTATTCGAGGTCTTTTCTGGTTCCATATAAAGTTTAGGATTATTTGTTCCATTTCTTTGAAAAAAATGGGTGGTACTTTGATAGGAATTGCATTAAATGTGTAGATTGCTTTAGGTAGCATAGACATTTTCACAATATTTATTCTTCCAATCCAGGAGCATGGAACATTTTTCCATTTCTTTGTGTCTTCCTCAATTTCTTTCATGAGTACTTTATAGTTTTCTGTGTATAGATTCTTAGTCTCTTTGGTTAGATTTATTCCTAGGTATCTTATAGTTTTGGGTGCAATTGTAAATGGGATGGACTCCTTAATTTCTCTTTCTTCTGTCTTGTTGTTGGTGTAGAGAAATGCAACTGATTTCTGTGCATTGATTTTATATCCTGACACTTTACTGAATTCCTGTACAAGTTCTAGCAGTTTTGGAGTGGAGTCTTTTGGGTTTTCCACATATAGTTAACCAAAATATTTTAACATGAAAGAATTAATATAAAAATTATTTGAGCTCTTGGGGCGCCTGGGTGCTCAGTGTGTTAAAACCTCTGCCTTTGGCTACGGTCATGTTCCCAGGGTCCTGGAATGGAGCCCTGCATCGGGCTCCCTGCTCAGCAGGAAGCCTGCTTCCTCCACTCTCTCTCTCTGCCTGCCTGCCTCTCTGCCTACTTGTGATCTCTGTCAAATAAATAAATAGATAAATAAATTTATTTGAGCTCTTTAGCTGATTTTGAGACATTAACTTATTTTGTGCTATGTCTCCAATATCCAATGTGTATTTTACACTTAGTACACGTCTCAGTTTGGACTAGCCATATTTCAAGGTTTCAGTATCACATGTGACTAGTGGACAGCACCATTCAGAAAAAATACACCAATTAGAGTAGGGAACTATTTCTTAAACAAGGGGCCCAAACCATCCAAAACAACACTGATAAATTGGGACTTAATCAAATTAAGAACTGTTCATTAAGCAAACCACTACATTAACAGAGTAAAAGTGCAAACCACAGCCTTGGAGCACTCCCAATACAGAAGAATTATATGTAGAATTTATCAAGGATTCTAACAGATTACTAAGAAACAGACAAATCGACAGAAAAATAGGGAAATTGTGGGCTCACAGGTAATTTTTTCTTTTTTTGTATGTGTATTTTTATATTAAAATACGATTTTAGCCTTCATATCTCAAAAATAGCAAAATGTTTATAAAAGCCATTCATTTATGATTACCTTTTCCTGGGAAACAGTTTTATATTTATTTTAATACTTATTTGTATATATTCCTTAAGTTTGTTGATATATGTTGTACATATAATTTTCCATGAGAAATGGTTTCATAATATTTTATTCTTCTATACTTATTTACATAGTATATATAATACATAGTATATACTTATTTACATAGTATTTATTTTTATCTATTTACATATTTCTAGTCATCCCAACATATTTTATGTTATGAAATACCACATTAAAAATCATTTGCCATATGTTTATGCATTATGATGTTTCAGTCTAATGAGATTATCTGATATTACAGATTTTGTATTTTAACAGAGAAAAATGTTCATCCTTCCTGCTGGCTTATTCACTTTTAAGGGAAAAGCAACATTTATATATTAAAGATAAAAGTTTGGAAGATGTACGTAAGCATAGTACAAGTACTCAATTCAAACTAAGAAAATAACCACTTGAGGGATAGTCCAAAATGGAATTTGGTTATTTTATTTTAAATGTTAATTTTTTTTTTTAAGATTTTATTTATTTATTTGACAGACAGAGATCACAAGTAGGCAGAGAGGCAGGCAGAGAGAAAGAGAGAGAGAGGGAAGCAGCCTCTCTGCTGAGCAGAGAGCCCAATGCGGGGCTCGATCCCAGGACCCTGAGATCATGACCTGAGCCGAAGGCAGAGGCTTTAACCCACTGAGCCACCCAGGTACCCCTGGTTATTTTATTTTAAAAAGCACATCTGCTAACAACAATTTTCCTCTGAATAACATTTAAAATAACAAGACTTATATGATTCTGAATGTGGGGTCAATATCTTGGTAACTTTATATTATAATGTAGATAATTTGACTTCAACCAGTAATATTTTTTCTTAGTAATACTGTACTCTAGAAGTAGGAAGTGCTATAAAGCTCTATAAAATATTCAGAGGGGAAATTTTCAAGATAGGAAGAAAAGACCCTACAATCTCATGAAAAGAGAAGTCAGAATCCAGTTCTGTACCTAATCAGTTGTGTGACCCTGTTAATAAAAGTCAAAGACTTTCATTTATATGGGCAAACTCTGAAAGCATATGCATAATGGATGATAAAAATTGTTCATTTCACTTCATCTGGAATTTTCACATGGAATATATCTTACTAACACAAATAATAGACTTGCCATTGAATCTCAAAACCTAGGACAACTTCCACTCAATAGAGCCTAATACTGGTGAATATCTCTACATTTCACAAAATTATTTTATATCTTATCTCACTAAATTATCCTAAGTCAGGCACCTAGGAAGGCATAAGACAATTGGCAGTTTATATGTTTTTATGGGCAACATGATCCAACCTACATTATAACCAGACCAAACCTGTGGTCAGAACTATGACATTTTATAATAGAGTTTTGTTATTTTAGTTAGAATTTAATTCGATCAAACAATGAAAAACAAAGAAAACCTATATTCATATCATATAGCCTCATCTGTATTCAAACTACCTTTTCCAGATCACAAATACCAGCAGGGATAAATATGTAAGAATAGTTCCAGGAGTAATGGAATTATGCCTTGCTGTTTGACACTGTTGGAAACTCTATCAGAAGTATAGGCTCCGGGCAAGGAGGAAGAAAGCTTTTTCACATGGGGAGAATAATGATAATTGGTGAAGGAGGTTCTCATTACTTCCCACAGACACTGTGTGCCAGAGTTTCACTTAAGTGAACAATGAACCTGTTTACATTCTTTATGGCATCTGAATCCCTTGACCCACTTATTAGGGAGCTAGAATCAAGAAAAAAAAAACAAAACAAAACAAAACCACAAAACAAATAAACAAAACAAAAAAACAAACAAAAAAACCTTCTGAAAGCCCCCAGAAAGGCAGTGGAAGAAACTAATATTAGGCAGTTTTTTTTGTTTTTTTTTTTCAGCCATACCATTCATACCACGCATCACCTGTTTCCTACTCTTAATATATTGATTCATTAACCCAGCATTCAAGTCCTTGCTTCAGCCTTTCGGTCTGATCTGGTTTGGAATTCACTCTCACTGGGCAATTTCTTATCCTGCAACATATATCGAAGTACATATATTACACTTACAAAAACACAGGGTCCAGTGTGTTGGTGTTCAAAATAGCATCAGTGAGGAAGAAACCAGGGACACCCAAGAACCCCAAGAAATGCAGTAGATGGAGGCAGCTATGGATCTGGAAGCAGCTGTAAGGAAGGCAAGAGACACAGGAGCCAGTGCAAGAACTCTGGAGCTGAGCCCTGATAATTTATTTACTTTTCTCTTTTTCAAGAGTCAGTTGAGGGGAGACGAGTGAGGGAGGGGAGAGGGGGAAAGAGAATCTTAACAAGGCTCTGTGCCCATTGTGGAGCCCAATGGGGGCTTGATCCCATGACCATGAGATCATGACCTGAGCCAAAGTCAAGAGTCCAGTTAATGTTTAACCAACTTAGCTACCCAAGTGTCCCTGGAACAGAATTTTTAGTATATGTGCTGTCGAAGCGAGCACTCTAGAACAGGATTTTTAAATCAAATCATGGGATCCTCCCATTACCTTGTTGGATTTAATTTCTGAATATTGAGGCCATTAGTGTAACCTGCAAAGATCTTTTCTGATTTTGCATCTGCTAATCTAGGGTTGGGTATCCTTCTGTGAAGATTTAACAACTCCCCCGCTATAGAGAATCAAGTCACAGAAAAAAGGGCTGAAACAAGAGAGGGTCAAAGGGGGAAAAAAAAAACAGCAACAAACAAACCACAGAAAGAAACAAACCTAAAATTGTCACTTAAAACTTGAAAAGAAATTCTCTTGAAGTCCCTCATTTAGAAGTTTTCTTCAACTTTAATAATCTTCTCCTGCCCTACTGTCATTTGTTAAATTTCTATCTCATTTTTCATGTCCCCACGTCAGTTAACTCTTGGAAAAGCCAAACCAGATTCTACGATGACATTTAGTATTTATACAACATTGTCAGCAGCTTTCTTGCAAAGCTTGTCTTCTGCCTTGTTTTAGATACATTCCCCTCTTTCCTTACCCATTTGTGCACTCCATAAGGTCTGGGGTTATGTATTATCTGCCATCTTACCCTGCATATACTCAGCAGAGATCTGGGTTTTTGTGTGTGGGTTTTTTTTTTTTTTTGGTGGTTTTTCTTTTTTTGTTTTTTGTTGTTTTTTTTTTGTACAATGTTGAGCATCTGGCAAATATCTCCTAATGAGGTCCTAATTGTCTAAGTACTATGGGCAGGCCTATTAAAATCAAGAGGCAGGATTAAAAGATAAAAATACATTCTTTCCTTGGAATATACATTTTCTTCCATATATTTATGGAACACAGAGACTCTTCCAGCAAAACTAGGTTTTACATTCAAATTTTTCTCAGTTGAAATCAAAAGCAAAAAAATTGGTGCTATCATCAACTTATTTCCTAATGTTATCTTCCTTAGTCTGATTTACTAGACTTTATGGAATTTCATGGTATATGAGCTGGCTTTTCCTTTTCTCAGCTTAAATCACTGAGCAATTCAAAATGTGGGGGATCCATATTTATGAGTCCTTCACCCCAAGTAGAAGAGAATTAGAGGTGACTAAAATAAATCCTTAATGTACTTTTGGAGCTGAGTCTCTCATGAAAGGTCTTACCAGCTACTCCATAAAGATTACAGTTGACAAAATACAATCAAGCAAATAAATAGGACAGAATTCCATCCAATGTAAGGGAGGTCTCTCACATTTTATTGCACAATGTGGTTATCTATGATTTATAACCTTCCATTTTTCATGCAGAGAAAGTTGCATGTATTCCAAGAGGTTATAAACCTTGATTTTTTTTGATGCATAGTTCAATCAGCATTATTTACTACAGAAAACAACACTTGTGGGACACGTAAATTTTACTTTATCTTCACTGGCATGATAAATGATTTATCAAGCACACTACAGAGGGAAAAACACTCTAGCTATATACAGCTGTTTGGATATTAATTTGTTCCCATAATAAAGCTCTCGTTTGTGATAACCTGCATATAAACCTGGGTTAGCCAATACATTTTGACACCATGCTGATTCTATATGCAAGAATTGCCTGCCATGCTAAAAGTGATGTAAGTAAGTGAGCTATCAACCACTGAATCACATCTTCAATTTTCTGATGGCTCTGGCTCCACCACTTGCATTTATTTAACACAATAGGTTTTGATAACCCTGGACCATTGCTTTGGAAATATCAGCTGAAGGAATCAGAAACCCACTGAGCTTAACACCTTCACTGTGTTCAAATTAGAAAGAAATAAAACTTTGGGCTTAGGGTTGACTAAGTTACCCAAGGAAGTAATATTCTATATTTAGGGATGGTACAGAACTTGAGTCACTGTCAAGACCCTCCATTCTGGGGGTGCCTGGGTGACTCGGTCATTAAGTGTCTGTCTTTGGCTCAGGTCATGATACCTGAGTTCTGGGATCGAGTCCCTCATCAGGCTTCCTGCTTAGTGGGAAGCCTTCTTCTCCCTCTCCCACTACCCCTGCTTGTGTTCCCTCTCTCTCTATGTCTCTGTCAAATAAATAAATAGAATCTTAAAAAACAAACAACAACAACAAAAAAACCCTCTGTTCTGGTTTTTGGATCAGAGATGCCTAGAGACTACTTATCTTTATGCATTTGGCTAATAATTATATTAACAGTAAGAGCTATTTATTAAATACCTATTACTGTGCCAGGTGTTTAAGATTTAGTGTCATATTTCATTAGTTCTAAGAACCTTACGTGTTGGAAGAGGTTCATATTGGCTCTTGAGGTTTTATCCTACTTCTCTCTTCCCAAGTCCCCATTCATTGTTGTTACAATGGTATGTTGGTGTAATAGACTCAACATAGAAAACGATAAATGCTAAAATTAGAACTTTTCAAGTTTTTGGTTTAAAGGCACATCACTGTAATCTTTGGAAGTGGATATTATTATTTCTATTTTATCAGTGAAGTAAGTATGACTCAAAGAGGTGAAGTACCCTACTTATAGTCAGTATTGTCAGTGTGTACATTTCTAACTGAGGGTTGAATCCCAGTCTATTACACACTAGAACCCAGGCTCTTCCCCATATGAGGAAATAATTGAGGCTGCTTACCCACTCAAGCAGGGTCAACCATTGTGAATAAACTGATCCTTCTTCAATAAATTCAACCCAACATTTACTTTTCCTAAAGCTTTGGTTATGTTGAATTTATTTTAAAAATACTGCAGAGAACAAACTGATGGCTAGGAGAAGGGAGGTAGGTTTGGAGTTGGGTTAAATAAGTGATGGGGATTAAGGAGTGTATGAAGAGAACTGGGTGTTGTAGAGAAATTTTGGATCACTATATTGTATCCCTGAAACTAATATTACACTGTATGTTAACTAACTGGAATTCAAATAAAAACTTAAAACAAACAAACAAACAAACAAAGAACCCCAGAAAACAAAACAAAATGCAAATAGCCACTTATCTTAGAACAGCTTTTGCATAATAAAACAGATGTTTTCAATACGGGGTTTTTTTAAATGCGAGTGATGACTGCTAGGATGAAGTGATGGCACCTTTTCCTCTTAGCAATATTGACAAGTCAATCCTGATAATTTAACATTCACATCCCAACTGACAACTTTAGCAGGGACCATGCTGGGATGCCATAGCAGGAAGAAGGGATAGGTGGGGAAAAAAATTCAAATGTATCAAGATACAAGAAACAACATAACATTTTTAAAAGCATGCTAAGATTACATTTAAAAGTCTCAGTGGTTTTTCCTTCAACAGATTATCAAAACAGCAAAAAAGATCCACAGTTTTTCCCCCTACAAGAAGGATACAATTCCACGTCATTCTTTATAGTGATCCAGAACAGTTTCTAAATTCAAACCATTTTACTTGTTTGACTGCTTGTCTTGTTTCTGTAATCTGTTGTTATGGAAATGACTAAGATGTCAAAACATGTTCTGTATGATCCCACAAGGGAAGGAAGAGTTTTAGGAGGAAAACTCTGAAAGAGGTTTCGAGGCAAACTAAAAACAAATTTGGACTTTGCACTTAAAAATCAAAACACATTTTTTGCTTGGTTGTGCTTTGATTTTCAAACCACTTCTCCCATGGGGACACTTAATTCTCTGGTTTGTGAAAGGTTTATAAAGTCCACTTTCAGTTGTTTACCATACACTCATGAACATGAATAAGTCAATGACACCATTTCTGCCTTGCATGTCAGGAGTAGTTCAACCATTTTGATTGAACTGACCAGCCAAATATAAATGAAATAAATCAAACCAGTTATTTGGAATAATGGACAGGCTAAATGACTGCTTAAAATACATACAGACTGTCAATATCTTCCCATTCTTTTATAAATGTAGACATGTGTTCAAAAGGTCAACTCTTGATATATCAAGTGCAAATCTTTTGTCCCAAAATGTTTATCTGAAAGATCAAATGAACTGCTACAATTTCAATATATGCTTTAAAATGAACAAAAAATATGAGCTTCAAAACACAATTATAAAAAAATATGTTCTTATACATTCATTTATTCTTTCTTATTTTAGTATTTAAGGGGATGATTGCAGTAACTACATTCAACTGCACTGCCGTTTTCTATAGAAATTGGCCAAGTTAGTCCTCTGTAAGTAATAAACCTAAACCATTGACCTCACTGCCTGAATGCCATGGGTAGAGGGAAGAGAAATAAGTAAGAGAGCATTTTCTGGAAAACAGTCATCAGTTTTCCAGTCACACTTTAGAAGGGTAAATTCTGGTATATCCAAGTCTTTAGAAGCAGAGTCCTCTCCTGGAGACCACAGCAGATGTACAGCTATCACTAATCTGGAAGGTAATAATCTGCTAGAGTGGTCTGCAAAATAATAAAACTAAAGAAGCCTAGAGTTGAGTTTTCCTTGTCAGACAAACCACTAACTCTCTGTGTCATCTTCATCTTGAACCCCAGTGGCCCGTAAACTGTACAGTGGTGGGGGACACATCAGGAGTATTTAGCAGTGCACACACAGCTCCTCACACAGTGCATGCCACAGTTTCACAATAAGTATTTGTGAATGACAGTGAATCTTAACTTTTCTCGGGCTCCATTTATTGATTTGTAAAATGGAAATGGGGCCCAATATGACTCAAAATGTGTTTGTTGAGAAGAAAGTAAAGTAATATGTGGATGTGTTTTTAAAAACTAAGGCTATTCCTATATTTGTTACTTTGTAAGTATTTTTACTTCTCCACTATTTATGGCAGCCATATATAAAACACTGACTTTCTGTACTTGGAGAGGATTAATTACACTAAATGGCAGAAAAAAATTAACTTTAAAACCAGATGACTCTGTTTTACTTTGTATTTTCTTCATGTAAATTTGATTTTTTTTAAATGGAATTATTTCTGCCTTATTATGAACTTCTGATAATATTACCTTAGGCAGTTTGAAATTATTTCTAGATAATTAAAATATTCTATTATTTAATTATATTGTGTTACTACTCCATTTACTTAAAGAATACTGTGTTTGCATACCCTAAATTCTCTACGTAATACTTAAAATTGTCTTTGCTTATTTTATGTTTTTCCTCAATTGAATTTTTCTCTGGAAGTGTTTGGTCCCTATGTAATTTCTACTTATCCTTCTTAGTTTCAGTCAACTATGAACAGGTCCCTGAATATCACTGCTCCAGTCCCCAGTAAGGGAACTGATCACAGGCTTAATGCTGATGGTCTAATTTGATAAACTGTAACAATGAGCAGTCTATATTATACCATAGAAAAGTTCTCATAAGATAGGGACAGACTGGGGCACCTGGGTGGCTCAGTGGGTTAAAGCCTCCGCCTTCGGCTCAGGTCATGGTCCCAGTGTCCTGGGATCGAGCCCCACATCGGGCTCTGTGCTCTGCAGGGAGCCTGCTTCCACCTCTCTCTCTGTCTGCCTCTCTGCCTACTTGTGATCTCTGTCTGTCAAATAAATTAAAAAAAAAAAAAAAAAAAAGATAGGGACAGACTGCAATTGATCCCTGCAATTACTGCTGTTGTTGCCATATCCAAGAAGTCTCCAAAAGGTATTTTTACAGTAGTATATAATATTAAGTATTCTTGTTGAAAACAATGGATCTTCTTTAAAATAAAAAAGAAAACCATTCCTTTAAAAAGATGAAATGGATGTCTTTTGGATTGTACTGTATTACATGTGGAAAGAAGGAAAAATAATTAATATTTGTTAACATCTATGATGTGCCAAGAAATGTGATAAGGAATTTATGTATATAATCTTTAACAGCATACCTAGGATTATTATATTTTACAAAATAAGAAAGTAATTATCAGGCAACTTAAGTAACACGATTGATTCCAAATAGCTGATATGTATAAACTTTCAATTTTAGAATAGTGTTAGATTTATGGAAAAGTCATGAAGATAATACAGACAGTTGCAATATATCCCACATGTAGGTTCCCTGACTGTTCACATCTTAAGTTGGTACAGTTCTTTCATCACAACTTTTACTGTTTCAGAATCCCTTGGAAGATAAGATAGCACATGACATGAAGTGTCAAGTATCATTAGGCTCCTCATGACTGTTAAAGTTTATCAGATTTTCCTTGTTTTTGAGTATTGTATATTTCCTATTCCAGCCCTAGAGTCAGAATGTTCTCCAAATAGTACTAGTACCTTTTACTGGAAAATGGTGCTGGAAACCAAGATCTGGATATCAGGTAGGTTCATTGTTGTTCTTAGAGTATGGTTTCTTCTAGGCCCTCTCAGTTCACAAGAGTTAGGAAATACATGTGTGTATACTTATCTATTTCTCTCTTTAAAAAAAAAAATATTTATTTAAGTAATCTCTACAACCAGTGTGGAGCTTGAACTCACAACCCTAAGATCAGGAGTTGTGCGCTCTTCCAACTGAGCCGGCCAGGTGCCCCCTCTCTGTCTTTATGTATACCATATATATGTGTGTATATATACGTGTTATTATTATATAATCTGTAAGCATTTCTATAAATGTATAGAATGTGTTTCCATATCTCTCTCTCTACATATGTATGGATCTATAAATATTTCTATGTATTTCCATATGTATTGGCAGTAAGTTAATAAAACTTCATTCTGATATTTCAAACTCTGGATGGTGGGAGACAGGTTTTTCATTGTTGCAGTGGGAGGTTACAGATAAGCAAGATGGGAGGGCTAGAATGATCCACTCGAGCAATGAAAAAACTCTCTCTCACCATCTACCATCAATGTACTTAATTTTTCAATTCTAGTGCACATGTATAATGGTTTCAGAATTATCAACTCTACCCCATGGTAAACAATTATACTAACTAGAATACGGTGTGTATGTACTTTCTTCCTAACTTTTTAATTTTAGTCTTAGAGTTTCCACTTATCTATAACTTTACCTAGGTCAACATATTTTCTCCTACCCCCCTTCAGTGAGGTTATTCCTTACATTTTTTAAAAAAGATTTTATTTATTCATCTGACACAGAGTGAGAGATCACAAGTAGGGAGAGAGGCAGGCAGAGAGAGGAGGGAAGCAGGCTCCACCCTGAGCAGGGTGTACAATGTGGGGCTCCATCCCAGGACCCTGAGGCCATGACCTGAGCCAAAGGCAGAAGCCCAACCCTCTGAGCTACCCAGGTGCCCCTATTCCTTACATTTTTACATCTGTTTATTTTTTGGTCACTATCTGCATTCCATCCTGGAATCCTCTACTCTCTTAAATATATAGATTTTTAAATATTAATTCACCTTATTTAAGAAGCACCCTCACAGAAACATCCAGAAGAATGTTTGACCAAATATCTGGTCACCATAGCTCGGCCAAGCTGACTCAAAAAATAACGATCACATCTTCTATTTCTAGTTTTCTAGGGTTGTGTGTGTGTGTGTGTGTGTGTGTGTGTGTGTGTGTTTTGTTTTGTTTTTGTTTTTTAGTGTTTTTGTCATGAATGGGTTTGAATTTCATTAAGTTCTTTTAGTGCACATATCTGTATGATTATGTGTTTTTAGTCCATGGTAGAGATTGTGTTTTTGCCACAAACACAGATGTCCTTAAACATTTCTGTTACTGACTTGATCTCCAAATCTGGTTGATATATGTAACCTCTAGATCTACCACTTCAACTGTAGAATTAAAGATTATGTTTGGATGTCTCTTTCAGATCCAGGAATAAGACCCCATTTCTATATATAATAACAAAACTCAAATGAAATGACTGCTTTATGTTTCATAAAGGTCATGGTCTTTGTATTATTTTATCCTCTAAACCACTCCCCGTGGCTGAGTGAAACAGGTAGTATTTTCACTACTGATACGGGGGTTACTGTTCATAACAGTTATTTATATTTTCCAAGGTCACACAGTTTCTAAGTATTGTTGGCAGGATTCAGACTCAAAATCCTCAGGACAGCATGCCAAGTATTTTCCTGTTTATAAGAGCATGGGAAGAGCATGGGTTTGTTGCCTTAATAAATAAATTACCTCTCCCAACTTATTCTTCCAAAGATCATTCCTACCCTTGCTTAAAACTTGTTCCATACATAGAAGTTAAACTGGAAGGAAAGTTCTCAGCAGATTGGTTTCACTTTAAAAGGCGGGGGGTGGGGGGTACCTGTGTGGCTCGTCTGTTAAGCATTAGACTTTCCACTCAGGTCATGATCTCAGGGTCATGAGATGCAGCTGCACACCTGGCTCTGTACTGAGCGTGGAGCCTGGTTAAGATTCTCTCTCCCTTTCCCTCTGCCCCTCCCTTGCTCTTTCTCTTTCTCTCTCTCAAAAAAAAAAGGGGGGGGGGTGGTTTTCTCATAAGCCTACCTGTTCTTCTTCCTTGTGCTGTACTTACAATTCAGTTTTCTACCATAGATGTAAATCATACTATATTTTTAATTTTTTTTTAAACACAAGTTGGTCTAATCAGCAAAAGTGTAAGTGTTTTGCCTTTCAAACTGCAAGATTAGTATTAGATCGATATAAATAGCAAGGGAGAGAAGGGAGAGATTCTGGGCCCTGCTACAGGGAAAAGGAGAATGAGTTCCCAGTCCTCTGCATTTGCCATCCCGTTGATGTCTTTATCTCCAGTTAGCTACAAAGAACTTTGCTAATCATTGCGCTTCACAGTGATAACAGATTTGTAATACATGGATCACATCCTGAGGCTGTCAAGAGAGTCTGCTAATATGATTTTAAAACAGAAATCAGGTCTAGAGAGTCTTAACTCATCACAGAAATGATGCTTCACTTTTCCACTATTACCCACACCCCATCCTGATCAAAGTAAGCATAGCTCTTCTGAGTTTGAGATTTGTCTGCCTTGAGAGGAACCAGGCATTTTGCCTACAGGTTTGCAGGATGGGTTTTTGCTATAATGTTCCAATAGCCATTATCATTGGTTGTGGTCTAGAGAACTGTAAAAAATATAAGAAAGACAGCAGAAGCTTTTTGTTAATAGAGGATTCGGGGTTTGCCTGTGTGGGTGGAGATTCACCAAGAAGTAGCAGTTCTTGGCCAAGTATTTAACATAGCCAGGATAAAGCATGGAATATTTTTCAAAAAAAGGATCTGAGGGTATGTGATGGAAAAGAAGGATAATGAACGTAAGATATATTATGAACAGGTAAAGGGAATTATCTGGAGATCAGACAATATACAAAGGCATTTCTTGAGAAGGAGGAATGTGCTTAAGGGTGGAGATGACCATCCATAACCTGAATCATATGACAATAACCACCATCAAAAACTAGTTACCGGGCACCTGGGTGGCTCAGTAGGTTAAGCCTCTGCCTTCGGCTCAGGTCATGATCCCAGGGTCTTGGGAGCTCCGCATCGGACTCTCTGTTCAGCAGGGGGACTGCTTCCTCCTCTCTCCCTGCCTGTCTCTCTGCCTACTTGTGATCTCTGTCTGTCAAATAAATAAATAAAATCTTAAAAAAAAAAAAAAAAGCCGTTACCATCATTCAGTGCTATGTGCAACAAATTCTAAAAGATTTTTATTAAAGCATTAATTCTCACACGAACTCTGTGAAGTTAACTATTAATATTATTCTCAGTTTACACACAAGGATACTGAAGTTCAGAGAATTTTAGTGACTGGTTAACTGACATGGGCACTAATTGGCAGAAGCAGGATTCCAGAGAGCTGTGCCACATCAAAAAATTCCTGCTCTTAGTGAAAACATTGCATTGCTGTACTCTTTGAACAAATGTATAATATCTGAATCATCATGCATAATTTCTTAGAATTCATACTTAATTTCATGTACCATGTTGAACACTGAATGATGAAATAGGAGAAACAAAACAAAAACAAAAAGACATAGACAAACATGGGCTTTAGAATCAGAAAATCGAAATCTCATCTCCCATGAAGTGAAACTGACAAAAAAAGATAACGCAAAAAAGCTTTCAGGGTAGAATAAATAGAATTCTTGAAGCTGGCCACCCTTTGGTGTATATATTAATTTACTATTGCCGATATACAAATTACAACACAGTTACGGCTGAAAAGAGCACAGGATGATCTCATAGTTCTCTAGGTTAGATATCTGATCCAGATATCAGTGCCTATCATATCACAGGATGGGTTCCTTTCAGGAGCCTCTAGAAGACAATCTACCTTTTGCACTTTCCTTATCTTGTGTTCCTAAGCTTCCATATTCAAAGTTAGCAGTGTTGCATGTTTCTGAGCATTTTTTTTTTTTTCCACAGTCACACCTCCTCTGTCCACAGCTGGGAAAGGTTCTGTGTATTGAGCCCTAACAAAAGATCCTGAATGGTCTCCCCGTGTCAAGTTCCTTAATTTAATCACACCTGCAAAGTCTTTTTTTGCCATGTAGCAGGACATATCCACACCTTCCAGCATAAGGATTATGGACATCTTTGAGGAACCATTATTCTACCTACCTCAGTGTATAAAGCTTGGCACCTGGTGAACACCGAGACTGAGATCAAGCACAAGACTAGATGATAAATACCAGAAGCACTGTGAAGGCCAACCTCAGAGTAAGATAATTTGCTAAACATTAAAGAGATATGTTTTCAATTCTGTCCACCTCTCTCATCTTAAAACTATAAAAATACTACCTTTACCTAGAGCTTGATCAAAACTTTTCCCCCCTATTATTCCCTGTGGGGTGCCAACAATGTTAGAAGCTGGAACAGAGAGGCACAAAGACACCATGGGTCCCATCTTTCCAGATCCTGCACCATTCCACCTTCAGGCTGTAAAGACAGGATGTCCTGGGGGGATAAATATCTGTGTCAACTGATCTTGCTTGGGAATAAATGGCCTTTCAGAGTTTGGAGGGAGCAAGATTCTAAGGACAATTCTACCTGGTTTAAATCAATAATAAAGCATCATATTCTTCTTCAAAGAACACCTTTTCCAGGATTCACCCCTGCATGCCCATACCATATATATAAATTTAGCCTTAGAAAAAAAGGAGAGAAAGGGTTGTCACTGGAAATTGCTAATAGAGTCTACTTGAATCCTGCTTCTTTTAAGCTATGTTAAAAATAACAACAAAAAGTACCCAAGGAGTTCACCCAGTAAACATGGATATCTAGTTCAGAAAGTCCTCTGAGGGAATCGAAAATACCAGATGCCCTTAAAAACACGCAAACACATTCTCTCAAGCCACCCTCTATTCAAAAAATGAATTGCTAACCTTTACATTTAGGGGATTTGTGTGTGAAATACGAATGAACCCATTCAATTTATCATCCTCGAATAAACCTGTCAAAGTGTCACAGGAGCAGGGAATAGCCAATTGCTAATATCAAAAGCTGTAAAAATGGTCCAACTTAGAGTTCCTAGGGAGTGACCCATTTTTGCAGCAGAGTGCAAGTAGGCAGCACAAATTATGTTAGAACAATATCTGTGAAATGTTGAATTCAAAAATCCTTAGGCAAGGAAAAAGAACTCATGTTAATTGAAATATCTTAATTTTGCCAGCATATTCACATGCTATAGGTTAGGACCCAGATATGTTCACTACTCCCTCCAAAGTAATATTCTTCCTAAACTTTAGGTGGGTTAATATAATTGCTGAGGGCCTAAAAAAGAGATCAAGGATGAAAGAGTTTGCTTAATGTAAGAGGAAAATTATATTCCATCAAGACAGACAATTCTTAAAATTCTTGCCAGTTACTTTTCAGAAGTCTGTAAAGTATAGGTTTAGATAACAGAACACAGCATAGTAAAGGAAAGGTAAGTACCATGTTTAATCAAGAAAATCTAGGTTGCACCAGGGTAAGAAACGCCAAAACCTCAGTGGTTTAACACAACCCAAATCTCTTTCAATGTCTGCTGTGTGTCTACACTCTCCAGGGCAACTCTCTTCCATGTAGTACTCAGAATTCCAGGCTTAATGACATTTCCATTCTGTATGAGGCACTCACTCTTTCTGTGATAGAAAGAACTCTGAAGAGATGCATTATCGGCATAGGCATAATGCCATTCCCAGACCATTTTCCTGAACTGGGTGCTGCAAGGCAGCTGGTGGATGTACTTTCAGTATAGTAGAGCTGAAAATATTGGTGAGAATTGGTATTCTGTATACCAGGTACAGTTAGGAAAACACCTGGAAGTTATGAAGGTCACAGTATACGTATCTATTAGTCTGAGAAGAACATTACATAAGGATGTGGTGGGCATTCCATAGGCTAGGTACGAAGAGTTGAAAGATGACTCACCAGCTTCCACTAGTGTATATGTTATTTCTTTATGCACAGTTAAAGTCTTCCCAATTCTCGTGAGATGAAATAGGAGAAATGGAGTTGTAACAACTTCGGTCATCAGTACATTGGTGAGGAAACACTGAGCCACTAACTAGTTGTATGTAACATGTTGATTATGATCACTTCTGCAAAAAGGATGTTAAATGTATTGAGTTCCCATGGGGCACAAATCTGCACTTAATATATGCCTTCTCTTCCTCCTTGTAACAACCTTGGTTTAGTATCTTTTCTTGGTTAATTTACTTGCTAATGATAAATTCGTTCAGCCTTACTCTATCTGAACTGTCTTCTACCAGGATTAGAGTTACACAGAGCTATATCCTTTTATTTTCCAGGTATTTTATATGTGGGATTCATTTTTATAATTTTTAAACATATCCACCTATTCAGTTTGCTATGAAGGAGAACATGGTATAACTCTTCTAAGGAAGTAAAAGTGCCCAAATCTTTCTGGGGATTTTTTCAGCTTTAATAGCAAGGTTCTCTGAGACATACACATGCCAAGAACACATCAAAAGAAGATGGGATTATCAGGTGGGGGCTTCAAAACAAACATCCCTGAACTCAAAGCCAGTTCACATTTGTATCCAGGCTCATTTTTCATCCCATGATAATTTCCCGTGATAATGCCCTGATGGGAGAAAAAGTAGTGGGTTATGTGCAGAACTCAAAAGGGATTGTGAAATGTGACCAGAGCATGATCTTCATCTCTCCATAAATCTTTTTGTAACATTGCTCCTTTGAATGGATATTTTATTTGTTGTTCTTGAAAATGAGGTCAGTGAGCCTCATGCTATTAACGTTTTCCTGTAATTTGGCAAGCCAGTCTGGTCTCTGCAGATATCTCTGCATTAAATGTGACCAAGTGAAAATGTCTACAATGTCTGTAACAGGGGGTGTGTGTGGGAAGCAGAAATGACATGTTCATCGTAGAAAGAAGGTCACATTTATGTAATAAAACATTGTTAACTACTCTCCCTCCTCATTCCTTTCTACCTTTCCTTTTTTCCCTTTCTGCAGCAAATCATTATTCAAACATTTACTATGTACAAATTACTATGCCAGGTACGATGGACTTTAAGAAAGAGAGATTCAATATAGTGTTTGATGTGAAGGAACTTAAATCAGATCATGTTTCTCCAGGGACAATGTCTACCTTCTACTCCTGTTGTGATGTCACAGATAGTCCTTGTAATTACCTAACATTTGTTCAAGGCCAGATTCTCTGGCAATAATAAAAGAACAAGTATGCTTCCATGTGGCTATTTTTCCTCTGGCAGTTTAAAATGTAGGGTCTGCAAAAGTTTCTGATTTCTGGACCTGTGGTTTTGCAAAAAAATCCATGGTGCCTACATTCCCTGAACATTTTGAAATAATATGCTTTACTTTGCAAAGATAGAAATACCTTCAATATGGAGGACATTAGGAGAAGGAAAGGAAAAGTGAATTGGGGGAAATTGGAGTGGGTGATGAACCATGAGAGACTGTGGACTCTGAGAAACCAACTGAGGGTTTTGGAGGGGAAGTAGGTGGGGGAATGGGTGAGCCTGGTGGTGGGTATTAAGAAGGCCACGTAATGCATGAAGCACCTGGGTGTTGTACATAAACAGTGAATCTTGGAACACTGCATCAAAAACTAATGAGGTACTGTATGGTGACTAACATAAAACAATAAAAAAAAGAGAGAGAGAAAAAAAAAGACATACCTTCATCTGCAGACCACTTCTAGGTATTTTTTCTTTTTTTGCTCCCTGAGTACTTTAAGCAACTTTGGCTTTTAGTTCATATACCATAGAAGAACTTACTCACTTGAAATAAAAAATGATTAACAACAAATAAAAGGTCAACAAACACCCTATAGTCATTCCTAGGCAAAGAACATGTTCAGCCCACTTTCCCTCCACTTTCCTCATTTAGAAAGATTGACGTACTGTGAAAGTCTAGTCAATAGTTGTTAGTATTTCTGAAAGCCAACCGAGTGAATTAGAGATACAAAGAATTCTTTGGCAGACTTTCAAAGTCCCCAATCCACTAAATAACAGCGTTTCCTATATCAAGATATTGTTTAAGAATCATGTCATTTTTCCCTTCTAGAAGACTTGCTTTCTTTAGCTACTCTTTTCTTTCTCTCTCTCTCTCTCTCTTTTTTTTTAGAACTTAAGAATTTATTAAAACTGAAACCAGTGTTATTGCACATGTTGGATTAGTCATACCAAGCATAGCATAGCTGTATGATGAAATATGACAACTTCAGAAGCCTGACAAATGCCAAATGAAAGATCCTTCTTAAACTATTTTTAGCAGAAAAAGAAAAAAAGATATTTACAAACATTGAACAAGTATGAATGTGTTTTCACCATTTTCTTGACACAGTGTCTTTAAACTTGAAAAAAAGTAACTAGAGTGTGTGACTCATTGCTGGGTATGGAGATCCGGTTTGCATTTTGACCTTTTAATAAGAGGCACTGGTACCTATAGTTCATTAACAATCCACATAATGTGGCACTTAGTACTGTCATAACATGGACGCCACAGTAAGGTACTCTTATGAAGCTGCAATTAGGGCTTCAGGATTATTGGTTTGTATGCCAAACTCTAACATGAATTCACTAAAGACTAATCAGTATTTTTCAGACTTTAATGTACACACCTGGAGGGAAGTAGATTTGGTATCGGTATGTCTAAAGTAGGGTCTGGGAGCTCCTATATAATGCTGATGTTGCTGACCAATACACCATCTTTGAGTAACACAGGGCTAGATCCTATCTGAACAAAGTTATACAAAGAGAGAAAAAAATCCATGGAACAGTATGACTGGGCTATCTGGTGGTATGTTCATTAGAATGAGACTTGTTTGGTAAAGAAGCATAGATTTAAAAGATCAAGTTACAGAGGCTAACATCACTAGTGCCCATCCGTGCCCTGTCTATTGCCCAGTGAACACTGTACCACAAACCACAAGTACTCTGGTCCCATTGTCTAGACTGTATTGTGTAATGAATGCATCACAGAAACTCTGATGCAATTAAACATTTTACTTATTTACATCTTCATCTTCCAATTCTCTGTTCACTAGGAACTTTTAAAACATAATTTACCTTCTCATTTAGAACTACTTAACGGGAGAATGAAGCTAATGGAGTGTGAGTGATTAGGATGAGAATTTCTCATTGAAAATAAATGATTTACAATAGCAAGAGACTCTATTGATCAAAGAATCCTGGATATTCCAATATTTCTGACTATTGAGAATTAACAAAATGGAATTTTGGTATCATACTCTTGGTTGATGTGTAATTGTGCGAAATGGAAAAACTTTAGGTACTAAATAAGCAGTTTTCAGTCTGAAGTGCTCATAATTGATCCTAAACCAAAATGGCTGTAAAGGGCATCTGGGAAAAATAATGTTAGGACAAACAAGGGTGAGGTAAAGAGTTCTGCCCTATTAGATATGAAAATTTATTATAAAGATATAATAAGTAAGTAGTTTAGTATTTATGTCACTATATGCAACATAGTTCAATGGCAAAAATAAAAAAAGTAAAAAAAAAAAAGAAAAAAAATCCAGAAAATATGACATTTTTAAACCAGATTGAGGAAGACTGAATGAATATAATGATGTGGGACAACTGGCAAACCATTTGGATAGAAACAAGTTTAAATCCTTATCTCACACTTTCTTCTAAAATGAATCCTCTGTGGGTTACACAAGAAAATCATAAAAGTAATAGAAAGAAGTACAGGTAAACACTTTAATTATACTGGTTACAAGGAAGGTCCTCCTAAAGATGGCATCAAGGGTAAAACCATTAAGGAAATTAAGAGAAATAACTCCTTTAAAATTCAAGGGTTTGTGTGGTAACACTTTTACCCATGCCTCTGCTATAATCAAATTATGAGTCAAATTATAAATATAAATGCATTAAAATGAATTAGTAATGGCTCTATAAAGAGCTTTTGTAAATCAAGTAGAAAAAGAGAATCACCCAATAGGAAGACAACCTAGGCCCAAGAATAAGCAATTATCAAAAGAAAGAGGGAAAGAAAAAAACCCTGAGATGGTCAATAAACACATAAAAATGCATTCATTATCAACAAGATTTTTGTTAGTTGATTTGTGAAGACAAATCTATCAAATATCTTTAGTATGCATAAGTGATTATGCAGCAGCTCCACTTCTAGTATGTGTTCAAAGATGTTTACTGAGATATCAGGAATGGGTGAATTTGAAAAAAAAAATTAAAATAGAATAAAAATATAATGCACAAGTAATTGAATTCTAAATTTTCATATATGATCAAGGTATCATTATAAGAGTACAGACTTACATATATATATTGATAGGAGAATATGTTCCTCCTATATTATAAGTGAAAAAGGGTCTATATAAGCATGCATTGTTAGACCTCATACAACATTTATTTATTTATTTATTTGGATGAAACTTTTCTATCTTTAATTGACTTTCTACATTCCATTACTGTAGAAAATGTGGAATCAGGGGACATCTGATTGAAGGGAGGGAGGAAGGAAAAGAAGAGAATATCTTTATTTCTTCACACTTAAATCATGACATCTTAGGGCCTTTCTGCTTTCCCCCTCATGTATTGTTTCAAGACTTTCCTTTAAGATGAAAGGTTGGACTTACAGGGTAGAAAAAAATCTTTTCCTGTATTTTTCCACAAGATTTTTAGGCCATTATTTGCAGGAACTGCACATAGTGCTAAGAACAACGCATTTCTAAATTATTTTACAAATGTCTATAGGTAATGCAAATGCACGGCGTATCATTCAAAACAGAAAAGGGAAAAAACTATTATCAGGATACACATCAGCATAAAGGAATCATAAAGTCAATGTTTGTTTTTCTCTAATGAATTTCTGGATGTCCTTTTCAAAAACCTGTGTTAAATTTTTCTATATCTAAAATTATTTATTCTTCTGATAATTTACTTATAACTTGGATCGTATACATTTACTACTTCCAAGTCATTTATATATATATGTAAAAGTTATGTTATATATATTTATTTTGTTTGTTTGTTTGTTTGTTTTGTAGGATATGGTGCAAGAATCCTAGAAAAATATATCAAATATTCACAGAAATTTCAGCAGCCTGTAGGATTAAAGATAATTTTTTCTTTCATATTTTAGGTATTTTCAGGTTTATGAGAAATAGGAAATAGCTTTATAAAGTAAAACAGTAAGGCCATTTCCATATATATATATTTTTTAAATAGGAAGTACCAGCAACCTTCAGTTGCTCTGTGGAGGGCCTTTCCCTCAGTAATGCCTAGATATCATTGACATGCTAAAATTATATTTATTGAGAAACTCTAAAAGTGGGTCACGAGTCTTGGTAATTTTAGTATAGGAAATTTAATTGGAAACCCAAGTTCATTTGGTTCTAGATATACTGGGACATCTTACCACTATTTCTGATATATGAGAGTGGTGGCATCAGACACTAGTGGTGAGTCAAAAGTAATAAATACTTGGTGTAATCTTAACAGCAGGCTTCTGATTCCTAGTACTCCTCTTTTATTCTTGCACCATCTTCTCATTTATTCTTCCAATAATAGCTCTATCATACTTTAAGTATAAGTATATGTTTCTACTCCAGGAAAGTAGACAAAGATTATCATAATTTTCAATATAAAGATTCCATTGGTGTTACTGGTATAAGAAGAAAGACATGACTTTTGAGTGAGGGAAACAATGAAAATCTTTGTGGGAAAATGTGATTTTATCTAGAAAATGGAAGGATAATTTCAATAAATTACTCTCGCTGGGAACAAGAAGGTTATTAAGGGGAGGAGGGAGTATACATGGCTTCCATATGGATTAGAGGAAAGTAGTCACACTAGGCTGTGGGCTATGGAATTTGTGAGGAAAAATGAGGAGTCCATCATAGAAAGTCTTAATTGGAAGGTCATTTATTTGACAGGTTACAAGAAACAACTGAACTTTTGAGAAAGCCTTCATAAAAGATCACAGTTGTAATTTAGTATGTAAAAGAACATGGATCAGACTGAAAAAATGAACATTCATAGACAGGACAGCCACTCAGGGAAATTACTGCATTAATAAAGATAATCTTGTGGCCAGAGATGAGACTGGATTCTAGAGTTAATGCAAATGTAGAACCAAAACGAAGACAGATGATTAGAAATGGCAGATAATGAGTATTTGGAAAAACAATGGAAATGGAAACTTTGGGGGAAGCTTACCTTAGGAGAAAAGTTCAGTTTATATTTGTTGAGTTACAGAGGTGCTGATGTATCCCAGAAATGGCATCATTTTTAGGGGGTGGGGTGGGTAATGGAAAGATGGTGGGCAAATAGATACATTCTGGGTGTCTTCAGCACACAGGCAATGTCAAGGCATGAGAAAATGAACAGGTATAGTAAAATTGGTAGGCAGCTCTGAGCAAAAAGTCCAAGGGTAGAATGTTGGAAGGTAAGTACATTAAATAGGTTTGAGGAAGCAAAGAGTGACAGGAGAGATTTTGGCCTGTTTTGTTCACTGTTGGGATTCATAATACCTAAAATTGTGCCTGACACTGAGGATGCCTCAATAAATACTATTGAATGAATTAATGTATACAAGAGGTAGTTTCATGACAAAGATGTTTGTGAACAGTGTGGAATACTACCTAGAAGGGAAAGAAAATGAGGTCTTTTGTATTTAGGAGGTCAACACTGATCTCTGAAACACCAGATTCAGAAGAAATGAGAAAAGGCAGAAATCACACCCTTTGGTAAATCAACCTTTTGGTTCCACTCTCATATTCTGAGCAAAAGATATTCTGTCTTTTCAAACCAGAATTTTTCTGTCTACAGCATCCAGGATCTGAGATATGCATGACAGTATTATTATTATTATTATTATTATTATTATTTTAGGTGGCTATTACCCTTGGAGCTTTACACTTTACTGAAAAACAAAAACAAACACACACACACACACACACACACACACACACACACACACACACAACTCAACTGTGAATTAATTAAATCCTAGAAACAAAATGTCAGTTCAACATACAAGTCAAAATACCAATTCAGTCCTTGGATAAAGTGGCCTTTGTCCTAAATGCTTAAACATTGATTTTGCCAGGAACAATAAATGAATGGCCACTACGAGTGATATAGAGTTAATTATTTTCAGTTAGTTTCCCAAGCATTAAATTGTGAGTCTCCCGTGTGTGTGTGTGTGTGTGTGTCTGGAAGGTGATGTTTGTATCTGTCACAGCTTTTTGTCTATGTGCCAGATGACTGAGGAATTTCAGACATCAGTGCAACTAATCTCTTTGAATAGAAGAGAAATTCATGTGGGAAATGTTCAGATCTAGGGGGAAGGTAATTGCATTCTGTTTGAGAGATTTTATGTGTACCACTTAGGAGTGTGCTTTGCTTTTGTTGTTTACTCACACATTTTGGCTAGCATCATTGCATTAAAGTGCAACCTTTGAGGTTCACCAGCGAAAAGTAACAAAAGCTTAGCATTAAGAAAAACATCAATTTACTCTGCAGGTACCAGCAGTATATTTACTTCATACCCTAAAATGAATGGTTATGTGATACTTATTTTAAAGCATATTTTATTATAAGCCCATAGGATAGATTTTGTTAGATTGGACGCTTCGGCAGTACAAAAGAAATGAAAAATATGTATAAATTTCATGGATATTCACTCACAGTTAGAGGATGTGTTTGGTAGATGACTTACTGCAATCATGCAACTTTGAAAAGTAGCAGGAAACTGCAGCAGAGGAGGAAAAAAAAAGCTCTAAATTCAGACCTGTGATTACTTCACTTCTCTCATAACCCACTATGTGTCCACAGGCAAGCCATGTAACCTCTCTCAGTTCAGTTTGCTCATCTGCATCAAAAGCCAACATGGCAGAATCATAGCAGTAACAGTCCTATCAAATATGGGTATTCAGAAAGATAATAGAAATAAAAATTTAGGAGGAAGTTTAGCTTATGGAGAAAAGCTGCTAAATTCAAAATAGATTGAGTCACACAGGTGTTGACTACAGAGCCATCGTATTGGGAGTGGAGACTATGGAGACTCTAAGGTTTAATATAACACTACAATAATATATTACTGAGAACACACCACAGTATACACAAGTATTATGTTAGCATTTTCATTTACTTTACAATTACTGTATAAGAAAAGAATGATTATAACCCCAATTTCACTTGTGAGATAACTGACTTTCAGAAATCCTGACTTACTCAAGGTCATGCAGAGAAACTGAATTAGGGTTCAAACCAGGGTTGACTGAGGCAAGGCTACTCACCATTTCCCAAAAGTAAGAGTACATGTGAGAGTGGTCTTTAAAGTAAAAGTACTACCAACATATAAAGTGATATACCCAATCAGAAGATACTGCACATGAAGATAGTACAACATTAATAAGCTCTAAAATTTTACTGCACACTTCCTATGTGCCATGATTGCTCTATAGGCTTCCAATTATTCACTCACTGAATCCTCACAGGAACTTGATTAAATGCAATTCGGCTTTAGATTCAGAACTTCCAACCAGCCACCATGCTGCCTCACCTGTGTGTGAAGATGATGCAAATGACAGTGAGGGTTTTTGCAATGTCTGAGATTAACTGTTTTGAGAAATTTAATTTCCAGAACAGATTTGTGTCTTATAAAAGGAAGGACTGGGGTGTGTAGTCACTTTTTCATGGAAGAGAATGTTCTCGTCATAACAAGTTAAGTTCTTTACGTGATTTGGTTTGATCTTATTTTGATTTGACTAACTCTGACTACCAACTGGCCTGGGTTTTGTGAAGGGAAAGTGTTGCACATCTCAGAGGAAATGAGCAGAAGCCTTGCCTACCATGTGGCCACCTTTCTGGACATGGAAACTGAGGAGCTTAAACTCAAACTGGTAGTGTCCAAATGTCTTAATACCCACCTTCATGATCTCACTGTGCTTCTCATTCCTTTCCTCAACCCCTCTTCTTTTCTCTTCTTAATGAATAAAACACAGACCTTCAACTACAAATATCACAATCCTCGGTTTATGAACTGCAGAAAACTTCAGGAACAACCGTATACATTAAAAAAATTATAGGGGCACCCAGGTGGCTCAGTCACTTGAACGTCAGACTCTTGATTTCAGCTCAGGTCATGATCTCAGGGTTGTGAGATCAAGCCCTGGATCTGTGCTGAACATATAGCTTGTTGGGATTCACTCTCCCCCCTCCCTCTACCCTTCTACCACTTGTGTGCATGTGCCCATCTCTTTTTTTTTTTTTTTTAAAGATTTTATTTATTTATTTGACAGAGAGATCACAAGCAGGCAGAGAGGCAGGCAGAGAGAGAGGAGGAAGCAGGCTCCCTGCTGAGCAGAGAGCCCGATGCGGGCTCGATCCCAGGACCCTGAGATCATGACCTGAGCCGAAGGCAGCGGCTTAACCCACTGAGCCACCCAGGCTCCCCAACATGTGCCCATCTCTTAAAAAAAAATTAAAATCAGGTATTTCTTTTTTGATCCTAAGGCACAGAACTTACTAAGATTTATTTATTTTTAATCTTCTTTTAAAAGATTTATTTATTTGAGAGAGAGAGACAGCATGAGTGGGATGGGCAGAGGGAGAAGGGGAGAGAATCTCAAGCACACTCAACATGATGTGGGGCTGGGTATCAAAATACTGGGGTCACGACCTGAGTTGAAATCAAGGGCCCAATGTTTAAACTGATTGTGTCACCCAGGCTCCCCTTCAATCTGTTTTGTTTTGTTTTGTTTTTAAATAAACTCTGTGTTCAACATGGGGCTTGAACTCATGACCCCAAGATCAAGAGTTGCATGTTCTACCAACTGAGCCAGTTAGACACCCCTAACTTACAAAATTCTAAAGTATCTCTTTTGTTTGCATCACATTCATTCATTTATTCAATTATTCATTAATTCATGTAGTAACATGTCATGAACGAAGCTAGTCATTGGGAATATTAAAATGAATGAATCTCTTCTTTTATAGTTTTATTTTGGTACTTATTTCAATATGGTAAGTTTTGATTCTGTTTTCGATTTATTACTTCATTTAAATGCTATTATCATTTAGTGATTGGCAATTAAATATATTATATTATCACAGCATACATATCATTACATATATATGTATATATGTTACCTATATATTCTCTTTTACATCCTTTAGCCACTTTTTAAACTAAGTAGGGAGTGCCACTGGATTCTGTTTTGTTTTTAGGAGACATTTAGGTCTTTCCTTTATAAATTTCAGCTGTTCTTAAACTGCTCATACTTTATCTCCCTCTTTTTTCTTTTTAATTGTCTTCTTAATAGATTAAAATCCAATAGGTTTTTTAACTGGCCATTCCCTCCCCTCTGAGCACAAAGAAGAATTGTGCATTCCCGGCAGGCTTAATCCTCCTCAGTGGTAAGAGACAATGAGCACATAACATTTATTACACAGAAAAGAAATCAAACATCTCAAAGTATTTTACAACTCCCCAAACTGGAATCTACCCTAAGCTGCCCTGATAAGGTTATAAGATTTTTGTTTGTTTTATTAAACTCATTAGCACTGGAATTTTGAGCAGGTTAAATCAACAGTGGACCCATAATGGGGTCTGAGAATTCCTTGTTCTTATTTTATGGGTAGGGAGGGTATTCGGGTCTCTGACAAATCATGTGCCAGCGTAGGAGGCACTCAGTAGTGAGCTTCGAGAACCGTTTCCACTTGAATGCCCAGATATTGTAAAATCTGTAACTTCCATGACGATTTTGACATGGCAAAACTAAGGAGCATGCGCAAAATTTACCATGATTTACAGAGCTTTTAAACCTAATGTTTCGCAAACTAATCACTTCACAATCACATTTTCCTTTCCTGAACACAAACTAATCATGGAAGATTTTGCATTTCTGTACTTCTTGCTCTCTCCTCCTTATCCAGCATGTGAAAGAAAAATTGCCTATGATGCACTAATGTACCTGGTGACCCAATTCTGTTCTTCAGGTAGAGATATTGGTGCTTCTTTTAGATGTCTTTAGATACAATGTTTGACAAACTAATTTAGAAGTCAACTTGACCTTTAAGACAACTGTCTCCAATAGCAATGGGAAAAAAAATGAAGAGAGAGCTATAAGACTCTAATGTTGGTTTACATGTAATATTAAGAAAAGCAAATGGAACAATTAGAAGAGATACAGGGCATGATTGTTTTCTTTTCTTTCTTTCTTTTTTTTTTTTTTTTTAAGATTGTATTTACTTATTTGACAGAGAGAGAAGAATCATAAGTAGGCAGGGAGGCAGGCAGAGAGAGAAGGAGAAGCAGGCTCCCTGCTGAGCAGAGAGCCCGATACGGGTCTGGATCCCAGGACCCTGAGACCATGACCTGAGCTGAAGGCAGAGGTTTAACCCACTGAGCCACCCAGGTGCCCCACATGATTGTTTTCTGAAAAAAGGTTGAATTAAAGGATGTGTTAGCAAAGGCTTAGGTGGAAGAAAGAGTCTATAGACTCAAAAAGTTATTATACATCAATATGTGTGATCTTTTCATAAATCTCAATTGCCTTAAGAAAGACAGTGTTAGAGATGGAGAGAGCTTAGGGATGACCCAAAAATGGGAATGCAGCCTAAGTGTTGAAGGACTTGCTCTTCTCAGAAACCAGGCAGGAAGAACCCATGTCTCTGGATTATCGGGTTGGCTGTCTCTTTACCACCTAGATGTTTACAGTTTCATGGTTAAGAATCATATAACTGAATTCTAGTATGTCAAAATTAGCCACTTTTGGTTATTTATAAAGTGATAATAATAATAATGTTTATCTCTTAGATAGACAAATGCCTTTAAAGGGAAAGATACAAACATTGTTAACCTTAGGAATTAATAATAATGGGCTTTCTAGTCACACGGGTGTCCATTACATAGGCACTGGAGCTACAGGTATATTAAGACAGCCTACAAGTAGATGAGAGAAGGGTTCCAATACCTAGTGGCAACCTAGCCCTTGCTGCTAATAAATGCAGACTTCCTGCTTCATCACATATTGCTTCCTTTCTTGGGACTTATCTGGAGTTCACAGAATGGGTAAAGTGCCCCAGACTGCATTAAATTATTTTCAGTGTTGCTGTTAACATGGGGAAAGATAGCCACAATTAAATTAACCCAACTCAGCCCAAGGTGGGGCAGAAATAATGAACTCTCTGACTTATCTAGAATTGCTAAATTCAGTAGCATGAGCTCTACATTCAAGAGAAAATGCATTTTTCCCCTGGACATGAAGAAATGAATATTTCACTAATGAAAACCAGGGAAATTCTGGCCCTGATTTCAAATACAAATCACAATGTTGGGTTATTGTGGAGTTTTGTGTGTAAGTTTTAACTATCTTGTGAAATTCTAGGAACGTGTACCACCATAATTTGTTCTATTTGCCACAGTATATGAATAAAACACCCATTTTATGAAATAAGCGGGGTGAAAAATAAACCATCCGAAATGTCAAATTATCAAAATGAGTATACAATTTATGAGTTGACTTAGAAATGATTATGACAAATGGACCATATAAATAACACATAAGGAGGAAGTAAGACTTAAGGCATAATAAGAGGAAGGTATCCAGTACAGACTATAACAACAACAACAACAACAAAACCAACCATGCAAGTCAATCTAGCTTATGCAAAATTAATGTGGAAACCATAAAATTAGTCCATTTGACTTACTTTTTGCAAACCTAAAGTCTATTCAAAGCCTTCTCAGTGTTGCTTATTCTTCGCCAATCTAAATGACTACACTGTGTTCTAATTTAGGCAGATTAAGCAAGTTCAAATAAATATAACTTGAGTAAAATATATATTAACTGGAGAGAACTGCAAATTCATGACCATCTATTTTTAAATTCTCTATATTATATATGATATTCTTTTGGCTTTTTTTCCTCTATGAGAATATACATTTCCAGATAATAAAGCTTTCAAAAAACCTTATCTATAAAATTTGCTAACATTAAAATTAGGCTGTATTGGTCAACATATCTCTTAAAGCATGTTTATGCTTTTGGAACTTCATGTGTAATCAAGACATAAAGACATTATTCAAAATTTCAAGCTTTGATATTTTTCTGACAAGATCTTTTAATTAGTATTGCTATGTGAATATTTAAACTCCACTAAAGTAGGGACTCCTTAAGACAAATAAAATTATTAAAAAAAACTTAGATCTAAGTACCATAAGAGACTTCTAAGTACCACAGTATGTCACACCACAGACATCTTCTATGGTATAAATTAAGATCTTACCATGTTTCTTTGGTACATTTGAATTTTTCACAAAAAAATTGTGTGTGCCTACTGTATGTAGAAACTGTATTCCTATGAGAGGGAATAAAAATAGAGCTTATAAATTCTTAATGAGTCATTAAATGTACAAAAATAAAATTTACTAACTTTTAATGAAAAGACTGAGAACCAACTATGCTCTAGTTAGTGTGTTGGATCCTGATAATGGGACAGCATATGGAAGCAGACATTGTCCAGGCCACTACCAAATTTATAGTGGTATAGATGAACATGCATAATATACGTATAAAAGTAAATCACAGCTGTGAAAAGCAGTATGACAGAAAAGTGCAAGGTTCTTTGAAAGCACATAATGGGAAGAAATTGACCTACTTAGATTATAGAAGACTTCCCTAAGGAAATGATAATTGAACAGATGTGAATTAAGAGTTCAAGTGAATTAGGTGAAGGGGGCTGGTGAATGGTATTTTAAGAGCAGGAACTGAATGTATAAATGTTCATAGCAGAAGGAAGCAAGGTTAATTAGAATATATGAAAGATTTTCGTGATTGTGTCACAGAGAGGGGGAAAGAGTTCTCTATGAAGGAAGGTGGGCACCAGGCCATGCAAAGTCAAGAAGGTTATGTTAAAGATTTCACTTTGTCCTATGACCACTAGGAATCCCTTTAAAAGTTTCAATAGGGGTAGCCAGATTTGCTTTTTGATCTGGAACCAGTCTGGTGATAAATTGAGGTAAACACGAGAGAGGAAGGAGGGAGACCAGTACATGGCTACTACAGTAAGAGAGATAAAAAATAATGATATCTTGGCAAAGTAAATGGAAACCACCTAGATTTGCTGGTGGATTAGATATAGGGGTAGGACAGAAGGAGGTGTCAGACATGGCTTCCCCATTTTCTAGCTTTCTAATTAATCTAGTTTTCTAATTACCTCTTTGAGTGAAAACATGTATTCAGTTGATTCCAAAATGCCTGCCAAAGGGAATTAAAATCTTGTCTCTTGTTCCGGACCTTTATCCTCACTGAAGATTAATCTGCTTTGGGGGCACCTGGTGGCTCAGTAAGTTAAGTGTCCAACTCCTGATTTTGGCTCAGGTCATAATTTCAGGGTTGGGGATCAAGCCCCTTGTCTGGCTCCATGTTCAGCATGGAGTCTGCTTGAGAGTCTCTCTTTCTCTCTCCCTCCTCCCCTCTCCCTACTTGCACTCTCTATCGCTCTCTAATAAAATAAATAAATAAAATCTTTTGGGGGAAAAAAGATTAGTCTGCTTTTTGGACAGCCACATCCAAGAGAATAAAACAGAACCACTTTCTTACACCCTACACAAAAATAAACTCAAAATGGATTAAAGACGTAAATGTGAAACCTTAAACCATAAAATTCTTAAAAGAAAAGATAAGCAGTAATATCTACGAGGTAGCTATAGAAACATTTTTCTAGATATGTGTCCTTTGGCAGGGAAAACAAAAGCAAAATTAAACTGTTGGGACTATACCAAAATAAAAAGCTTTTATACGGCAAAGGAAACCATCAACAAAACAAAAAGACAACCCACCAAATGGGAGATGATACTTGCAGATGATATATCCAATAAGGGGTTAATATCTAAAATATATAAAGAATTTACACAGCTCAACACCAAAAAACCCCAAATAATTCAATTTAAAAAATGAGCAGAAGGCATGAATAGACATTTTTCCAAAGAAGACATGCAGATGATCAACAGACATGTGAAAAGTTGTTCAACGTCACTAATCACCAGGGAAATGCAAATCAATAAGGTATCACCTCACACCTGTCAGAAGGGCTAAAATCAAAAACAAGAAATAGCAAGTGTTGGTGATGATGTGGAGAAAAAGGAACCCTCCTGCACTGCTGGTGGAAATGCAAGCTGATGCAGCCATTGGGGAAAACAATATGGAGGTTCTTCGAAAAAATTAAAAATAGAATTACACACAGAATAAAAAAACAATAACTTGAAAAGATATACATAACCCTATGTTTACTGCAGCATCATTTACAATAGCCAAGAGATGGAAACAACCTAAGTATTCATCTATAGAGGAATGGATAAAGAAGACATGCTATGTATGTAGGTATGTATGTGTGTGTACACACATACAGAGATATATATACATACATATACAATGAAATATTACTCTTAAAAAAAAAAGAGAATGAAATCTTGCCATTTGTAACAAAATGGATGGATCCAGAGGGTATAATGCTAAGAGAAATAAGTCAGTCAGAGAAACACAAACACCATATGATTTTACTCATGTTTGGAATTTAAGAAACAAAATAAATGAACAAAGAAAAAAAAAGACACAAATAAAAAAAGAGACTCTTAAATACAGAGAACAAACAGGGGAGATGGATGGGTGGGAAGAGTGAAGTACGTGAAGGTTATTAGGAGTATACTTACAATGATGAACCTTGAGTAATGTAAAGAATTGTTGAATCATTATACTGTACACCTGAATCTAACACTATATTAATTATACTTCAATCAAAATAAATGTTTTAAAAAGATTAATCTGCTTTTAACATCTTTCTAATCTCATATTAAGCTCTAGTTTATAAACTCATTTCCTTTTTTTTTTTTTTTTTTGGGAACGTGTTCAAAGTTGATCCAAGTTCTCCATTTTGTTCATAAAATTTAAAAAGGAATACAAGTGATTTTCAAATGTGGTTAGTCTCTTTCCTTAAATTATCAAAGAAAAATAAATGTTCTAGTTAAAAATAATGAAGGTCTCCTCCTTCACATAATGTAGCACAACCGTACCTGCCCACATATAGGCAGTTGCCTCCAATGTTGAATTTCATATAGTTAGGTGGCCCCTGTTGGCAAGCTCCTGTCAAAAATAAATACAATATACAAACTGGGCAGGAAACCTCTTCCTTACTCAGAATGTGGTGTTTCCATAGGTCTGGGCCAAACTAACTCTTTTTACAGTACAATTAAAAACTACTCCATGAACATCTGTCAAAACTTATCATATCATTGGCAAGTGGCTGGTCATCCAAAACAGCATTTAAATTACAAAACTGTTTATATATTGGTTTTGAATAAATTAATACAAACATATCAGAATGCTGGAAGTAAATGAGCACTCATTTATAGCGATCAGTAGGATTGCATACATCTCATGGCATTTTGATTTGCTCTCTTGCCCTGTCTTCAACTTTTATTTTCCTGTCTTGATTCTCCTACGAAAATTTAATGTTTATTAATCATGTATCTTGTGGGAATTTTTAAAAAAATCACTGTATAATTTTCAGTTAAAATACTCTGAAGTCCTTAGAGTGAGGCCCTGTAATGTCATTGGGGCACTCCAGTTGGCTAGCACTACTTTATCAGAGCAGCATAGAAGCTAATATATTTTCCCAATGCCAAAGCTTCTACATTGCATTTGGGTATAAAACTGAGCTGGTAAACTACACAGGGCCAAAGAAAAGCTATCAGATAGAAAATGTGTATTTGAATGTATGCTTCAAAATATAGGAATAGAAGAATAAGTGTTAGAAGATGAGAAACAGACACAAGGGGTTCCATAAAGGAATGGCTCTTGCATGTGTAGCTTCCAGTCAATAACTAGAGGTCAAGTCCTCTACTCTTATATTCCCATTTATAGAATGTATAAAAGAATACGTAGTCTGCTTACTCTTAGCCTGCAGCAGAGTTCAAAATAATATAATTTGCATAGGATTAGACAAAAACATAATAAATATACATTTCATTAGTATTGCTTCTTCTCTGTAGGGCTGCCATAAGAAAATACCACAAACTGTGGAGCTTAAACTGAGAAATTTATTTCTCAGTTCTGGAGACTGGAAGTCCAAGATCAGGAATTGGCAGGGTTGGTTTCTCCTGAGGCCTCTCTCCTTGGCTCACAGATGGCAAATTTCTGTGTGCTCACATGACCTTTCCTTTGTGCATGCCTTCCTGGTGTCTCTTCCTCTTATTATGTGGACACCGGAGATACTGGGTTATGGGCCCATACTTAGGATCTCATTTAAACCTACTGCCTTTTTAAAAGCTCCATCTCTGAAACAGTCACACTGGGGAAGACCTTCGACATATGAATGGGAGGGGGGCCAAATTCAGTCCATAAATATACCCTCTTTGCTATTTATATTCTTCAGCATATACTTTATATTCAGGCAGATAACCATCATGTAATTTCCCTCACAAACGGATTACAAGAAAATCTCAACACCTATGCATTGCTGAATGAGAACAGGAGCACAGCAGAGTCTATTTCTCTTCCTTTGTCTATCTGAAGGAAGAATTAGAGAACTATCCATGGCAGACTTGCAATGGAGATACAGCTGCTCATTTAGTCCTGTTCAGAGCCAAACACACTAGGACACACTATTTCTTTGTATCTTTGAAAAATAAGGCAGGTGTGTTACAATTAAGTGTCTTAAAAAAATGTACCCAGGAAGAATAACACAGTAAGAACTCTGCTGAAACCATGCCAATAAACTGCTCTCCTTTTCCCCATGTTTCAACAGTTGTGTATTTGGAGTAGACCAATATGAGATTCTATATTTAGCAATGGTACACAGAGTACAATGTAATAAACCTAAAATTATTCTTTTTGATCTAGGGTAATTTCAGTAAAGTGGCACATTATAATTATAGACAACCTATAGTGTTGTTGTAGCTTAGAAAATGTTCTTTTTTTTAAAACCATATAATTGTTTAGTTTTCATTTTGGAGAAGGAAAATTACTTTTCCTCTACTTCAACTGAAGAACAGATGAAGGTATTACAAACTAATGAGGGCTTCTTCCAGGTGGTCCCTATATTTTCACATTTTTATTCAACCTTGGGATCTCCATGTGACTGCACACAGATTCCGAAACCCTGAAGTCATAAACATCTAGGGCACAAACAGAATGATCTGATAAGAGGGAACCTGGATGCTGATTTTTGTAATTGGTGCTGAGTAGCAAAACCAAATCTGCACAGCCACAGGGGAGGAGGTGATCTTTTGAGCGACTGATTGATTAAACCGCTAACTTTATTCCAGATGAAGATTTAAGGTGGCTTACAAGAATATGTAAAGCATAACAAAATATAATAAAGACAAAGATGGAAGGGAAAGAGAAAGGGAAAACAAATAAGAGAACAGAAAATGAAATGAGACTAAGGAAATGGCCTACCATGCTGATCTTTGCACCTGCGAGAGCAAGCGCACTAGGGCTAAACTTTCCAGCAGCCTAACTTGAAGAGGGAGACACAGTCACACAGTCCATAGTCTCAGAAAGATAAACCAAACCAATTAATTGCCCATGAGAAGTAAAATTATTATTGGTACTAAAATTAAATATTTCTACTGTGGATACTCATAAAGGAGGCAAGGTATGACTTGGCAACATCCTGTTAATAGCTTATGAAACATCTTCATTTTCAGCTAGAATATGTCAAAGGAAGAGCCATTGAAGAGAGAACTGCTTGCTTCTTCAGGGAGCCTTAGATACTATTTTTTAGATGTCTGACCTGGTTTATACCTATTGTCTTATCGTAATTATTAATAGCAGCAAATACACTCTCAAAAATGTCCTGGTTAGGATAACAGATTATAGACTCACTCTCTATATAAATATTAAGTGTTTTCTTTTTTAATGGAAAGATTTATGTGACAGTCAAGTTGCATAACCTTCTTAAATTTTTTTTTCATAAACATATAATGTATTATTAGCCCCAGGGGTACAGGTCTGTGAATCACCAGGTTTACACACTTCACAGCACTCACCATAGCACATACCCTCCCCAATGTCCATAACCCCACCACCCTCTCCCTCCACCCCCCTCAGTTTGTTTTGTGATATTAAGAGCCTCTTATGGTTTGTCTCCCTCCTGATCCCATCTTGTTCCATTTATTCTTTTTCTACCCCTCAAACCCCACATGCTGCATCTCCACTTCCTCATATCAGGGAGATCATATGATAGTTGTTTTTCTCCGACTAACTTATTTCGCTCAGCATAATACCCTCTAGTTCCATCCACGTCATTGCAAATGACAAGATTTCATTTCTTTTGATGGCTGCACAGTATTCCGTGTGTGTGTGTGTGTGCATGTGTGTGTATCACATCTTCTTTATCCATTCATCTGTTGATGGACATCTAGGTTCTTTCCATAGTTTGACTATTGTGGACATTGCTGCTATAAACATTCAGGTACACGTGCCCCTTCAGATCACTACGTTTGTATCTTTAAGGTAAATACCCAGTAGTGCAATTGCTGGGTCATAAGGTAGTTCTATTTTCAACATTTTGAGGAAACTCCACACTGTTTTCCAGAGTGGTTGCACCAGCTTGCATTCCACCAAGAGTGTAGGAGGGTTCCCCTTTCTCCGCATCCTCGCCAGCATCTGTCATTTCCTGACTTGTTAATTTTAGCCATTCTGACTGGTGTGAGGTGGTATCTCATTGTGGTTTTGATTTGTATTTCCCTGATGCTGAGTGATATGTAGCACTTTTTCATGTGTCTGTTGGCCATCTGGATGTCTTCTTTGCAGAAATGTCTGTTCATGTCTTCTGCCCATTCCTTGATTGGATTATTTGTTCTTTGGGCATTGAGTTTGCTAAGTTCTTTACAGATTTTGGATACTAGGCCTTTATCTGATATGTTGTTTGTTGCATAACTTTTTGACACTCCAAACTACTCATATCTAATATGAATGATACAGAGGGTAACCGTCATTAAAATGTTTTTTTTCCTCTCAGCGCCTGGGTCAGTTAGGCATACGACTCTTGGTTTCAGTTCAGGTCATGATCTCAGTGTCATGGGATCAAGCCCCACATCAGGCTCTACACTCATCAGGGAGACTGCTTGGGATTCGCCTTCACCCTCTGGCCTTCCTCCTGCTCTTTCTCCCTCTAAATAAATAAGTTAAGGTTAAAAAATTTTTTTTTCTCTATGTGTTACCTTGCTAGAACTGTCATAATAATGTGCCACAGACTGGGGGGCTTATATTACTGAACTTTATTTCCTTTCAATTCTAGATATTAGAAATCTGACATCAAGGTGTCAGCAGGGTTGGTTTCTTCTGAGGCCCCTCTCCTTGGCTTGAGGTTGACCATCTTCCCCCTGTGCATACACATGGTCTTTGTGTGTGTGTGTGTGTGTGTGTGTGTGTGTGTGTGTCTGTGTGTGTGTGTGTCTGTGGTCTAATTTCCTCTTCTCATACAGATACCATTCACATTGGGTAGGGCTTACCCATAGGACCTCATAGTAACTTAATCCCCCCTTTAAAGACCGTATCTCGAGGGGCACCTGGGTGGCTCAGTGGGTTAAAGCCTCTGCCTTCGGCTCAGGTCATGGTCCTAGTGTCCTGGGATGGAGCCCCACATCGGGCTCTGTGCTCTGCAGGGAGCCTGCTTCCACCTCTCTCTATCTGTCTGCTTCTCTGCCTACTTGTGATCTCTGTCGAATAAATAAATAAAATCTTAAAAAAAAAAAAGACCCTATCTCGAAATACAGTCACATTCTGAGGTACTGGGAATTAGGATTTTAACTTAGGAATTTGGGAGAGAATTCAGCGATAATGCTTAGCATATATATTTATTTGCTTACTGTTGCTGAAGAATATTTTACATCAGAGTTGAAATTGAAGAAAGCTATCTGCATTGCTTTCCCCATTGTTCTGACAGAGCACAGTTTCTACTAAGGTTCTGATTGAAATTAGACAGATAGTAGAATGTGCTCCATCTTTGAAACACTTGGTTCTAGTGTAGTGTGGACAGGTGTGTAGGTTCCTGGTTTAACACCCTTAACTTTCATGTCCTACATATTTCTCCATATACTTTCTGATTTACAATGCACTACTCCACTTCCCAAACACACTTTGCTCATTCATGTCTCTGGGTATTTGTTTCCCTTTGATTTAAAAGTTTTTTCCACTACTGCAAAAATCCTACATATGCTTTAAATGCACGATTAATAAGCTTCCCTGATTCAATCCTTCATAATTAGTTGACCTTTCTTCTACCTTATGCTACAGTTAGCTATGCTTTTATAAAATCCTTACTAGCCTGTAATTCCACGGAGACAAAGGTTATGTCTTTTTTATTTGCACACTTCTCTTCTCTGATCCACCACTGTTTCCTAATTTTTCTCCTTAACCCTGGGTATGTATTATAGCATTTAATGCCCGGCCTCATGCCCAGCCTATGGTTACTGAATAAATCAAGTGATGAACAACAGATTGTTTGATATCTACACACTACGTTTAGCACTGCTTTACTCCAAGATAAACATTATATTCTCCATGGGCCATAGTGGCTTTTTTTCTGTCACTGAAAAATTCATGACATTTGCATTTGTGATTTCCTCAACCTGCAGTGCTTTCCTCCTACGATTTCCTAATTTTTATTCAGGTCTCAGTTCAATCGTCACATCTTCAGTAGCCTTTCCCCAATCACCCCAGTTAAAACAGCTTGCCTGTTAATTCATTAGTTTCCTCTATTTTTTCATAGGATTCATGACTATCTGAATTTATTTATTTATTCAGATTTATTCACTAGAATGTACACTCAATGAGGACAGGGCACTATCTTTTCATTAGTTTGTCTCCATTATCTAAAACAGCATATTGTAGGTGCCTGAAAAATGATGAATGAATAAATGAGAAAAGTTTATATTTCATGTTATGTACCTCAAAGAAGATGATATATATCCTCTATCTTTATTTCATTTGATGAAAAACATGTTATCAAAGTAACAATGGTAAATATTTTGTTTAATTAGTGAAGACAAGGTTCATTCAAGCAAAATAAAAACTGATAATACTCTCATGAATATGCAACCAATAATCTGAAAAAATACTCTATAGATATGGAATAACTGTCTACTTACTAATACTGTGTAAGGGTGTGTGTATGTGATTAAAAAATACTTATGCACCAAAAGCACAAGCAGCAAAAGGAAAAATAAAATGGACTTCATCAAAATTTGAAACTTTCATGCATCAAAGGACATTATCAATAAAGTAAAATAAAAACCTGTGGAATGGAAAAAAAATTTGCAACTATATATCTGATAAGGGTCTAATTTCTAGAATATATCACGAACTGTTACAACTCAACAACAAAAAGACAACTCTATTAAAAAATAGGCAAAGGACTTGAACAGACATTTTTCAAAAAAGATAAACAAGTGGCTGGCAAGCACATGAAAAGATGGTCAATATTTTTAGTCCTCAAGGAAATGCAAATCAAAACCACAATGATGTACCATTCCACATTTACTAGGGTGGTAATAATAATAATAATAGATAATAGATAATAACAAGTATTGGCAAGATGTTAACAAACTGTAAGCCTCATACATTGCTGGTGGGAAGGTAAAATGTTTCAGCCACTGTGGAAAACAGTTCGGTATTTCCTCAAAAAGTTAAATATTAAATTATCATATGACCTTAAAATTCTATTCTTAAGCATATGCTCAAAATAACTGAAAAATCTATTCAAACAGATACATGTACATGATGCTTTTTTTCCTAATTATAAAAAAGCCATGGTTTCCATGCCCAAATGCCATTTATGGATGAGCCTCAAAAACATTATGGTAAGTGACAGAAACCAGGTCACATATCATATGATGCCATTTCTATGAGATATCCAGAACAGACCAATCAAAAAAGATATGGGGCAACTGGGTGGCTCAGTCACTTAAGCATCCGACTTTTGATTTTTATATAGGTCATGGTCACAGTGTTGTGAGACTGAGCCCCACATTGGGCTCCATGCTGGCTGTGAAACCTGCTTGAGAGTCTTTCTTTCCCTCTCTCTCTCCTGCCCCCTACCCTTGCTTACATGCTTGCTTGCTCTCTCAAAGGAGGGAAGGAAGGAAGGAACGAACGAATGAACAAATGAACGAACAAATGGTGGGAAAGGGAAAGAAAGGATGGACAAACACAGTTTGTTGGTTGCTCAGGGCTGGAAGAAGAAGGGATGGGGAGAATCTCTGCAATGAATAAAGGGTTTTACTTTGGAGTGATGAAAATGTTTTGGAACTAGACAGAGGTGGCATTTGCACAACAAATATACTCAATGGCACTGAATTGTTAACTTTAGTCTATATGTTATGTGAATTTCACATCAATAAATTATTATTATTATTATTTTTAAATTGAAAAATCCAGAACACACCAGCTGTCTCTACACCCTAAAGAACTGGAGAATCAACAACAAATCAAACCAACTCCACACATAAGACGGGAAATAATCAAGATTAGAGCTGAGATCAATGAGGTAGAAACCAGAGATACAGTAGAACGTATCAATGAAACTAGAAGCTGGTTTTTTGAAAGAATCAATAAGATTGATAAACCATTGGCCACACTAATCCAAAAGAAAAGAGAGAAAGCCCAAATTCATAAAATTATGAATCAAAAGGGAGAGATCACAACTAACACCAAGGAAGTAGAAACAATCATCAGAAGTTATTATCAACAGTTATATGCCAATAAGCTAAGCAACCTAGATGAAATGGATGCATTCCTGGAAAACTATAAACTCCCAAAATTGAACCAGGAAGAAATTGACAACTTGAATAAACCGATATCTAGTAATGAGATTGAAGCAGTGATCAAAAACCTCCCAAAAAACAAGAGCCCAGGACCTGATGGATTCCCTGGGGAATTCTACCAAACTTTCAAAGAAGAAATAACACCTATTCTCCTGAAGCTGTTTCAAAAAATTGAAGCAGAAGGAAAATTTCCAGACTCTTTCTATGAAGCCAGCATTACTTTGATCCCCAAACCAGGCAAAGATCCTACCAAAAAGGAGAATTTCAGACCAATATCACTGATGAATATGGATGCTAAGATTCTCAACAGGATCCTAGCAAACAGAATCCAACAGCACATTAAAAAGATCATCCACCATGACCAGGTGGGATTCATTCCTGGGCTACAAGGATGGTTCAACATTCACAAATCAATCAATGTGATAGAACAAATTAATAAGAGAAGAGAGAAGAACCACATGGTCCTCTCAATAGATGCAGAAAAAGCATTTGACAAAATCCAGCATCCATTCCTGATTAAAACGCTTCAAAGTATAGGGATAGAGGGAACATTCCTGAACTTCATAAAATCTATCTATGAAAGACCCACAGCAAATATCATCCTCAATGGGAAAAAGCTTGCAGCCTTCCCGTTGAGATCAGGAACACGACAAGGATGCCCACTCTCACCACTCTTGTTCAACATAGTATCAATAAATTATTTTTAAAACTTATGGCTCTGATTCTTTTGGAGAGCAATATTTAATTTCCTTGACACAGACATCAAGTATGTTTTCTGTGTAGGATACAAACTTTGTAATATATAAATAATCATGTAAAAATACAGTTTACTTATACCTATAACACCACTAGTACAAGCTTAGTTGTATTTAGAGAATGAGAATGTTCTTTTCTTTTTAGGCTGAAAGATTTCCTATATTACAAAAGAATTTGTCTATTTAATTTCTTATCTCAACCTCCAGTAACCACAGCATTCCCTTTTGGACAATATTTAAAACTCATAATAGGCACATTAGGATATTCAATATGATTTTCTTGATCAGTAAGTATTCAAATGAGGCATTTACAATTAATTATTGAATCCTTCTTACTAGGTATTCTTTGGATCATTAAAGAAGCAATCCCATTAGCTGTACCAAGGTGTCCCCATGGAGACCCCAAAGGAACTAGTACATATTGAGATTGGATGTCACACTAAGCTATAATAGCCCTGGAGGCCAATTCAGCTTTGAATTGATGGGCTTTGACCACATCAGCCCTTTGATCCAAACTGCCCCTCAATGTGAAAATAGGTGAAGATGGCGAATGGCTGAGTCATTTCTCAGTCTGTGGTCTCCATAAGGAGACAGCTACAATGAACCCCACATATTCTACATAAAACATTCCTATTATGGGTTGAAGGGTTGAACTGTCTCCTCCTCAAATTCATACACTGAAGTCCTAACTCCCAGTACTTTATAATGTGACCTGGTTTAGATATATTCTTTGCAGAGGTAATAATTAAGAGGTCATTAGGGTGCATCCCAATCTAATATGACTGACGTCTTCATAAAAAGGGAAAATTTGGACAGAGATAGAGGAAAGATGATGTGAAAAGATACAGATAAAAGATGGCCACATACGAGTCAGGGAAAGAGGACTGGAGCAGATCCTTCCCTCAAGATCCTTCCCTTGAGAAGCAATCAACCTTGACGGCACATTGATTTTGGACTTCTAGGCTCAATTTTTGTTGTTTAAACTACCCAGTCAATGGTACTTTGTTACAGCAGCCCTAGCAAACTAGTACAATTCATAACTCCTTTTTCCCCTTTCTCACTTGCCCATTTTCCTAGGACCAGGAAAAAAAAAAACCAAAAAACAAAAACAACTTAAAAAACTTTTAAAGTTTTTTTCTTTCCAGAAATTTTATTTTCCATCAACTTTACTTCTATTTTTCTATTTATGAGTCTGTGGAAGTACAGTTTAAGACCATTCAGCAGTTGTTCCTACCCATTCAGTGGTCTGAGCAGCAGGAGCTGCAGACCAGTCCTCAGTAGGGAACTGCCGGATGGGAGGCATCAATGGTACCTGCACATCTTCAGACAGATTGAGTAGCAATAAACTCAGGAGCTAGAATGGTTCATTCAGCCTGCAATCTTTAGTCATGGCTTTTCAGCAGTAGCCTGCTGTTCCTTTTCAATCTCCTCAGAAACTCTATAAAAGCGGAGATCAGGCATGACCACCCACGAGTATTCACCACAGATGGTGCCACACATGTGCAGAATGTCAACACCCTCCACATTAGACTTGCTAACTGAGAGCTCTTGTTGTGGTACCAGATGGCAATGTCCACACGGCACACAGCAATGGTAGGGAGGTTAATATATGTTGTCTCTATTAGAGGCTGTAGTTAGCCTAAGGATCAGCACCTGGGAGTTGGGGTTCCCAGAAGGCTGCCTGGGTTTGGTTAGTGAAGTTTCCAGGAGTGAAGTAGCCAGCATTAGGAGAGTCTTTAGTGGAAGCAACAAACTTTAGCTTTGGTCAGTGACCAGTTTTCCTGGGTGATATTATACTGACATCAGCCAAGTTTTTTATGGCTTAATAGCATGAGTTGCTAGCAGAGGCTTCTCCCAGGTTCTCTTAAGATTTATGAGGTAGATGCCTCACCTTTCCTTTTGTAGATCTACTGTTCCATCTGAAAGTCAATATTGGTGCCAAGGTTCCTGCTATAAGGAATTTGAGGACATCCTCCTCCATCATTTGCCTGATATCAAGGGCTCTGAAAACTGTGGAATTTCCCTTTAAGTTATGATGGGAACGCAGAACAACGCCATATGGACCCCTCTCTGGGTAGAGTTCCAAGTTTTTTTTTCCCCTAAAAGTGGCATATATTACTTTTAAAAATCAAAATAAAATAAATAATGTTATATAAAAAACTAGTGCAATGTTTAATTCTAGGAATGGGGGACAAAATAGCAATTACTGATTTAAATATATTAGTTTTTATATCAGATAATGATATTTGCTTAATATTCATTTATCACTAAAATATTTTCTATCGTGTTAAGAGCATATAGTCAGTTAAATATTGCATCTTTCCTCACTCACATTTTGATGTGATTTTTTAAATGAGTATCCAGTTACCATGGCAATAAATGACATAGGAATGCATAGATTAAATTGGAATGGAATCAAATACCAGATAAATTCAGAATGCATGCAACACCTTCATTTCAGACAAGTACTTTTTCTATCTTCACCATCTTCGTAAATGGTAGTCAATCCAAACAATCTGTCTTTAAAAAATATGATCCCAAAATATGCATTTCTGGTGATTGGAGTCCAACACAGTCACTGCAAAAAGTTATGGTCAGATTTTACGTTTATCGCTTAATCACAGTTTTTCTGACAAGAGGATAAATAGTTACCAGAATTCTGTGGCCAAGGACAATTAATCCTTCGTCTTCTCTGATAAAAACAAGTGATATTTGAGTAATTATATTCTGAATTAATGAATATTTAATGTAATTAGAAGTCATATTTTCTCAATAATGGAATATATAAAATACACACACACACACACACATAAATTTTTCTTGGGAAGAAAGAAATCATACAACTTTGAGCTAAAACAGAACAATTTCCTTTTTTATTCTTGCAACATGAAGCATTTTTGTTACCCATGTAGGTAGCAAAAGGCTTGGGAAAGCTGATGAACTTACGAGTTTCCTTAAACATGTGGATAAGAATTGATCTCTATTTTATTTATAACTATTTTGTAACAATTACACATTTTGCATTTATCAAGTGCTGTTGAAAATCTTTTGAAGGGACTCAGGACTTAAAGGTTGACTACTCTATGGGTTTTTTCCCACTCTACTAACAAAAGTTTGCAAGATACTGTTGAAAGTTCATGATGGTTTCCTCCTCAAGCAAATAATGTTTCCAGAGAATAGTTGAGATACTCCAGTGTTTTGACTGGTTGATCTCCTAGTCATCTTTTAGCCACAAGCCATAGGGATACTGGCAAATATTTGTTTAGTATATAAAAAAAAGTAATAATCTTTATAGGAGAGTCTATACATGACTAAACCTGTAGGGTCTTAAGCACGAAGTGATTGTGAACATAGGTCCCCTGGGTTAATAGCAGAGAATCAAATGCATTAGGAAGTCCAGCAGGAAGGGGCAGATAAGAAAAATTCTTTGTTCCTGTAGATATAGCAATACTTTAGATAAAACCCAAGTACATTTTAGAGTGTGTCCACATCTAACTTAGATGAAAATAAAATATAGAGTTAATATTGAAAAGAAAAAGCAGGAAAACATTTAAAGATTTTGTTCTCACTAAGCCAAATACTTGTAGTTCAAAAATAAATTATTTTCAAGTCATTTTAAGGACTCTCTAGTTTTGAAATCCCATTCACATAGAAGAACAACTGTCAGAAGTCTCCTAAAATAGTCACATGAAGCACCCAATATTTCTAAAGACAGAAAAACATAACATTTAATATGACCATCAGAATTTATGTGCTATATGAAATAAGCTATGTGGATAAATGGGTGGGTTCATGTGTCATGGTATCTTTTTTTTCAGTCATTTGAATTATAAAACTAATACATGCTATCCCATATCCTTGATGTAATCACTCTTAAAATCATGTGTAGCCTTTTGTATTATTATTTACTTAAACATACACAATTATTTATTTTTACAAACAATATTATACTTTATATATGTGGGAATAAATGAAAACCAACCAAATGAGAACAAGCAAACAATATTTATTTAGAATTTGCTATAAAATATGTTTATTATTTGACTGCTAATGTTATTGGTAAGGCTTCCAGTCAACAATAGGCTATTTAAAAAAATGAAACAATAATCAATAGGCTATTAGCAGTTATGTTTCTGGGGAGTCAAAAGTTATACGGGAATTTTCAACTACATGCGAGTCAGCACCACAATCCCTGCTCAACTGTATATATATATATATATATATATATATATATATATATATATAGTCTATCCATTGTCTGTTTGTTCATTGTCTTTCATAGACTACTCAAAAACTTGATATTTTCAGGTAAAGATACATCACTGTCAGATCTGAGAGTCGACACATGTATGTTTTCCTCATTTTTTTTTTTTTTGGAAGAGATGCGTAATATACCATAGTAAAATAGACCAAAATTTGTAGTCAACTGTTCTGAAGGACATCCAGATGGCTTTCAGTATTTTGCTATTCCAAAAAATGCTGTAATAAATGTCCTTAACTAAGCATCTTAACTTAATGGTATCATTAACAATATTGGTCAAATTCCCAGAATTTAAATTACTGAGTTAAAGGTTATGTTTATTTGAAATTTTAATACATACAAATGCATCATTTTAAGAGCTTTTAATAAAGTCCCTAAAACGGTCATGACTGTTAAAAGCTTAGACCCCTGATCCCCTAGCCCTTGATCTCTAGACATCAATAGATGTAAAATGATAGATTTTCATTTCTGGGTTGCAAACCAAGCACACCTGTCAAGTCCACAGCACCCCATTCCTGGAAGTCACACTCATAAAAAAATAAACGGAACAAGGGAATTTTGAGCAATCACAGACTGGTAGAAATTGAAGAGGGAAATTGCAGCCCAAAAGATCAAGGGATATCACCTATTTCAGAAGGAATTTTATGGTTGTAGGGTTATATGAAAAAATAGAAGGAAGCCCAGGGACAATGTCCTAGGTCACTGGAGCAACCTGACAGTTGAACCTCTGTCAAATGCTTGTTAGGACAGGCAGTGAAGATTCAAGTATCTGTTTTCAAGATGAAGCAATGAGTGAGTTTACATAAGAGACTCAGGGCAGTATCTTCTTAGCTGGCAAGGGATGCCAGAGAAGAATGAGGAGCACTACAGATTACTAGCTGTTCAGTCAGTGTCTAGTTCTGCATTTTATCCATTCTCACTGATAAGTGGCAGAAGTAAAGACCCTGGCTGGAATTGGTGAGTTGTGCGAAGAATAAGAAATATAGTCTAATAGGAAAACTCAGCTTCTAAGATGAATACACAATTTCTTCTCAAGGCTTGTGGGAAGTCAATGCCATTAAAGAGAAAGAACAAACATTGGGACAAACTTACACATATGGAAACAAAATAAGAGAACAAGACTTTGAAAAATTAAAAATAATGTTTTTAAAGGAGACTGCATTTTATTCAATAATAAGATTAGATGAATACAAGGAAGAACCAATAGGAGCTATAAAATTAAAAACTAACTAGGGACACCTGGGTGGTTCAGTCAGTTGAGTTTACAACTCTTAAATTTCAGCTCAGGTCATGATGTCGGGTTGTGAGATCAAGCCCTGTGTCAGCTCTGTGCTAGTTGTGGAGACCACTTAAAATTCTCTCTCTCTCTCCCTCTGTCCCTATCCACTCCCATTTTAAAAAAAGAAATAAACAAAAAGAAACTTTTGGAACAGGCTAATGCATAAGGACATGGCTGTAAATGAGAAACCTGAAAAGTAGAGAAAATAGAAAAAAAAAACTTAGAAATCATAAAATTTCAGAGATTTGGACAATAGGTCCAGAAGTTCCAGAAAAAAGATCATCTAACTGGAACTTTAGAAAAATGACTTGAATGGAGAGTAGGCAGTATTTAAAGAGATAAAAAGGAAATTCTTCTATAAGGAAAGAAAGAAAGAGAGACAAAAGAGCACACTCAGTATCAAGGAGGGTTTACAAAACCAAAGCAAAGAAAAACAAACAAACAAACAAACAAACAAAAACCAAATCCAAACCAACTGGTTCCAAATATATATGTATACATCTGAAATTTCAGAACATTGAGGTTAGAAGGAAAATCCTAATAATCGGAGAAAGTAGATGGTAAAAACAAGGACTACAGCTTACCATAAATTTATACAGCTTGTTTGTTGGGAGACTGGCCCCATAATGTGCTATTTAGGATGACATATTTATAAGTCACCCTAAAAGGGCTCTGGTCTGCATCTGTATCTCATGGTCTCTCTGTTCTAAACCATTAGGTTCCATCTCTCTGGCAACCTTCACTTTCACTTATTCTTTTTAAATTACTTTTATTAACATATAATGTGTTACTTGCCCCAGGAGTACAGGTACTTTCACTTATTCTTAAGCTTCAGTTGGTCTGTTCTGTCCTTTTACTCAGTCCCCTATTTTCTACCTTATCTCCTTTCAAAAAATTTCTTCATGCAAAGGCTTACTGTTCACTACTATTACTTTTCAGGGTTGGCCTTAGAGGAACAATGCCCATGGCAGCCCCTATAGCCATCACTTAATTCATAAACATTTAGATTGTTTCCAAAAAAAAAATTTTTTTTTTTTACAAACAATTCTACAGTGTACATCAGTGAACACTGAGTGTTATTTTAGAGTAGATGAGCAGTAGCAATGTTGGATCACAGGACCTGCGGGTTTGAGGTTTGAGATTGAGATTCTCCTCTAGGATTACTGTATAGATTGACTTTCTCATTCACAGTTAAAGAGAGTACCTTCTTAAACACTGGTTATCAACAGTTTAAATACATGTCAATTGATTGGGTGAAAAATGAAATCTCTTTGTCAATCTCCATTCACCGTTTTATCATAGTTTCTTGTGTCCTTATGATTTTTCACAAGATTAAACCTAAAATCACTGAAGCATGCAGTCTTACATCTGTAAGTACCCTGAAACCTGAAAGCCACAAATTATTTCCATATGTATATATGGAAGTAAATTAAGTTTTCTTAATGAAGTTTTCCATCAAGAATCTCTCAGCCATGGCTAAATGAGGGAGTGTTCTTCCCGAAATGAGTAACATCTTGGATAGTTACCCAGAAAAAAACAAAAACAAAAACCCACTTAAATCACAGAGCCAAATTTAAACACAATTGAGGCCAATTCAAATGTCTGGTCCATGAGTTTCACAAGTAGTGGGCCACATTCAGGTTCTGTTCCAAAATCAACCGCATTCCAGATTATATTTGTATTATGTTTGCATTGCTGACATTTTATGATTTGTTTCTTCTTTCGTTCCTCTGTTTCTCATTTCTTTCAAGTGTGTTATTTGAACAATTTTTAGGATTCTATCTTGATTGATTTATAGCAATTTTCAGCATATTGCTTTGTAGAATTTATTTTTTACTGGTTGCTCTGGATATTAAAATATGGTCTGTTGGTATCTTCATTTAGCCACTTTAAGTGGACTATTAAAAATTCCTTTTAGGACAGTTTACTCTCCCAATATTATATGTAATATTATAATATACATACATGATTATATACATGTGATTTTTTCCAACTATTTCTTCAGTATACTGAGTGACATAACAGATCATATTTTTGTTTCTACTGTGAAATAAAACTCAAGAGATTCTTGAGGATAGTGTATTAAATGTACCTCTATTTTTACCATTTCATTGTTCTTTCCTTTCTGAAGTTCTATGCCTTCTGTTACCATTTCTTTTCTGTTGGAGAATTTTCTTTAGACATTCTTCTTTTTTTTTTTTAAGATTTTATTTATTTATTTGACAGACAGAGATCACAAGTAGGCAGAGAGGCAGGCAGAGCGAGAGAGAGAGAGGAGGAAGCAGGCTCCCCACTGAGCAGAGAGCCCGATGCGGGGCTCGATCCCTGGACCCTGGGATCATGACCTGAGCCGAAGGCAGAGGCTTTAACCCATTGAGCCACCCAGGCGCCCCCCACTGAGCCACCCAGGTGCCCCTAGACATTCTTTAAAGGTAGGTCTGCTTCCAACAAATTTTCTATTTCCCTTCATCTGAGAATGTCTTTATTAGTCATTCATTCCTGATAGTTTCTTCTAGATACAGAATTTACATCTGACAGTTCTTTTCTTTCTGCTCATGAAAAATGTTATGCTCATTTCTTCTAGCCTCCATAGTTCTAGATGAAAAATTGACTGTCATTTGATTTGATATCCCTTTTGGCTTCTTTAAAATTTTCACCGTTTTTACTTTTCAGAAGTTTAATTATGATGTGTCTTGGAATGGATTCTTTTGTGTCTAACCTATTCGGATGTGCTAACCTTCTGAATCTGTAAGCTTAGGTATTCGGAATTTGGGAAGTTTTTAGTCATATTTTTTCAAATACCTTTACAGCCCCAAGATCATTCATTCTTTGTTTTGGGAGGGAGGGGCATTCATCTGCTGTATTATTCAGGCTGAGTAAATTCCTCTGCTCTGATCTCAAGTTTCTTGGTTCCATCCTCCTTTAACTTCACATTACTAGAGTGTCTATCCAGTGAGCTTTCTATTTCGCTCATATTTTTCAGTTCTTTAATTTCCATTTTGTTGTTTTTAATCATGTCTAGATTAGATATTAGCAAATCACACTCCTAAAATTTTCTATTTTTCTTCACTTGGGAATTTTTAATAAGTTGTTAAAAACATGGAGCTTTTGGGGCACCTGGGTGGCTCAGTGGGTTAAAGCCTCTGCCTTCGGCTTGGGTCGTGATCTCAGGGTCCTGGGATTGAGCCCCGCATCGGGCTCTCTGCTCAGCGGGGAGCCTGCTTCCCTTCCTCTCTCTCTGCCTGCCTCTCTGCCTACTTGTGATCTCTGTCTGTCAAATAAATAAATAACACCTTTAAAAAAAAAAAAACCCAACATGGAGCTTTAAAGTTTATGTCAGATGGTTTCAACATCTGAGTCATCTCAGCACTGGTATCAGGTGAGAGTCTCTTCCCACTCAAGCTATGCTTTTCCTGGTTCCTGGTACAGTAAGTGATTTTGGGTTGTATTTTGGACATTCTTGATACTATGTTAAAAAACTCTGGATCCTATTTACATCAGGAAGTCTCTGTTTAGGTTCAACATGCAGGTTATTGCCTACTTTTCTGAGCTGTATCCCAAAGAGAATTCAGTTTTCTGATCTCTTGCTTCATTCCTCTGTTTGAATTCCCACTGAATTCTGTTGTAGTCACCTTGGGAATGGAAGGTGTTTCCATGGGCCCCTGGGTGAAGGAGGCTGGACTCACAATAGAGAGAGCACTTTGCCTGGCCTATTCTTTAGCTATCTAGTTCCAGTGGGTATCCTCTTCTGTAACTGCTGGTGCCTCTGTGGCAGGGAAGTGAGGCATCCCCTTTCCCAATCCTCTCTGCCCAGAGAAAGGATTTCTTCTTTCTTTTTCTTACCTCCTCCTCCTCCTTCTTCTTCTTCTCCTTCTCCTTCTCCTTCTCCTTCTCCTTCTCCTTCTTCCTCTTCCTCTTCCTCTTCTCCCTCTCCCTCTCCCTCTCCCTCTCCCTCTCCCTCTCCCTCTCCCTCTCCCTCTCCTTCTCCTTCTCCTTCTCCTTCTTCTTCTTCGTTTGTTTATTTTCTATGCCCATTAGCAGTTTCAGTTCAGCCTTCCCCAATGCCCACTCTAAGATATATGATATATGAGAAGCAAATCTAGGAAATTATCTGTGGTGTTGTTCTTCTAGTCTTGAGGTTTCCTGCCAGGGCAACTTTTTCCCATGCTTTCAGTCCTTTTATGACTGTCTATAAAATTATTTCTAGAGTACTTAGCTATATTTTAGAGAGGAGGAACAGGAAAAATTCAATCTTTTTTTTTAAGATTTTAATTTTTTTATTTGACAGAGAGACACTGTGAGAGAAGGAACACAAGCAGGAGGAGTGGGAGAGGGAGAAGCAGGCTTCCTGCTGAGCAGAGAGCACAATGTGGGGCCTGATCCCAGGACTCTGTGATCATGATCTGAGCTAAAGGCAGATGCTTAACCGACTGAGTCACCCAGGTGTCCCAATCTATGACATCTTAATTTCTGAAATACTTCTTACAATTTGTAATACATTCTCCTATCTTCTTAGCTGTTTTTTACCAAAGCCCTATAGGGTTTGCTCTTGGGAAGGTGTAACTCTATTCATGAAGTAAAATTCAAAAGGGCCAGATCTACTGTAAATATACCTAACTTCTAGGAAGCAAACTGTTAAGGAATAAGTTTTTACTGTAAAATGAAACAACGCAAAACTTAAGAGCTTAAAAAAAAAATCTAGCTAGCTCATGAGTGTGTGGGTGAACTGGGCCATTCTGAAGTACGGCACCTTGGCTGGCCTCTACTGCACCTGCTAATGTGTCTCTGGTCATTCTTTGTGTTTAGAATGGCTTCCCTCACATGTCTTGTAGGTGTTGGTTGTTTGCTGGAATGATGGAGATTATAAGGTCACATACCTTCTTTCGCCAGGCTAGCTCATCTTTCTTTCATGGAAGTGGAAGAATTCCAAGCAGAACAGGAAAAGGTAAGCATCAGGGAAAGTACTTTTCAAGTCTCTGTTTGCCTCATGCTTGATACTGCCCCACTGATCAAAGCAAGTCATGAGACCAAGCTCAAAGTCAGTGGAGGAGCTCATTCCTAAATGGTGCAGATGTAGGGAAAGGAAGAAAGTATGGCTACCAAATAATCTACCACAACCAAGATCTGACCTGTATGCAGCCACAAGTTAGCTCCTATTTGCATTACTTTTACAATTTATAATGCCTATCATGTCTATTATCTCATTTGTTTCTCATAATTATCTCATGCTTGCTATGTGGAAGGCATAACTGTCCTCCTTGATATAAAATTCAACGTTTACAGCTAGCCCAAATATAACTAACATGTTGACAGCTGAACAAACAAAAGAATAAAGATTTGATATACACTATAATAGGGCATCTTCCAGGTTCTACAAAATGTTAAGTATAATGTAAGACCTGATGTTTTTTTTCTGTTTTTAAAATAGATTTTATTTATTTATTTGACAGAATCACGAGTAGGCAGAGAGGCAGGCAGAGAGAGCGGGGGGGGAAGCAGGCTCCCCGCCAAGCAGAGAGCCCAATGCGGTGCTCGATGCGGGGCTCGATCCCAGGACCCCAGAAACATGACCTGAGCAGAAGGCAGAGACTTTAACCCACTGAGCCACCCAGGCGCCCCTGATGTTTTTATTCTTTCTTATCTCTTTCAAGCTATAATGGGATCTGCTTAGTTCTTTTATTGTAGGTTTTGTTGAAAAATTCCATGTCTATCTTAATCACATTTTCCATGAGTTTATAAATGAGGAATATATCCTCTGTGCAGATGGAAATAATTCTTACCTGCAGTCTATTCTTATATGTGGCTCTTAAATTTACTGATCATATTTATTGTGAGATGCAAAACCACTGAAACTATCATTATGTCCTCTTTGAAGGGAAGTTATTACTATATGCTTAAATGTTTTGATTTATTATAGTTTATGTGGAAGGTAGGAGAACACTGTCTTCTGTTTTGGTATTGATATTATTATCTGTATTTTATTCTATTAAAAATACTCTTTTGAATGTTTTCGGTCTTTGGAATCATTAATCCAATAATCTCAATTCAAATAGGTTACTTCTAGCTCTTCTCCAGAGTTAAAAGTAATCACTCAACATCCATTGTTTCACAAAAATTATTTAGATTCCTTCTTAAATATAAGAAGTATGTGCAGTAATGGAGGCATATAGCCTGTTTCTAAGCTCTCTGCGATATCCTTGAGAGTTCTTTTTTCAGCTTATCTGCATCAGCTTATAACTCCTTCAGAAGAGCTGAGTATCATTTGCAAACTTGCATATTCCATTTTGCACATACTCTTTTAGATCAATTATTATGTGAGAAGCTGAACTACTTTATTAAAATATGAAACAAGTCTAGACACAGCATATAGTCCCAGGTACCCTCCTGCAAACAATTCTCTACCCACAAAATTAATAAGCTATCCTTTTTCTCTGTTTGCTTGTGTTTTTTTTTTTTTCTATTGCATAGGAGTGTATCCATGAAAATGCCTCCCTTCTAATATTTAGTGTCAGAGCGGAGGGAAACAGTGTTTTGCGAAGGTATAAGAGAGTTTAATACATTACTAAGGGCTTGCAAAACTCGGTCTTTGACAGCTATCGCTTTCCTTGGTCTATACATTTATTTCTCCTATTGGAGAACCCAAGTGAGGAAGGATTTATACTATTTAACCTTAGAGTAACAATTTGACATGTTTTCTCCCCACCCCCTTCCTATGTAGGTTATGCTTCCTTAAGTGTGCAATGAACCACTCTATCTTATATATTGCACCAATCAGTTAGGCATGCAAGTGAGTTACTGGTCTGAAATTCTAAATCTTTCCATGGTTCTTCTTTATAGGTGGTGTCAAAACAAAAGCAAATTCAAAATAAATAAAGCCACCACTCTCATTTACAATGTTAGTGCTTAGGACAGGAAACAACAGGCACAAATACAGCAGTACATTCTAATATCCTCTTTCTCAAACATAGTGACAGTGACACCACCACTGTCAAACTAGCCGCATCTCACCGGCTAAACGAAGCAGAAGAGGAAGAAACTTCCTCTTGCAATGATTACCTCCTTTCTCAGGAATCTTTGTTGATGCCAGTGGTCTTCACCTGAGAGAGAATGTGCCACAGCTGGGACATTCTGGCAACAGGAGGAGACATCTTTGGTTTTCACAACTTTCATGTGGTGGTAGCTACTGTTATCTAATTGATCGGGGTCAGAGAAGCTACTAGACATGCTACACTGCACAGTCAGCCCCTTACAACAAAGTACCTGGCCCAAAATGTCAGTATTGCCAGGAATGAGAAACACCGGTTTTATACTATCTTCTTTCACATATTTTCACTCCTTTGATTGGTAACTTCTCTCTAGTGTTGCTAAATGTTCACCATGATCACAAAGCCTGATGTTTGTTTTGATAAGCATTCTGTTGTGCATATGATTTCACAACATATACAGAACACATTTTTTATAACATATCCATATGAAATATAGGATTTGATTTTATCTTAACTTTGATCTGATTATTGCACCTAAACAAGCACTGTCTTATAGTATATTATCTTTGGACAACTCCCACTGACTCCTGGCTTCCCCTAAAGCTAAAACACTGCTCATCACACCTAATCGAATTCCAACACTTTTTAGTAGTCTACAGTCAGGATAAATCTGATTCTGAAATTATCCCTCTGAACGTTCAGTGTTTCATGGTGGGCATCACACTTGGAATCCACACTCCCTTCTTGAGCTGCATAATACAGTAGAGAGACAGATCCAACCAGAATAGCACAGTTTCAAAGCAAATAATTATTTCCAAGAAAATCTGACCAAGGTAAAATAATTGAGACACAGAAATGATCGGATGTCACTTGGTCCACTGTTTTAATTCATTTAGACTAAATTTAATTTCTTTCAAGCTAAAGCATATGAGGAAATGCTAATTTGCATGGGTGCTTTAGCAGTAATATTCATTAAGACTATTATAGTTCATTGCAATGTCAAAAGATACTTTTTTTTTCTTTTACAAGCTGATATGTATTAATGAGAAACTTACTGACCCTCCTTTTTCCTGTGTGTGACCCATGGAACAAAAAAATCATTAGGATAAAATCAGCAATTTCACAGTTCCTGTTCTCTGTCAAACAACTACACACTTACAAATTCTTCAAGTTTGATTCATTAGGTGAATTTTTCGTATGTAAGGCTAATATGCTATGACGTTTAGCTCTCAGTAAATTTAATCACTGTACCATTATGTGTGCTTTAATTTCACTTTACAAGAGGCATATGTGCTTCAAAATATAGTGCCACATGAGCATAGAATCAGAAAATTTTAGTGCTTGAGATCATTTAGTATCAACCTTGTCATTTCACAGAGTAGAAACTGAGGCATATAATGAATGCCAGATGGCAAATTAATGAATCAGACTGTGAATTGTCAGTTCTTAGCTTACTGTTAAATTCTCTTTGTGCTTCCATTTTGCTCCTGTTGTATGATTTCAATATTAAATTCAAGCTTGATTTTATAACACGATTATTCTTTTCTTACCAAGAACTTTCAAATATCCATTTCACATTACAAATTATAGACGGTAACTAAATATTCTCACTAGTAATAATTTAAGTGAAAGATTTTATTTAAATGATGGATTATTTTATACAAATCATTTTTTTATAGTATCAAAAGTATCTCAAGAATAATTGTAGTCTTTTACTTTTAGAACAGGTCTTTTATCTACTATCTTGTTAAGCAAAGGAATAATGAACATATCATAGATTTTCTTTAAAAATTTCTACTACCTATTTTCACAACTTTGGGTAAGTCACTAAACCTCATTTTTCTTACTATGAAACAATAAAAACATTTGATTGCTCATGAACTTCACAGGTAGTATTAATAAAATAAGATAAAGTAAATGAGATCACCTTTATAAACGACAAACATCAGATTTATAGAAGTTAATATCATCATATTATTAAAAATTTTTTTGCTCAATTTTTTTTGGTAAAAAACTAAAGGTTTTACCAAAACTCAATGTGGTCATGGCTCTATTATTCTATTTCTTTTCCCATTTCTTACTTTTGTTATTTGGACAACTATAACTAATATACCCTGACATATATCAATACATGAAAAAGTTGATAGCAGTTGATTAAAGCTTACACAAGGTTAAAAAAATAGACTATTTTTAGAGTATTTTTAGGTTCACAGAAAAGCTGAGGATGTACAGGGAGTTTTCATATCCCCTCGTCCCCACACAGGCACAGGGTGTCCTACTGTCAACATTCCCCAACAGAATGGTACATTTATTATAATCAGTGAACCTATGTTGATATGTCATTATCATTCGAAGTCCATAATTTACATTAGGGTTCATTCTTGATGTGCAATCTATGGGTTTTGATAAATATGTATCAACATGTACCCATCATTAAAGTATCGTATAAAAATAGTTTCACTGTCCAAAAATTCTCTGTGCTTCCTTGTTCCTAACCCCTGACAACCACTGATCTCAATCCCTCTCCAACATTTTGGGTCACTAGTAGTAATATCATATAGTTGGAATGCTACATTTGTAGCCCTTTTATACTGCCTTCTTTCACTTAGAAATTTGCATTTAGGGTTCCTCTTTGTCTTTTCATGTCTTGATGGCTCATCTCTTTTTTATCATTGACTAATATTTTATTGTCTGAATGTACATGTACCATAGTTTATTTATCCATTCCCTTACTGAAGGACACATTGGTTGCATACAATTTTTGGCAATTATGAATAAAGCTGCAATAAACATACATACGTATGGTTTCTGTGTACCTAAGTTTTCAGCAGTTTTAAATAAATAATCAAGCAGTAGGACTGCCGGATTGCAGGTAAGAATATACCTAGTTTTATTTAAGAAAAAAAAAAAAGATGCCAAACTGTTTTCCAAAGTAACTATACCATTTTGCATGTTATGATTTCCTAGAAGCAGTAATTTCTTGTTACTGCACATCATCATGCGCATCCATGTTGTCAGTGTCTGGATTTTGACCATTCTATAGATGTATAGTGATTTTGTGGTTTAATTTGCAATTCCCTGATGACATATGATATGGAGCATCACACACTTATTTGTCATGTGCATATCCACTTTGGTAAAGTATCTGTTAAGGTCTCTGTGCCATGTTTTAATCGGATTGTTTGTCTTATTGTTGAGGTTTAAGAATCCTTGTATTTTGGTTAGCCGTACTTTACCAGATTGTCTTTTGCAAATATTTTCTCTCAATGTGTAGCTTATCTTTTTATTCTGTTGTCATTGTCTTTCACAGAGCAGCTTTTAATTTTAATGAAGTCTAGCTTATTAGTTTAGTGATGAGAGGGACATCCTTGCCTTGTAGCTGAAATTACTGGGAAAACATGAGTTTCTCATCATTTAGTATTATGTTAGCTGTAGGTATTTTTGTAAATATTCCTTACCAAGTTGAAGAAGTTTCCCTCAATTCCTACTTCACTGAGCATTTTTACGATGAATGAGTGTTGGATTTTATCAAATGCTTTTCTGCATCTATTCGAGATGATTATGTGATTATTCTCTTTTAGTCTATTACTATGATGAATTACATTTATTATCAAAGGCTCATATATATAATTTCAAAGGTTGAACCAAACTTACAAACCTGGGATAAATCTCAATTGCTTGTAGTGAATGACTGCCTTTCTACTTTGTTGAATTTGCTTTTCTAATATTTTCTTGAAGATTTCTGCATATATGTTCGATACTGGTCTGTAGCTAGTGTTTCTTATAATGTCATTGTCCACTTTGGGTATCAGAGTAATACTGGACTCAAAGAATGATTAAGAAGCATTCCTCTGCTTCCATCTTCTGGAAAAGATCCTAGAAAAATAGTATAATATATTTCTTAAATATTTGGTTGAATTTACCAATGAACTCATCTGGGCCTGGCACTTTGTTTTGGATGTCATTAATTACTGATTCTACTTATTTAACAGTTACAGGCCTATTCATGTTGTCTATTTCTTCTTGTGTAAGTTTTAGCAGTTTGTATGCTGCAAGGAATTGGTCCACCTCATCCAAACTATCAGATCTGTGGGCACAGAGCTGTTCATAGTATTCCTCTATTATATATTTTCCATCAAAATTTTAGGAAGGTCACCTCTTTCATTTCTGATACTAGTAATTTGTTTTCTCTCCATTTTGCTTAGTTACCCTGGCTAGAGAGTTACCAATTTTGCTGATCTTTCCAAAGACCCAGCTTTTGGTTTTATTAATTTTCTCTATTGATTTCCTATTTTCAATTTCATTGATTTCTGCTTTAATTTTTATTTCTTTTCTTCTGCTTACTTTGGATTTCACTTGCTATTCTTTTTCTAATTCCTTAAAATAGAAGCTTAGATTATTAATTTTAGAGTTTTCTTTTTCTCTAATACATGCATTCGGTGCTAGAAATTTGTGTATCCCACAGATTTTATAATTTGTATTTTCATTTTTACTTAGTTCAAAATATTTTTAAAATTTTCTCTAGAGATTATTTCTTTGACTGATGCATTATTTAACTTCCAAAGACTTTGGAATTTTTGAAATTTTGATTTATAGTTTAATTCCATTGTGATCGAAGAGTGCATATTGCATGATTTTCATTCCTTTAAATTTGTTGGTTTTTTTCTGGGCCAGAATGTTGTTTATCTTGACATATGTTCTATGTGAGGTTGAGGAGAATGTGTATTCTGCTGTTGCTGGATAAAGTTATCTATAGATGTCCATTTTAACCAGTTGATTGATGGTATTGTTAAATTCAACTATGTCTTTACTGATTTTCTGCCTACTAGATCTATTAATTTCTGACAGGGAGGTGTTGAAGTTTCCAACTATAATAGTGGATGCATCTATTCCTCCTTGCAGTTCTATCAGTTTTTACTTCACATAATTTGGTACTCTGTTGTTAGGCACATAGGCATTAATGATTCTTATGCTTTCTTAAAGAAATGATCCATTTATCACCATGTAATGTTCGTTCTTTCCTTTTTTCTTTATTATATTTAAAAATCCTTTTATTATTCTTTTTTATCAAATGGTCCCAGGAATAGTGAACGAGGGCAGGGAGGAGAGGGAAAGTGAGTATTTAGCCCCACCCCATCCACCATTTTCCCTCTTATATACTTATAAAATATACAAAAGTCTGGGCAGCCTGGGGGAGAAGGGAAACTCACTCAGCAGGGTGGGGGGAACCAAGGGTCCTTGTCCCCTCAGGAACTAGGCTCCTCTGCCTGTCAGGGAAGGCCCCTTTCAAGAAGCTTGTTCTGTCTACTCCAAAGGCTTCAGCCTCCAGCACAGGGCATCTGGTGTGGAGGAGTGTCGGTAGAGGCTGATGTGCTGGGTGCAGAAGACTCCACTTAAGGATAAGATAGGGCCTTGAGACAAGAATTGAGGTAAGACAAAGACCTTCCAGCTGGGGGATTATGTGATGTCCCAGGTCCCCCTGCTCAGTTTATGATAATCCTGGAATGGCTTTAGTCCCACTGGGTGCAGGTATGCTTGCCTCCAGCTAGGGGGGAAGGGTCTAGCAGGTCAAAGTAGCACCCAAGTAGCAGGAGCAGGTGAGGGCCACACAGCTAGGCTGGGGAATATAGAGCTGGGCCCACAGGTAACAAAGAAAGGGGTGGTGGGACAGGAGGTATTGCTGGTAGCAGAGAGCCAAAGTTCACCACAGGCAGCTGTGAATCCACCATCAGTACAAGCACCTGCTATATATAATGCCTTTTATTATCCTTGACAATTTTCCTTGCTCTGAAGTTTTCTCTAAAATTAATATAGGCACTCCAAGTTTCTTTTGGCTAATAAATGTTAGCATAGTATAGTTTTCTCCATTCCCATATGTTTTTATATTTAAAGTGGGTTTCTTATAGACAATGCATTTTGAGTCCTTTTGTTTAATCCACTCCAAAAATCTCAGTCTTTGAGTTGGTGTATTTAGACTGCAGACATTTAGCATGATTACTGATAAACTTGGATTAATATCTCATATTGTTTTCCGTTTTCTTTTTGTTGCCTGTTCTATTTTTGTCTTTACTTTTTTCCTGCTTTTTGTGATTTTAACTGATCATTTTATATGATTTCATTTTCTCACCTGTCTCTCAATTTTACTTCTTTTTAGATTTTTTTTTTTAAATTTATGTGTCAGAGAGAGAGAGGACAAGCAGGGGGAGTGGCAGGCAGAGGGTGAAGCAGGCTCCCCATTACTGCTGTTATCATGAACAAACTCTGATCTGTTAGCTCAATTAAGAATAAAGAAAAGAGAGGGAGGGGAAGATGGCAACAGAGTAGAGTGACCCTAGCCTAACCTCATTCCATGAATACAAGTAGATAACTATCAAATCATTCTAAATATCCCAGAAATCAATTGAGAATTGGCAGAAAAAACTCCACACGTCATGGTACAGAAGAGGTCACAATGAAGAAGGTAGGATATTCAGAGACACAGCTTGGGAGAGAAACAAATCATGGCTTCTGTGGTGGGAAAGGAACTAGGGTTATGGAGAAGGAAAAGAGACAGGCTAGCACACAGGGGAGTACATGGGGAAAAGAAATCTTCATAACAATTGACTTGGAAAGTGTGACAGCCTGAATTTGTGAGTTCTTATAACCAGCAAAGCTTAAAAAACCAGGAGTTTTAAAGGTCAGTGTACTTGGCTCTGAGAGGACTTGGAGGACATTAGGGCCACTCTTGGAGAAAAGTCAGGGCAAAGAGCCTGCAGACATATAGTATAGAAACAGCAATATGAAGCATACCTGAGGCACATGGTGGGGAGATTATTTGCTCATCTCAGAGTGTATCCCAGAGAGGCATCATTCACAGAGAGATGCCTCCAGAAACAAAGGAACTGGCTGGCACCATTTCCCTTCCCTGTCTCTCAGCATAAGACCAGGGCCACCTGCAGGAACCAGCACAGCACAGACATTTACAAACTAACCTGCTTACCCAAGCCCTGTCCCTGCCATGCCCCATCCCTTCTACTCTTGTGCTTCAGAAAAGCTGCATTTTCCAGTCAAGTTTGCTTTAGTCCCAGTGCAATAGGTCCTCTCCACCAGAAGACTGGCCCCAACCCCTGCCAACTGCATGTCTCCTGACCTGGGAGTTTTGTGAGGTTTTGGTTCTGGTGGCAGCAATGAAAAGGTCTCATTTCACAAGCAGAAGAGAATATATTTAGTTAAAATGAGCCACATTCAGGCCAGTGACTAAACACTGCCCATAACAGGCAAAGAGAGTCTCTGCAGATGACTGGCTTGAAGGATAAAGTGGCCAGGACACAAGATGCACATGCAACACACATTGAAGACATTCCTGGAAGCATGAGACCCTGAAGAACAGGGGAAGTCACACTGCATAGCACTACAGGACCTCTTCTTCATCAAGCCACTACCCACAAGAATAGGAGACATAGCTGACTTTTCTAACACAGAGAAAAAAAGCATAGAGACCTAGACAAAATGAGAAGACAGAGGAATATTTCCAAATGGAAGAACAGGACAAGGCCATAGTTGGAGATCTAAGCAAAACAGATATAAGTAAAATGTGCGATGGAGAATTGAAAGTGATGATTGTAATACTCCCCGCTGGACTTGAGAAAAGAGTGGAGGACATCAGTGAGACCATTAACATAGAGAAAAGGAATAACATAGCAGAGATAAAGGGCTTAATTAATGAAACAAGAAATAAACTTGATGGAATGAATAGCAGGCTGGATGAAGCAGAGGAATGTATTTATGGCCTAGAAGACAGAGTAATGGAAAGTAATCAAGTTGAACAAAAAAGAAAAAAAGAATTATGCAAAATGAGAACAGATTTAGGGAACTCAGTTACTCTATCAAATGTAGCAACATCTGTATTATAGGAGTCCCAGAAGAAGAAAGAGAAGAGGGGGCAGAGAATTTAGTTGAAGAAATAATAGCTGAAAACTTCTCTAATCGGGGAAGCAAGCAGACATCCAGATGCATGAGGCACAGAAAAACCCCAAACAAATCAACAAAAGAAGATAGACAGCAAGATGTACTATAATTAAATTTGCAAAATATAGTGATAAAAATATTAAAAGCAGCAAGACAAAGATAGTTACATACAAAGGAAATCCCATAAGGCTATCAGTGGACTTTTCAGCAGCAACTTTCTAAGCCAGATAGGAGTGACATAATATATTCAAAGTGCTGAATGTAAAAAATCTCAACCAAGAATATGCTACTCAGCAAGGTGATCATTCAGAACAGAAAGAGAGAAAAAGTGTCTCTCAGACAAACAAAAACTCAAGGAGTTCATAACAACTGATCAGCCCTGTAAGAAATATTAAAGTAGATGCTTTTGAGTAGAAAAGAAAGACCAAAGTAACTGTATAAAGGTAGGAAAAACAAAGGCAGTAAAAATGAATATTCCTGTAAAAAATAAGTCAAAGAACTCACAAAATAAAAGCATGCAAAATTTGACAGTGTATTCTTAAAACATGGGAAGGAGAAGAGTCAAGAATGGGTTTAAACTTAACCATCAACTTAATATAGACTGCTACATGCAGAAAACATATACAAACCTAATGGTAACCACAAATCAAAAACCACTAATAAATATGCAAAAAAAAGAGAAATCCAAATATATCACTAAAGAAAACAAGAAAACTATGAAAGTAAGAAAGACAACAAAGGATCAGAGAAAACCTTCAGAAACAATCACAAAACAAGTAATAAAATGACAATAAATATATAACTATCAATAATTACTTTAAAGAGAAGAAAAACAAGAAACAGACCCTTAACTACAGAGAGAAAGTCTTCATTACCAGAGGAGAGGTGGGTGGAGAGAGAAATGAAATAGGTAACGGGATTAAGAAGTGCACTTGTCATGATAAGCACCAGGTGATTAAAATAAAACCTTGAAATAAAGAAATAAATACATAAATAAAGGAAGAAAAAGAGTTTTTATTTTACATGTGCTCATTTTTTCTCTAGTGCTCTTTATATAGATCCAAATTTTTTACCTATATCATTTTCCTTCCCTCTGAAACACTTCTTTTAACATTTCTCTTTCTTTTTTTTTTTTTACAGATTTTATTTATTTATTTGATAGACATTTGACAGAGATCACAAGTAGGCAGAGAGGCAGGCAGAAAAAGAGTGAGAGGAAGGGAAGCAGGCTCCCTACTGAGCAGAGAGCCCGATGTGGGGCTCGATCCCCGGACCCTGGGATCATGACCTGAGCTGAAGGCAGAGGCTTTAACCCACTGAACCACCCAGGTGCCCCTCTTTTAACATTTCTTGCAAAGCAGGTCTACTTGCAATAAATTCCCTCAATTTTTGCTTATCTGAGAAAGTCTACTTCTCTTTCACTTTTGTAGGATAATTTTATTGGATGCACAGTTCTAGATTGGTCGTTTCTTTTGACATCTCAATGCTAAATGCTTTACATCACTTTCTTTCTTGCATGGTTTCTAAGAAGTTACATTTAATTTTTTTTAAAGAGTTTATTTATTTATTTGACAGAAATCACAAGTAGGCAGAAAGACAGACAGAGAAAGAGAGGGAAGCAGGCTCCCTGCCAAGCAGAGAGCCCGATGCGGGGCTCAATCCCAGGACCCTGGGACCATGACCTGAGCCGAAGGCAGAGGCTTTAACCCACTGAGCCACCCAGGTGCCCTGATTTTTATTTTTGCTCCTTCATAGGTAACCAAATTTCTCTGACTTCTCCTAAGATTTTTTTCTCAATCTTCAATCTCTGCAGGTTTACAATTGATGAATTTGAATAATTTCAGCAGGCTCTGGTACATAGAGGCTGTCACTGTTTAGAAGCTGACCCTGGGATGGTTAGAGCATATAACAGTGGCCCAGATTGTGAGAAACAATAAAGAAGGAGGTTGGGATATGGCCTCTGGATTGATTGTTTTCCATGTGAAAAAGCAGTGTTTACAGATGAATTATTTACTATTTCTAGGAGTTAGTTAATCCTGAGAGAGGCAATCCCTCCAGAGGCAGCAAGGCCAAAGATGTCAAAGCATCAGAAATACAGAAAATATGTACCACATCTTCTTTATCCATTCATCTGTTGAAGGGTATCTCGGTTCCTTACACAATGGACTATTACTCGGCCATCAGAAATGATGACTACCCACCATTTGCATTGGCATGGGTGGAACTGGAGGGGATTATGTTAAGTGAAGTAAGTCAAACAGAGAAAGACAAATATCATACGGTTTCACTCATATGTGGAACATAAGCAACAGCTTATGGAGGACCATAGGGGAAGGGAGGGAAATTCAAAGGGAGAGAAATCAGAGAGGGAGATGAACTATGAGAAACTATGGACCCCGAGAAAAAATCTGGGGGTTTCAGAGGGGAGAAGGACAGGGGGAGGGTGTAACAGGGTGATGGGTATTGAGGAGGGCATGTGCTGTGATGAGCACTGGGTATCATACTTAACTAATGAATCACTGAACACTGCATCAAGGACTAATTATGTACTGAACAGTGGTTAACTGAACATAAAAAGAAAAAGAATATAATTTTTTTTGTTTTTTTTAAAGAAAAAGAAATACAGAAAATACACATGGTTACTATACCTCCTTTGGTCTTCATTTTTTTCTAATTAAATAATTGTAAGGGTTTTTTTTTTTTTAAATTATTGTTCCATTTACTCCTTCCCCTCAATGATTTAGAAACTACATGTTCTATGTCTACTCCTTGGTGGTTACCTTGACCACATTCATCATACTTCTTAATAAAAATCTAAACCAAACATCTTAATTACCTCCTGAACTTACACAGGATTCTGAGTTTTACCTTTGTGTTGATGCTTGTCTAACTTTTGTTCTCCTGATAGCTTGCACTGTTAATTTGTTATATACCTTTGCTGAATCTCAACCTTGCTGTTTGCTTGCTTATTGACTACTCTCCATTTCTAGTTTCAGCTTTGTCTAAGACACAGTGAGCCCTGATATAAATTAGAGACTATAAAGGATTCAACTTTTTTGCAGGAGGAAGATCTTCCTCAGTAACTAAGACACTTTACTGTTGATGTCCAACCTGTTATAACTTACAAATCCCTTCTGGCTAAAAGAGCAAGCGTCACTACAGTGAGTTATTTCTTAATCCAGAAAATCAACAATTGCTGACAAAGGGCTATGTCAAGAGCACAGAAGTGGCAGTGATGAGACTCTATGGCATACTTCCAGTAGCACAGTCAAGAAGGAGCTCAAGACTTCAAATCTTGACAATTTTCCCACTTTCCCCTACCTCTTTCCCTCTCACTTTCTGCTTTGAGATAATCACGACTTTCTGCCATTCTTCTCAACTATGTCAGTCACAAATAGAAGCCTAGCACTCCCACATTTTTCTTATCTCTTTTCCCATGATCGCAATGCTGCTTTGCGCATCCCACTTTCTGACCACATCTTCCACCCATTCCTCACTTCTGGAACCTTAAGATAAATCATGAGCAAAATCTCCTGTATCTCCAATGCCTTTCAGAACATTTGCTTTTTTACTCCCTTCTTCAAAGTGAGCCTGGCTACCTATGCCCCCAGGGTCCTGCTTCCCATGAGCCTGATCAAGTAGTGTCTTCTTTTTTTCTTTCTATACTCTTCATTCTTGAGCTTAAAAGTAGAATGGATGTGCTTCTTGTTCTCACTGATTTTCCTTCTTTCCTCCCTAAACTCTCCAAATTTGAATATAAACCGTGAATTTTCCATAAGGACCTCCAACACCCACCCACACAACGGCATCTGTACTTGCTGTTCTTTCTGCCCACTTATTCACATGACTTGGTCCCTCATTTCCTTCAGGTCTTTGATCAAATGCCATCTTTCCAGGAAGGCCTTTCTAGGTTAAACTTGACGGTCCCTTTCCCTTTTTCCTGGGTTTACTTTCCTTATTAACATTTACTACCATCCAATATATTATAAAATAGATTTTACATATTTATTTATTTTCTCTGCCAACTGACTAGAATATACCCTTCAAAAGGGTAGAAATGTTTGATGTTTCAAGAAAATCCCCTGAACTCCCAGTACCTAGCATAGTGACTGGAGCATAGAAGGTACTCAATACAGATATTCAAATGTGTGACTGAATGAAAAGCAGAGTGTTTATCTAGTTGTCACTAGGGGCAAAGACTTGAACTTTAGGGAGTCATTTACTTCTTTTCCTTGAATTATGTCATTACTAGCTTAAATTCAAGTCTTTCCATGTTGTTGGGTTTCTATATCAGAGATCTATTTCTGTTTCTTTTTAATTTTAATGTCTAGATCCAAATCACCCTGTTAATACCACCTCTTTACTGCCTCAATTTAATTTTCCCAGCAAACCTCAAAGAAAAAAAAAAAATAATTCCCACAATTCTCTTCCTTCTAAAGAAAGGAAGACCACAAGGCAAACCTCCCTCCTAATTTCCAGGTTTGTGACAGTCTAAGAACCTATACTCAAGATGTAACAGTGATAAGAATAGAACATATGTGTTTTATTTTTGCTCTTGAGAAACTGAGCAGAACTAGTCAGGATGAATTGCTTCTGAGTGCAAATGAGTTTTGTCAAAAATTAATTGTACTATTAACATTTTAAAATCTAATATTTATATTAAATTTGACTCTTCAATTAGGTTCTGCAGTCTGGTACATGTTAAACAAATCCCACATTTTAAAAAGATATAATGAAAATAATTTGCATAAGATTGTTGTTAGAAAAATAATTATATTTCAACATACTCAAAGCAAATGTAGAACCTGTTTTTAGATACATTTCCTTTTCTCTTTGCCCATTCTGTGAACAACTCTGGTAGTACAGGAGATTTGAACATTATTTCTTCTAGCACAAATATTTTGGGTCAGATGAAGTATCCATTTATGTATTTCTATTGTTCAACATTGAATGGTTTAGGGACTTATTAGTGGAACAAAATAGTTTCATATGTTGGAGAGAAAATATCTGAGACATGACATTCAATGCTGGGAACCATAATTTAAGAGAAACACTGTCAAAATAGGATATGTCCTTTAGTATGGCATATGGTTAAATGAACAGCTTCTACTATATTCAGAATGACCTGACTCAAGCTGTACTTCCAATTTTTGCTCTATTTGCAATTTGGGGTTTAGTGATACAAACCCTCTCAGTCTCAGAAAACTTAAATTCATAAAATGTAGACAAAAAAGAGAACCTAATTTATCTGGTTGTTGTAATAATTAAATGAGAAAATATATGTAAATGAGTAAATGTAAACACAACGTGGCACATTGCTTAGTAAATGTTACTCATTATTATTATTATTTTCTGGACAGGAAGTACATGTAAAACTACACTATGAAGTGATTAAAATAATTATATGCTTGAAAAATCAGGGGAAGCATGATAGTGGTCTTCACACGTTCCAAAGGCTGTCTTGTAAGAGATGAATTATACTTATTCTGTGTGGTTCCACAGGGTACAAGAAACAGTACTGCATAAAATTTAATTGGGAGAAATATGGAACCTAACATCTGGAACTGCCTTAAGTAGAAAAATGACTAGGTGTCCATGTCCAATCCCTGTCACCTGTGAATACATTGCATTATATGGGTAGGAATTTAGGTTGTGTATACAATTAAGGTTGCTAATCAGTTGACCCTGAAATGGGGCAGATATCCTGGACTTTCCAGAGGGTCTGGATATAATGGTCACATTCTCTAAGTGTGGAAGAGGGTGGTAGAAGGATCAGTGTGAGAATTATGTGATGTGACACAGACCTGACCACTACTGAGCTGGAAGGGATCACAAGCCAAGCAATACAGGTGGCTTCCAAAGTTCAACCAACACTTCAATATAAACCCAGTGATACCCAACACAGAGTATCAGACTTCCAGAACTATAGGATAATAAACCTGTGTTATTTAAGCCATCAAGTTTGTGTTAATTTGTTAAAGCAGCTACAGGGAACTAATAAAAAGAGCATACTAAAAACATGAACTATACAAAATAGAAGATAATGATTCCCCTAAAATTGGATGTTCAGAGACTGTTTATTATTTTGGGAAAGAAGTGCTCTAAAAAAGGATCCACACATGATATAGAGAGTTTGATTTTTAGGAAGCTGAATTTTGTTTAACAGAAGTACTGTAAGAAAACCAGAGTGATTTTTGATATATGGATTCAGCTGTTATGTTTTCTTGGTAAATCAAATGAAGCAATTACTGTTGATATGCAATGTGTCCTGGACATAAAAGTATTCACTCGGAATGTCTTCCAAACTGGTATCTGTCCTCAACCTTCTAAATGGGGTTAAATGCATCACTGTCAAGATGGAGAACTTATTTTTCAGTGACAGGTTAAAATGCCCCTGCCCTCTTATTTTCTTCTACTACCTTGAATTTTCAGTCTGTCTCTTATGCAACAATATAAATCATAAAAGTGCTTGTCTATTTGACTCTACTCCCATGTGTTTCCTGAATAAGTAACTAAGCAAGTACAGTTTTATCTCACCTTTCTCCTTTACCAAGCCCTTTTCTCCAAGTGATAGATGTCATATCTATTTCTTCAAAGGGGAAGCAGATAAGTTGTGACTTGGTGTGGAAGTATCTAACCTAGTTAACAGCAACACTTTCTATATTCATTGTCATGAGACAGATATATCAAGTTAAAACTAAGTACATTTTGGGTGCCTGGGTGGCTCAGTTGGTTGAGTAACTGTCTTCGGCTCAGGTCATGATCCCAGAGTCCCGGGATTGAGTCCCACATCGAGCTCCCAGTTCAAGGAGTCAGAGAAAGTCTGCTTCTTACTTCTCTCTCTGACCTTCTCCCCTTTCATACTCTCTCTGTCTCTCTCTCAAATAAATAAAATCTTAAAACAAACAAACAAACAAAAAACTAAGTACATTTTGCTGATGAGCAGATTTTTGGTTCACTGAAGAAATGAAAAAAATATACTATACTCAATATGGCAGAAGTTGTCAAAACTGGTATGTACATTTGCTAAAGAAAAGATGAAAGATTGTGAAGTTTGCAAAAAAAAAAAAAAGTCAGCAAAATCAATTCCTCTGTTTGTTGTTAGTTGAAAAGAGAGTAATGACATTTGAAAACCAACCAGTAGATTATAGAGAAACAGTCTAGCATTTTTATTTATTTTGTTGGATGACAGATAAAAGCATTAAATTAGCATCTTTAATTTTCATATATTATGTGTGCTTGTGGTCCAATCTGTCATGAAAATTATACTCCTTATCCTACTATTTACGACATGGTGGTGGCAGAGGAACAGGCTTCTGGTACCCAGTGAGGTGGTTCGCCTTTGGCTGAACACACTGGCTGCTCTGTGACAGTCTTTCATGTGGCTCTCCTTTCCCTGAATCTGGGCAGTTTGGCAGCGTTCAGCCCAACCTCATAATCTGTCACCTCCCTATGTATTTTTAGTTAGATTATTCCATCTAGTGGCTTTGAGTGGCTAGAAAATCTATGATTAATACTGGATCCTAAAAAGGCAACACTGAAGAATTCTACAATGTCCTGCAAAAAACACCCCTACTTCTTCCTCCTCCTCCTTCAACTACTGTTACTACTGGCAGGTACTACTACTACTACTACTACTACTACTACTACTACTACTACTGGCAGCTACCACTGATCAAGAATTTAAGAAGCACAAGCACTTTATGAAGTGCTTTAAATATCTCATTTAGGTTTTGCAAAACATGATAGTTTCCCCATTTTACAGATGAGGAAGTGGAGATGCAGAGAATTTTGATAACTTGCCTCCAACCACACACATACCTAGCTATATGGGCCAGCTGACTCCAAAGCATGGTAACTAAAAGTTGTATCTGTTTCTCTGTACCTTTAACTCTGTGTCCACTGTTAATACCTACTGTTTTCAATGAATTATTTCTCCAGAACAAAATGAGGTATTTCTGAGAAAGGTTTAGAAGGGGGTAATATAATCAATAATATCATGATGGATTAATTCTATTCTTTACTGAATGTACTCACATACTTCCTCTTCCTATATTTTTCTCCTTTCTTAGGAGGAATGTATGCACATACACAAAGACTTCCATAACTGAAAACCAAGAAAGCTTCTGTTTTAAACCAGATTTTACACTCAAAGGTCTAGATCAATAGATACAGGATAATGATACAGTTAAGAAAAAAAAAAGCAATTCAAGACTCAAGAAAAGAGGAAAATATCACTGGAGGGTTTTATTTCCAACTCTTTCTATTCTTTTCTATCACATCACCACTAAACAATTTTCCCTAAAATGGAGAGAGTGTCAGCCAGTCCACACTCTCAACCTAGTCGTACCTCCCACCTTCCTTGTTCTACTTAACATTCACTACCAAACCCATGTCTCAGGACCCTAATATAAATGCAATCTCTAGTAAATTGCTCCCAGTAACTTTCTTTTACACTTTTCAACATGATGTAGAACAGAGAGGTCTCTTCTCTTTAACTCCAGCATCTTTTATTTGATCACTTCCAAGTGGACCTTTTTTCTTTCTCAGATAGATAGAGCATATCAGCAGACCTCAGCTTCATAGAATTATTAAAACACTGACATCGGAATATGGTCGCATTAACAGTCCTCCAGTAGTTCACTAGGATAAACTGACTTCTGTGTTGCATTATCCCATTATTTATAGAGAGGCATTATTGAAAGCCTAAACTACTTGGCAAAGAGAATTATAATTTCAAGGAGAGCAGAGGTGACTGGGTTACTGACTAGATGAATGTTCCTACATACCTCTTAACATATTCTAAAGCATATTGTGCATAGATAGACCATCATTTCTGTTTTCCCACATAATCTTGCTCCCTGCTTCAATGGTCCTCAAGTCAAAGCCATTTACACCACAAATTTGTCATTTTTATTCCAGAATTTGGCTATATCTCTCTTTTTGTATTTTGATCTTGTTCCCATTTCTTTTGCTCCCTCGTTAGCATATAGAACAGCTTATATTCTGTTTTGCAGAATTGAACACAAAGAGGATATACTCGTCAATATGACTGGCTAGAAAATCTATGATTAAAAGTATGTTACTAAAAAAAAAAAAAAATAAAAGTATGTTACTCATTACCACGGAAAATCAAAGTGAGAACAATGCTTACTGACCCCTTTTGAAAACAATTTCTTGCTCATTGCTTTCTGTGATCTTTCTTAAAAACAAAGCTGTAAAATGCCACATTTCATAGAGATGGCAACACACAGTGCAATTTGTACTTATGCAAAAGGATCCCATTACTTATTTTTCTTTCAAATTAGTTTCTAAGAGTTTCTACCTGAAGGAGTGCTAACACTGATAATTATTTTAGGATGCGTTAGTTGGTATTTTACAGATCAAAACCTCCATATTCTTGGGTTGACAGATAGCTATCAATGCTGTTCATTTTCCCAAAGATAATGGTTGGAACACGTAAGCCACAAAATCAATAACATGACTGATTATTTGCCAGTGAAATCAATAAATATAACTCCTAATAAACGTGTCCATCATGAAGAAAAAACAATGTATTTGAAAGAATACTAGATTCATGCTGACATAGCAGAGTGACCTCTAGGAGCCCCTCAGGTTGTTTACCTGAAGACAGATTTGGTTCTAGATATATGGTCTCAAACTAATTCAACAAACTTAGGCACACAGAAACAAAATAGGTTCAAACATAAATAGGTCTCTTAGGGGTCCAGGGTTTGTCACAAAGCCTATGAAAAGCCTGGAACTCTTACTTCCTACCTACCCCAACAAAACATTAACATACTGGCATTAGAGTGTATTATTCATCTTAAACTGATGAGTGATATTAAATGTCACTGGGTTTAATCCTCTGATTCTTTGTTTTTCCTACTGTGATTTTGCCAAGTATTGTAAAATACTTCCAGAGATGGAAACTTAGCATCTTTCTAGGCACTCCAAAACAGAAAAAGACAGCAGAACTGGATTAAACAGTATAGGAGTTCAAAGATAGAGTAGTTCTGTAAGTGCCCCCAAGAGTTACTTCACAAAGAAATCATCACAGTTTAAGATAGAAGGGAATTATTTATGAGCTACAGTTTAAAATGGTATCTATAAAAATTGTTGACATTTATGATCATATTTGAGGGAACAAAGCATTAGTGTTCTAGGAGATTTTGCCATATATATCAGCTCCTCACTTGTTGATGGAATAAAAATGAAGCCTAATAATGTACTTTAAAAATCCAAACCAGGGGGGGCACCTGGGTGGCTCAGTGGTTGAGCCTCTGCCTTTGGCTCAGGTCCTGATCTCAGGGTCCTGGGATCGAGTCCTGCATCGGGCTCTCTGCTCTGCAGGGCGCCTGCTTCCTCCTCTCTCTCTCTCTGCTTGCCTCTCTGCCCACTTGTGATCTCTCTCTGTCAAATAAATAAAATCTAAAAAAAAAAAAAAAAAAAAATCCAAACCAGGGCTTATCATTGCAAAGCATCTGCTTGGTTAAGTAAGGTGAATAAAAGAGACATTATGTTTATGAATGAGCAAAATGGCATTAGACCTTTCAGATTGGGATCAAGAGGGTAAGAAAAAAACAAGGTAAAAAAATGTTCTTTTTAAGTGTACTGTCATGATCTAGGTTGAACTATCAACATTTTAGCCCTGATGTCGTTGGCATCAAAAGCTACTTGACGCATAATGAGGACAGTTGGATTGACCTACTGAGGAGGAAATGCAATATAAACCAGAGGCAAATCAGAACCTCAGCTCAACTTGGCGAGTAGCCTACTTCTCAAACTACCCATATCGTTTCCCAAGAAGCGCTCCGAGAACACTGATGATAGGGGTTAGATTTAGGAATCTCACCAGCCTGAGGATGAGTGCTTCTTAGGCCAGGTCACCAGAATTATATCTGTATGAATCCAAAGGGCACATAGCCAATCTACCTTTATAGAAGTAAATTTCAGTTTAATATAAGTACTATCTTTCTAATTAATGAAGCCATCAAAAGAATGAGTGGGCTACTTTAAGATATGAACGTGTGGTTTCTGGATATGTTAAAAAAAATTGCATGACTACTGTTACCAAAGAGTTAGCATGATTTTTAGGTGCTTTCTGATGGGCCTTTCCATCTCTGTAACTCTAGTCACTCGTTCATTCATTCATTCATTTTTTGTTTTTTTTTAAGATTTTTAAAAATTTATTTATTTGACAGAGATCACAAAGAGAGAGATGAGGAAGCAGGCTCCCTGCTGAGCAGAGAGCCTGATGTGGGGCTCAATTCCAGGACCCTGGGATCATGACCTGAGCTGAAGGCAGAGGCTTAATCCACTGAAACACCTAGACACCCCTCATTCATTCATTCTTGTAACAAAACTTGATTCCCTGATGTTGCCCCCAAATGACCTCCTTTCTGTTTTTATCGTATCATTAATGCGAAGTAAGTAGATATTGTGAAAATCTGTAAGGATTAAAGAAGTGGAAGGTAAGTAAGCATCCAATTTCATTTTTCAATGTACGGAATCTTAGAACAACCAATCTATTCAACTGATTAGCAAAAAAATAATTTTTTTTACTAATTCTTGGGTTTCGTATAGATAATACATTATGCTGATTAGCAATGTTTCACAGAATTTATTCATAGGTTTGTCACAGCTTGTTCCCTCACTTCATACAAGGCCCTTTTCAAATGTCATCATATTGGAAAAGCTTTCTTTTGTTTCCCTATGAAAAATGGCATTCTCACTCAATCACTCTCTCTACTCTAATCCTGCTTTATTTTTATTGACAAAATATATCACCTCATGATACTGTTGTTTATTTTCTGTCTCTATCCACTAGATTGTAAATTCCCTGAGAATAAGGATCCAGACTGTTTTGTTCACTCTTATCTTCCTATTGCTATGACAATATCTGGCACATAGTTGATGCTCAAAAACATATGTTAAATGGTTGAGCAAATAAATGGATGAATGAAAAAGTGAAAGTAACTGCCTGAATTAATAAATTACTTTGCATGAGTGAGTTTTGATTGCAAACAGGTACTACTTAAATATCATAAAGTAGTCAATATAAAACGAAGCTATTTTTGTTTACATTTGAATGCTAATTTACACTAATATAAGTAAACCAAAAATGACTAAGGGGATAAAAATATGTATTTTTAAGAATTTTAAGCCCCCATCATTAGAGTCTCATCTTCTTCATGTCTTAGAAGTGCAAATGAAACTAACCTGGAAGACAAACTTTAAAAATCTGTCTAAATTTCCAGGCATTCCAGTGAAATTGAAAGTTCTAGCTCAAGTCACACAAGACCCAGATTAAATTTAATGAGAGAGAGAGAGAGAAAGAGAGAGCGAGACTTTTGTAAGTAATTTCTACAATGGTTAATTCTCAAAGGCATTCCATTTCTCTATATGAATTCATGCTACATGACTGCTGCAGAGGATAGAGATGCTGAGGAAAAGACATTGTTCTGATGCATTGCTATGCATTGGGGATTTTGTAATATATCAAAATATGTGTGCCCATTGACATTTTTAAATAACTGTGATCTATATTATATTTTCCTGACTCCTGGCCCATCATGGTTTATAGTTCCATATGAGTATTTAATGTTAAATACTAATTTTCAAAAATAAATATTGTTTTATATATAGATGACAAATATTTTTGCTAATTATGATCTATCCAGTTATTTATTTTAGGTACTGCACTATGAAAACCAAATGTGGCCAATGGAGTTTTCTGATTATTGTCTTTATAAATTTAACAATGCAGCTTACTTAGAAAGTAGCTAATATGTATTATTGTGAAGACAGAAAAATAAATTTGCCTATGCACCTCAGCAAATTGCATGCATACAGGAATGGATTCCCAAACAATTTTAGAAGGGATTTTGTGGTTATATGCTAGAAAACTAAATATACATCTGTAAGTCCCAAAACATTTCATTTTTTGAAGTAGCAATACAGCTCAACCTTTGGTACTATACAAGAAAAATATTATCTTTCTAATTAAATTCAAGTTTGAAAAATAATATTTGCAAGTAGAAATAATATTTAGGTAGTTCTTATTTTATTATGAATGAAGGGCAGCATGGTATAGTAGAAATAGCACTGGGTGCCAGGAGTTTTGGATTGAAAGAATATTTCAGCCAGTATTTATCTGTATAACCCTGAGCCAATTGTTAATGGAACTATACATGGTTCACCTAGGTCTGAAAAGCTACATAAATATCAATTCTTAGTATCAGTTACTGTGCTTAGAAAAATATAATGTAGAATTTTTGTCCCTGAAGCCTCTAAGTACTCACTATAATGATGCAAGAAATTAGAAGAGTCAACTTTACCAAAATTGCAGGAAGTTGAGCCAATACATGAAGTTAATGTTAGAGCTTCAAGGATCCTGGAGATCATCATATCTGACCTCTTTATTTTAGATACTAGGAAACTGTTCTGAAGAGATGAAGTGGCAGAAATTCATACAGCTAAGCAGTAAGACATCACTAACAGATTAAAAAACCTAGAATATGTCAAACGACAAAATTCTCAATCCTTTTATTACCTTCCCCCTCCTTTTCCCTCAATGTTTCTCTCTCTTTTTTTTTTTTTAGACATTTCCATTTTCTTGCTGATCATTAGATGACTTTTTGTTTCTCTGCTTTTACTAAGTAAACACACATGCACAGTGGTAAATTTAGACAGCCAGAGTATCAACAGAAAGTTCTCCAAAACATTATCATTCAGAAAGATTTGATCATTTTCAATAAGGTGACTCTTTCATTATGGATAATTAGGACTGTCCTTTTTCAGTCATAAAATTGACATTTCAAAATGCAAAAGCAAAAATGCAAAGAACTGTTATCATGGCAAAAATATTCAAGTCTTGCTTTTCTGACTACAGAAAAACTTTCAACAGTATAGCACTGTGAGACTCCTTAGATAAAGACCAAGCCTGCCTTTCCATTGCTATTCCATTAATTGAAAATTGGACGGTAGCATTACTATAGCATTTATTTTTGGGTTTGTCCAATTCATATCAGTTGGCTTGAGCAACTAGACACAGGGAAGAACTAAAAGCTGTCTACTCATTTTAGTTTTCCTAAAATTGCTATAGGAAATATGCTAGTGTCTATGAACTTGGAAAAGGTTGAAGTAGAATATGTGAGGCATCTTACTGGTCACTGAATCAACAAAAGTGCTTTAATTTTTTCTTTCTTTTTAAATTCCTTTTGGGGTAGGGAGAGATCATATTAGGGAAAAAAACTGTTCTTCACTTGTTTAGTACCACATGGATACCAGCTGTATGGTATTGTTCGAATATCCTATCCAATTCCAAGTAAACTCTTGTGTCAAATGCAAACATGAAGAAATCTGAATATTAATAAGGATCTATTTCTTCCATAAATAACAATAGATAGGAAATGAGCAATTGGATAGGGCTGGGTGCATTCAGATAAGCTCCTCATTAAAACCAAATTTACCAATGGTAGTGTTGTCAGTTAAGATACCATGACACATACACAATGAAATGATATATAATTTAAACTGTTCTCACTTTACAAAATAGACAATTGAACAACTGTAATTGATTCATGTATTGCAATTTTCATTCCATTAGTTGGAATATATATCCAAAATTGGGACTGTCAATCAGAGAAAATGAAGCCATGTTTTGTATTTTATATTAATTGGAGGAGGAAAAATCATTCTTTGTATTTAGATTCAATGGGGTTATACACATTTTAGGTAATACAACAGTAAATATACATGTTCCTTCTAGTCATATAATTAGTTTCAGCACCTTGGTAAATATATGAAAATAGGTTAATATATAGCCCTGTGAAATAATCATACTGGTTTTCATTTCACTTGAATTCACTTTGTTGACTGTATTTTTTTCAATACTATCACTTTTTTGACTCCAGTATTTACTTTTGTATTTTTGAGGACTCTCTTTTTATTCAGAGTCTATAAAACTATTCTGAATTACTAACCCAAGAAGGTCATCTCATATCTCTGGGGATGAATGGACTGAAGGGTTTTGATAATGAAATCTGGGACAAAAAACACATACACAGATGTAAATATTTATGTTACTGAATTCAAAGATAGGAGTTCTCCATATTAACCTTCTCCAAAAAGTACTCCTTTCTGGGTATTTTTAATTCTTGAACTTGCTTATGACATTTTACATATTTTCTGTGTATTTAATTTCAGATTATTCCAATAGTCAGCTTTGAGCATCACTTCACATATACCCTAAATATGCCAGGTGGTAAGTAATATACTTACATTTCAAATATCAGTGTGCATAGGTCCAGATAGTTTTTAAAAAACAATGAAAAAGCACAAGTTTGGGGGAGGTATCAAGGTTAACTGATCATATGATGAGTCTTAATTATGATAAAATACATCTCATTTCCTAACCTTCATATTTTTGATTTCTCTGTTATTTTTTAACTTAAATAAAAACAACGTGGAATTTTTCCACATTATTATCTATGAATCTGAGAAGTATACTTGACTTACTCAAGGTCCAGTTTTTATTAGCTGAACCATATTTAGTTGCTCAAATTTGGCCATTTTTGACCCATAAAAATGGTAATTTTATATAGTTCAGCCAATTAACATCATAAAACAAGATAGAGGGCCACAGGGTGGGTGAGACATGTAATAATACTTGAAGAGCACATAGATTGAGAGCCCTTGTATGTAAAGTGAAGTTCCAGATTTAACATATACTTGTTCTGCCCACTAACTCTCTGAGCTTTAGAATTCTCAATAGAAAAATGAGAAGATCCATTTTCTTCATGGTTCTTCACAATCAAACGTGATAAAAAAAATTCAAAGCATTGTGAACTTAATGACTTCAATCGTACATTGTTAATCACACTGTGGACAGACACAAGGCTTTAACACACCTGATTGTTTCACATTTCACTCCATATTAGTAGTACCTGCAGTCCTTCCTCATGTAGCTGTGGTTACTTTTTGTCCCATAGAATCTTAGAGATGAAGAGATCACTCTGTTTTTCAGAATTAAAGGAGGAAGAGAAACTATTATTATTATGCTAGCACAATGGAAGACATAGTAGAAATGCAGTATGCAAACTAACCTCAGCATAATAAAATTTACTCAGATTTTCTCAGCTACATAATCTCCTATGGCCTTCCCAATCTCTTGACCTGTCCAGTTACAACTCAAGCCACTGGTCAAGAAAGGCAAAGGACAATCTTCCTATCCCTCTTCCCTAGTCCTTGACTCTGCTGAGAACTTATTTCTTCCAGCAAACCAATCATCTTTTCACCTGTTCTCAGTTCACCCATTCATTCTATTGATTCATTCCTTAAATGTTTCTTGAATTTATAGTATGTGGGATGCAATCTGCTGAATACTGGGGATACAACGATAAGCTAAGGGACAAAGTCTTTGCCCTGAAACATAATGATCCAGACATGAATCAAATAATCATAAGAATATTTAATTGCAGTTTAGCTAAACTGAGACAATGGAAAAGTACAAAGTATTGATAATATTGATGACAGGGGCCTCAAACTGGGTATGTGTTTGAAAGAAAGGTGGGGAGATGGTAGAACCATCAGATTAGGGTAAGTATATGAAAAATTAGCCAAGTACAATTTACCCAAAATAGTTACATCCATGCCCTAATTTCTAGTACTTATAAATATGACCTTTCTTAGGTACAGGGTCTTTATAGATGTAATTACATTAAACATCTTCAGATGAGGGGCACCTGGGTGGCTCAGTTAGTTCAGCATCCAACTCCTGATTTTATCTCAGGTCATGATCTCAGGGTCATGGGACGGAGCCCCACGTTGGGCTCTGTGCTCAGCATGGAGTCTGCTTGTCCCTCTCCCTCTGCTCCTTCCCCCAAGTCCCACTTTCTCTCTCTCTCAAATAAGTAAATAAAATATTTTTTAAAAAGTCTTGAGATGAGGAGATCATCTGGATTACCTGGGTGGACCCTAAATCCAAGGACAAGTGTCCTCATAAGAGAAATACAGAGGGAGATCTGAGACAGAAGAAGAGAGGATACAGACCGAAGATGTAGAAACAAAGTCACCATAGAGGCAGAGATTGGAGTGAGGTTGAATGCCAGGCCATTGATAGGAAGCTGTAAGAGACAAAGAATAAATTCTCTCCAAGGGGTCACAGAGGAAACATGGTTCTGCCAACACTGGAGCTTAATACTTCCAGTATCCTGACTCATGAGGCAATATATTTCTATTGTTTTAAGCCACCAATTTTGTGATGGTTTGTTGTGGCAGCCCAGGAAACTAATACACCCTCCTCTCCTAATATCATAGTTTTAAATTCTTACATCCATAAGGGATAATATTTCCTCCAAGTCAGAACTTCTAATCACAGAATTCAAACTTATACTCAAAAGAGTCATGAAAACTTCAGAGATGAATGTGTATGTGTGTGTGTGTGTGTGTGTGTGTGTGTGTACAATCTAGTGAAAGGTAGATGTATATAGATATTCTAAATATAGTATCTATACAGATAATACCCTTGAGGGAATGAGAGATAACTAGCCAACTGCTACGGGACTGAGGGACTGCCTCCTCTGCAGGCACCAAGTCTGGAGGGAGCATTAAGACATTTTTTGTGACAAGAACTACAGTGTGCACGAGGCTGCCTTGAATGTGATTTGTAGATGGTTGCTGTATCATAGGGGGAAAAAACTAGAAAAAAACCATGTCATTGTATAAGCCACAGACCTCTACAAAAATGATTGTAGAGTGATTAGCAGAATAAAACACAATACATGTCTTTGATGTTCTCTGTAATCTAAGAACCTTGATTCTATGTCATTTAAGATTTAAGTTAGGAAAATATGCATAGCATCTGAGAAAACAAGAGTGAATATTTGGGGGCACAATGTAGATCAGTGGTTTGCAAACTATATTACATAAAGAAAAGCCTGGAGGTTTCATTTGTGCGGGAGAGGGGGAGGGTGGCAGAGGTTGGGTGAAGGACAAGAGTGAATGAGCAGAGCAGCCTACAGACTCTATCTCCTCCTGCTTTATTCACAGCACTTCTACAGTTTTCTGTTTTACATATATTGGCTTCTGTCTTATATTTCTTTTGTGCCATAGGACTCCATCTTCATACTACATCTGAAGAAAAAAAAAAAAAAAAAACAAACCCTAGCCTGGATATATTTGCTTGGCTCTAAGTGTTCATCTGCTAAAGCAAAAACTGAATGGCATGGAGCTGAGCCATCTTTCCAATTCTGAGTTTTAAATCATTGTGAAATGAGTAGAGTTCAAACCGTATGTTTTCTTTTATGAAATAAGAGGTAGAAGGAAACATTTTTTTCACTTGGTTAGTTTATTTCTCTGCTTCCTGTCAAAATTGAGGATAAAGATTGGTAGATATAGTACACTATAATTTCTGGTTAAAGATGTTCTTGACTTTGAGGCAATGTTGTTTAACTTTCTTGCATCTTACAAATAGGTTTCCATCAAATTTTGAAATCAGGATGATATTAACTTTTGACCACAAAAATGGAGGCTAGCCCTAGCAGAAACAAAGGCATGTTTTGTTTACTGTCATTGGTATGTTACTGTGGACATCTTGATAGCTCTCTTTCCCCCCAAATAAAAGCTCCATTCTTCCTCTTCTAAACAAATTCTCCCTCCTCCAGTATTTCAGGATTATAAGAGAGCCAAAATTAGATTCCCAAAGTGGACATTTAGTTTTTAACATCCTAATTGTTTGAAGGCACCTCGGACAATGACCTAATTTTATGTGAGTCTGAAGAGACATTTCCTGCCTAGGCTATGCCTTATGAAATTTCCTACAGATGGCTATATTTCTTGATCAAATAAAAATTTTTGTGAGCTATATCATCCCTTTTGTTGCATATTAAGTAAAACATGCTAGTTCAAGGAAGATGTCCCCTCCACCTTCATTGCTTTCACACTACTATGGGTCCAGATTAAAAAAAAATAATAATAATCTACCCAGGTTTTTCCACATAATGTTATTTCAGTATTTCAATTGATAGTGCCATCAATACATCAGGCTGTGTGGCAGCTTCTGACCTAGACTATATCATTGTATTAATCAATCAACTTGTAAAGGCATTCAAAGTAAATCCCCCCTTGACAGTCACAAAGTTAAGAGAGAAGGCCAGAGGAAGGAAGCAGCACTTCAAATAACACAAATCAAATGGGTTTAGAAAAAAACACTTTTAGAGGTCACTAGGAAAGGAATGTTACCTGACAGTTCTCTGATTTGGTCAATATTTTGAAAACTACATTTCCTCTTGGGCCAAATTTAGCATAATGTGCCTAGGCTACTGTACACTGAAAATATAATAAGTTAGGTTGGAAAAGGAACCTCTGCTGGCACTATTTTCTTATGAGATTGAAGCTCCAGAGTGCTGCCTAGTCACTTACTAATTTTGGATAATACTTGAGATTATAAATTATTTAGTAAGAAAACAGATGCATAAATTTGCCATTTGAAGATTTGAGGTTGTGAACAACAGCAACTTAAAAAGAAGAATATAAAGACTTATTTGCTTATCCCTGCTTCATCATATTAAAGAACTTCAGTTGGCCTACTCTAAGGCAACTCCATTAGGGAAAACTTTAATTAGAAAGAGTAAGACACTGTCTAATGATCAGAGAACAAACACCTGTCAGCATGGAGGTTACTGAGAAGCCTGTTTTTCTTACTTAGATGAACAGAGCAATCTTTTACCAACAAGGAAGAAGAAATGAAAGTTCATTTTGCTTGCAATTTTCAACAAAGGAACACTGAGTAATCAAAGAAATAATGTTGACTAAAGCTTTGGAATGGTGATTGGGGGGGTTATGCTCTTTAAACTTTTTTTTTTTTTTTTAACTTCGGATACTCTGAAATTCATGGGAAACTATAACCATCATCTCTGCAATATTTTCGCCATTATTTTGGAAAATTATAATCTCTTCACCCATCCTCTTCATCCACACACAAGTGGGCAGTATGAAGTACTTAGTACATTAGACCAGTAAGTTTCCTTAAAAAACCATAGTATAGTTTAATATAGTTCTTCTTATGCAGATTTAGCTCACACAGAGAACACTGACCTAGCATTTTTAATTTTTTCTCCATTAAACCCCATCTATTTATTCATTTAGCTGTGTATAACTCTCATTCACTATTTCTATTGCATTATATTCCACTGAAAGAACCCACTGTATTTATTTTTTTATCACCTTTGTGGGACATCTAAGCTGCTTTCAATTCTCTGTTTGTATAAAACAGCGCTGAGAAGAGCATCTTGTATTTGCCACCATATGGTTCTATGCATGAGTCTTCCTTCGGGCTGTCAGGTTGTGGGGTGGGGAGTAAAACCAGCAGTGATATTAGATTAATGCACACTTAATTTCATTAAATCTGATGGATTGCTCTCCAGAAAGTCTGTGCCAGTTTACATCTTGCCAGCAGAGCCCCAAATGGTTCCGTTTTTCACCCATCACCAGAAGCCAAAATTCTTTACTTTCTAATTTTTGTCAATATGATGGTATAAAAATGTATCACTCAATTATTTTAATAACCATTTTTTTCTAATTACTAAAACCATGGACTCTCTTCATACACACTTTCCCTTTTATTAAATTACATTTTTATTCCTTTTTCTTTATCAAGTTTAATGTCTCTTGTTGTTATTGTTGGTGATTTGAAAGCACGGTTGATGTATTCCACATAGTAATACCTTGTTTCATTTTAGATAGTGAAAATATATTCTTCCAGATTGTTAATTTTGCCCATGATGTCCTGTGTAGAAAAGAAATCCATAATTTTGATCTGACCTAATCCATAAATACTTTACTTCACCATTTATTATTTTGCTCATTCTACAGGTTATCAGTCTTACTTATTTTTTTATGTGAGCAATCATCTGATTTATAAAAAGATACAACAAAATTAAGAATCATACAAAATATCTATTTCAAAACAACATCAAAAACTGAGTGTATCTGACCATCCTCAGATCATAACAGAGCAAATGAGTAAGTGGAATAATTCATGCTATCCCATATTACTCAATGAACTGGCAACAGAACAAGCTAGTAAGGGCAGAAGAACTCTATCTTTTAAGAATTAGAACAGAGGGGCTCCAGAATCATCCGATACCTGCTCAATGTTGTACCTCTGGTTAGAAATGTACATGATGAGAACTCCAAGGATCTTCCAGATCCTTCCTTTAAGGTCTTGGTGGCCATAATAACCCTTGTGCTGAGTTACCCTCTGTACTAAGCAGTCATCTGCATATGTTCCTGTGTGTGTTCATGATAGCTATTCAAATCTTGGATCCTTGACAATCCTTAGAGCCACATGATATTTCTGCTGTAATTTCTCAGCTTCAGCCATTATGCAGTCAGTCCTACAAGGGATACCCTTGGCATACAAATGTCATCACTGACTGTACTAACTCAGGTTTGTTTAATGGAAAAGTTGATAAAATTGGTATCAACCTGGATGTGGTCAGGTGGGCTCAGCTCTCTGTTATATGGGAAGAACAAGCAGGCTAAGGATGTTGGGGGATGTCTCTTTCCTTGAGTGTACTGAGATTTTTCTTTTCTTTCTTTTTAGGTTTTAATCTATCCTTCTCTGTAAGCCTCTGATGTCAGAGACTAAGCATTTACTTTGTAGCCACATTCCTTCTTGCTTTCTTTTGAGTCCCCCTGTTCATGCCACACTCTCATTTCTTAGTCCTTCTTCTTTAAAACAACTTTTTCATTTGGCTTCCAGGACTTGACTTCCTTTAGACTCATTTTAACCATGTCTCTGGCTAATCTTCAGACTCCTTCCTTTATGCTTCTTTTTTATTTCTATCTCTCAGCATTCCCCACAGCTCCATTCTCAGTCTTTTTATTTTTTTTCCTAACTCTACTCATTGCACAGGAAATTGCATCCATTCTCAATAACTGCAATTAACATACATGCCCATGAGTCTCAAATTCTGTCTCTAACCAAGACCTTTCCTCTAACTCCAGACTGGTACATCTAAGTCCTCAGTGCATCACAAATCAGACAGAGTTCTATTGGAGAAGCAGAACCAGGAGACATACACTGCAGCAGTCAGTTGGCTTGTGGGATGGTGGGCCCTGATTAAGAAAGTGAGAAATCTGTAGGGCAGTCTGTCAGGAATGGGAGGCTGGAGCTCTCAGAAAAGGGCTCAAGTAATTATCCACAAGAGCCAATGACTTCCTATCACAGGGAAAAAGTTAAGGTGAGAAAATAAATGTTTGTTCCACAAATTAATTGATGTCTTTTATTTCCTTCCAATGGATTTTCTTTTTCTTTCTCTCTTTTTTTTTTAAGATTTTATTTATTTATTTGACAGAGATCAAAAGTAGGCAGAGAGGCAGTCAGAGAGAGAGAGGAGGAAGCAGGCTCCCCACTGAGCAGAGAGCCCGATGCAGGGCTCAATCCCAGGACCCTGGGATCATGACCTGAGCCAAAGGCAGAGGCTTTAACCCTCTGAGCCACCTAGGCGACCCCCTATGGATTTTCTTAACTGGGGAAAGAAACTAACTTACATGTGCAATATTTGCTCTGCACCATATAAATTAAATGTTTTAATTAATATGAAAAGTAGTATCTACTATTTATCAAGCACTTACTATGTGCCCGGTACTGTTCCAAGAACTTTAGGTATTATCACTGTCAAGTCTATGTCAACACTGTGAAGCATATTATCATGATTACCAGTTTTCACTTAAAAAAGCTGAGGCATGGAGAGATAAGCATCTTGCCTAAATTCACAGTTTATAAGTGACAGAGTCTGTATTTAAACCCAGGCACTCTGAGTTTAGTGCTTGTACTAAAATTTATTTACAGTGGGAAGGAACTACAATCTTTGTTTACAGGGATAAAGAAGCTAAGATAATGACACAATAATGACAGGGGGGAGGTTTAAAACAATCCAGAGCTTCCAATATAGTTACAGGTTGCAAAGGCACACACATTTACCCCTTAAAAACAAGTGAAATTTGCTAAGACAGACATAATTGTGCAAATTTTTTGTGGAAATAATTGGTAGCAAAAATGACCAAATAAACATTGATGGGCTATATAAATTGCTTGAAACATCTTAGAAAGAATGCTTTTACATGCTTGAATATCTCCAGTATTAAAACTGGGGAACCAATAGGTCACACCCAGCCTGTTGCCTGGGGTTTTTTAAATAAATTTTTTAATTGGAACATAGCTACTATTATTTGTTTACATATTGTCATATTGCCTATGGCTGCTTTCATGGTAGGAAACAAGGTTAAGTAGCTGTAGTAGAGACCATAAGACCTGCAAAACTGACAATAACTTTCATTTAGTCCTTTATAGAAAATGTTCGCTGACCAATGTGTAGAAGAAAGCCCTTAGAAATTATTATCGCAACAATATTGTAAATTATTATTGTAACAACTATTCTGCTTTCTTTCTTGTTCCAGTATCCAGCTGGCTTTGGGGTGAAGACAGAATTTGGCATGGGGTCATGAGAGCAAAAATGTCCCCCCAAAATACAAGCAGTCATGCCTTCTTACAGGTGCTTATGTTTAGGTAACAAATCTACTCAAAATCATTTAACACAAATTGAAAGGCAAACTTTGAGCTTTTAGAGCCCTCTGGGAATCATCTGTTTGATTCATTAGTTGTTAAACAGATGTCCTCACATTAGAATTTCAGGGTCCATAAAATGTGATAAGATCTGGGGATGCATCTAAAACAGAGACCATTAAAGACCAGCTCTCTTCATGTGAGTTTCTGTTAGCTCTTCTCCCCACCCCCTGGCCCCTACTTTGTCTCTTTCTTTGCTTGTTTTTGCTCCCCAGGTACTCACTGGTAAAAGTCCCATCAATTTTCTTACTGTTAACCTGCAAAAATTAACACTTCCAGATTCATGTATTTTATGGTTCAGAAACATTTAAAATACACAAATTTCAGATTATTAAAAATAGGATTTCTTGCAAGGTAAAATAGGAAGTTATTTAGAGAAAGTCTCTTTTACCTCGTAGTTTCAACATAAGATAGTATAAAATATTATAAAAGTAAGTGGGTTCTTGTTGATTTATATTCTTGTTATATGGTAAATACTTCACCAAGAAGTATTGTATAGTATGATTTCATAAGTGTGGGGAATTAATGGATATTAAATTATTTATCTGTTTTAAAATATTTTTGTAGTTTAAAAAGCAAAAAAAAAAAAAAGTCCTCTTCCCCACTGGCATCAGATTTATCCCTTTATTTATCTTATTATTTTATTTATCTTTATTTGAAACATCTATGGGAAGTCTATATATGAATATACAGTAACTAAACTGGAAATTTCTTCATTCATCAAACATTTTTTCAAAAATTTCAAAGTTATAAACTTTCTGCAAGTGACTGAGGATACAAAAATGGTTCAAAATTTAAACAATATAATCATTAAAAACAGTAATATTTATACCAATAATTATCAAAATATAGGGGCAGCAGTCAAAATTATATTCAGAGAACTACTTCTGGATTTAAATTTTTTCATTCTTAAAAGGACTGAAAAATAAAGAATTCAGTTTAAGAAGAAAAACAGTAAGGGACGTCTGTGTGGCTCAGTTGGTTAAAGGTCTCCCTTCAGCTCAGGTGATGATCCAAGGGTCCTAGGATCCAGCCCTGCCAGGCTCCTTGCTCAGCAGGGAGCCTGCTTCTCTCTCTGCCTGCCACTCCCCCTGCTTGTGCGCTCTGACAAATAAATAAATAAAATCTTAAAAAAAAAAATAAAGGGAAATAAGAAAACAAAATTAAAATAAAGAAGAAAACAGGGGTGCCTGAGTGGCTCAGTAGGTTGATCATCTGGCTCTTTTCTACATAGCTTTACCTTATCTAGAATGTCATACAGTTAGAAACCTACAGTATCTGACCTTTTCAGATTGGCTTCTTTCACTCACAAATATGCATTGAGGACTCCTTCATGCCCTTTCATGCCTTACAGCTCAATTTTTTAGGTCCGAATATTCCCTTGTCTAGATGTACAATATTTTATTTATCCATTCACATACTAAAGGACTCTTGGCTGCTTCCAAATTCTGGCAATTATAAGGAAAGCTTCTATAAGTATCTGAGGGCAGATTTTACTTAAACATAAATTTTCAATTTATTTGGATAAATAACAAAGAGTACAACTGTACAGTGTTGTCTTTTTTAACGGTAATAGGGCTATAGGCATTAAGGAGGGCACATGATATAATGAGCACTAGGTATTATTTAAAATTGATGAATCATTGAACTTTAACTCTGAAATTAATAATACACTATATGTTAATTGAATTAAAAAATAAATTAAATGTATGAATGGTTATCTTAAAAAAAGAAATTTAACTATAAAAAATTTTTGATGAGGCTCGTTTTCCCTAGTTTACTATAAATGCCAGCACTCTATTATATTATACCCAGCCATCTTACATTTATGTTGCTTACTCTGGGCTTTTGAAATTTAACTACAATAACTTAATGGAGTATTACGTATTTTATGGCAAGAGAGAGGCACTATTCATCTAAGAAGAAAAGAATATATATAAATTATCCTTATTCTAATCCACTTCTGATTTTGGGAAACTAGTCTGAGAATCCCTAGGGGAAAAAACCTCTGACTTTCATTAGATATCTTCAAAAGATTGCAGAATCCTTTTCTCCAGAGCTCTTTAATGGTGAAATCGATTCATTTTCTGGTTTTAGTACACCAGGTTTGGCCTGAGTGTTGCAGAAAACAGAAATTTTCTGCCTATTTCATGATTTTGTGAGGAATATATAAACTAAATAAAACCTTCACGTGTACACAGATATTGAAGGAAGTTCTGAGTGTCCTTTCATTTTATACTCTACTAAAAGAACTGAGAAACAGTCCTAACTTCTGAGACAGTCAAGGTCCATTTTGTCAAAGGGCGTTCCTTCAAGTGATAGGATGGATTAGACTGATAAATTATGAGGATGTTGCATGGGGATATTGCTTTGGAGTCAATCCGGTCCTGGAGAGTCCATACCACTCTGAAGAAAGCCTGACTGGGGAGGTACTGGTAACATGGCTTGTTTAGATAGCACCAAGAGGATGACAGGGAAGAAAGAGATGTGGTGTAAATCTGGCTTTGCCTCTAGGTGGAAATGTAGCTCCTTGTTGAAGAAAGAGTGACACTTTCTAAGTAACAATTATCTGCACAGCTATGTGTCTTAATGACTAAATTGCATGTGAAAGTGGCATACAGATCTATCAGGGAGTATATGCATAGTTAATTATGTCTGAAATAATAAATGTATGATTTTTCACAGGATAAGGTAAACAGCCAATTAAAATAAGATATGATATACACTTTCCCTACTCATTAGTCAAAGCATAAAACATTTTAACATTGCCTAAATAATTTACTTGTTAAAATAAAGGGAAATGCTTAAAACATTAATAGGGTACTTTACAATCTTGAAGTCAATAAGTTATTATATGATGGTTATGTAAATAATTCACCACTGCATTCAGCAGAAGAGGGACGAAGGCTATTCTGTACAGTGCAAATACTTCAAATTTGCCATAGATTTCTCCACTGGGTCAAGCTAGCTTCAGTGGCTTCTCACAGATGAAGCCTGGAGACAGTTTTATGCTATTATTCTACTTAAATTTCCCTCTATGGAAATATTACTATGAACTTTTACTTATTGCTACTATGATCCGAGCACTATTCAGGTGCTATGAAAAGAGGCAAATAAATACTGAGTGATCACATTTAGCTTCTTGAGCAAAAATAAAATAGAGTTTAGCAAAACAAAACAACACAAAAGCTTATACGTGTATCAGATAAAATTCACTTTTAAAATTCAAATCTCAATAGACTTCATGATTTAGGATGCAAGAGAAATCTTATGTTTCTAGAATAATTTGACCCAATATAATTCACAAAACATATTATGTGCCCCAAATGTATGAAATGAGATAAAAAAAAAGGCAAAGGAGCACAAAACACCTTCAGTCGGATTCATTCAAATACAGATGTGGATAAAATTTGAAGTGAGAGGAGGAGGGCGATCCATTACAGGGGGAAGGAGTATATGAAGTAGTCCAAGTGAAGACACTATCAGAGAGGAAAGCTTGGAATTCTGCTCTCTGAAAGGAATAGTTCTGATAAACATCCCTGCTTCCGACTAGCTTATATAGAAAACAAAGTCGACATGGCTCTCTACAGAAGATGGCATGTTCTCAGTATGTTGCCTTATGGAACATTTCAATTTCCTATCCTTAAAGATCTCATCCCAAATGAATTTTCCTGAAGTTTTAATTCACCAACTTATTTGGGCTAAGGGTCTTAATATATGTCCAAATGTTTGAATGAAACAGATTGCTAAAATAAGAAGCAGCGCTGGCTTATACAACAAACGTGTGACCATTGCCATTTTATTCTGACACTTCCAATTAAAGGGAGTAACCTAGGGATCACCACGTTATATAGAATTACCATGTATATTCTTTGATGGCACTAGGAAAATATAAGAATCTATTATTTAAAAAAAAAAAAATCAGTGGTGTAATTGGCTTACCAATGCATCCACATTCTTATCATCCCTGGATTCTGATACATATTTGACAAGTACATTTGCTCTAAGAAATTCACCACCGTTCTTCTAACAGTTTATAATAGTTGATTGGTCACAAAAGCAAAAATGAAGTATACCACTAACTCATTTCTCATCACTAATGGATTATATAATGGGGTCCAACTGCATCTAATCTCTTCACCTAAGTGTGTTTGCTTGAAGATGCAGACGGAGAATTAGAAGCTGATACTAGAAAATGCTTCCTTTCATCTGGGAAGCCCTTCTCCATCTACAGATAAGCATTATCAGAATTTCTGGAGACAAACCATTCATCATTTTCTCCCACCATACATAAAAATGCAAAGAGTATTCACCATGCACATAAAACCAGAGATATACACATGGGATTTCCAAGTGAATGCATACATACCCCCACCACATTCCTTTTGTGGCATGTGCTCAAGAGATGGCAATTAATTCAACAAAACACACGGTTCTTAGGTATGATGACCACTGCAAAAATAAATGGCTGATTTTAAAAAACTGAAGCACAATAAAATACATCTATTACTGAAACTTTACAGAGCAACATTTTAATCTTCCTTCCTTATAGACATTTAAATAATGTAGAGTACCAGAAAAAACTGCCAAACCTATTGCTACATTTCACTGTACGTTTCACAAGTTTATAAAACACCATAATATTGCAAAGAGTTCATTATTTCAACACATTCATGGTGATCGTTAGCTTTTTTTTTCCTTCTCATTTTGTTTTTAATTTAACAAACAAAAGACAGAGTTCCAAAGGTGATTTGAGTATTGTTTGTTTGGATTCCAGGCAAATGATAATTTATTAGATTACTCTAAAGTTTATACATTTATTAAAAACTACCAAATTAGTGTATCTTTACAATGACAACTTCAAAGTAGTAAACCCTCACAATAACATGATTATCACAGCTTTTCCAATTCTGAATAGCTGTTTCCTTGCTTTTATAAATGTGTTTTATCTGTATTAAAAATGTTTGAATGCACTGTTTTTACGATTACTGCATTTGTTCTGAAAATATGAAACACCTAAAAATATCATTAAAATACTTAAAATATGTCCCTAAAAGGTGGGCTTGAGGTACATTAGCCACTTAAAGCTTAGACTTTTCAATTGCTTTTGCCTTTCTGAGCACCATAACTTTATTTTCAATATACACTGTCTATTATTTTCTTAGTACCAGAGAGAAGATGCCTCAAATTAACACTATAGCGATTGGGGGCACAACTGATTTGGAAAGTAATTTTTTTTTTCTATTTCCTATATCTTTTCAGGCACACAACATTAAAACAACATCCTATTAAAAAGCTTCATAAAGTCATAATAGGCAAGACAATCTCAAAGTCAAGTGTGTCAACTAATAAACCTACAGAGCCATTAAATCTACACTCTTTACCAGCCATTCGGTTTATTCCCTACCAAAATAAAACTTGTCCAAATAAGAAAAACAATTTTAGATTCAAACATTAGATGAACACATATTCTGACTGGGATGGAAATGGAGATTTTTATTTTTCTAGATGCTACACAGCATGAGCCCGAGTACGGACATGGGACAGATCAGGGTGGAGAGGAAGAACAATGGTGACAGAGTTGCGTCATATGGTAGAGACACTGTGCCCTCCCACGCTATACCCACTGTCCACACACAGTGAAATTAAACCAACTGAATATAAACTAAGTGAAATTAAACTAAAGAATTAACTAATTAAAATAAAAACTTTATTAGCTCAGTCACTTTAATGACATTTCAGTTGTTTAATAGACACACATGGCTACTGGCTATTGAACTGGATAGCATAGAAGAGAGCACATGGATCACTGCAGAAAGTCCTTTAATTCAGCCCTGGGTAGAAAAAAACAGTCACGAATTAGTGTCTCAATTTAATATAGCTGAAGTTTCAAATAACCTGGGCAGCCTGACTCTTCTTAGTTTTAGGAATATGCAAAGTTTGCAATCTTTATTTTAACATGGATTCATTTTTTAATACTTTTTACTATATATATAGAAAGAAAAATGAGTATTCACAGTCAATCTACATGATTTTTACAAACTGAAACTGAACCCCTCCTCCCCACGGTAGCCAGCACCTGGATAAAGAAACAGAATTCCTTACTGGCATCCCAGAACTAGCCCCTCCCCTCACTCCCTTATCAATACCTCCTTTCCAGTCATTACACCAATACCGATTATTTTACTTATTTTATATAAAACGGGTCATATATTATCTAGTCTTCCGGGCTTGGTTTTTTCTGTAAAAGATTATGTTTCCAGGGTTCATTTATATTATTGTGTGATTCTGTAAATGGCCAGTTTTCATTGCTGTATAGCAGGAACCAGCAATACACATACACACACATACACATGAGACAGCAAATATTTTCAGATTTGTGGGCCATATGGTCTCTTTCACAGCTACTTAACTCTGCCATTGTGGAGTCAAAACAACCATAGTCAATGCGTGAATGAATGGATGTAGTAGCTGTGTTCCAATAAAACTTTATCTACAAAAACAGGCAGTGGGTACTTGGTCCATGAGCTGTAGTTTTCTGTGTGATTAAATCACAGTCTATTCATTCTACTGTTGATGGCCATCTGGAAAATTTCTAGTTTGGGTTATTATTAGTGGTCTGGGAATATTTTACTACCTATTTTTGGTGAATATTTGTAATTCTCTTCTTATGATTCCTCTACCTGGCATGTTCCCCACTCACTGTTCAGGTATTTAGCTCTTAGCACATACTTTAAATCTCACCCCCTGTTATGGGTCAGATTGTGTCTCCCCACTCCCCTGAAGTATGCTGATGTTCTAACCTCTAGTAGCTATGAATGTGACCCTACTCGAAAACTGGATCTTTGTGGAGGGACGGTCATGTTAAGATGAGGTTATTAGGGCGGGCCCTGTGACTGAGTCTTTATAAAAAATGGGAAATTTGAACCAGAGATATGCTTAGAGGGAAGACAATATGAAGATACAGGAAGAACAAGCCAAGGAATGCCTGAGGCTACCAGAAGCTAGGTGAGAGGCATGGAATAGGTTTCCCCTCACAATCCTGAAAAGAAACTAACCCTCTGACACCTTGATCTTGGACTTACAGCCTCCAGAACCATGAGAAAACAAATTCTCATTTGTGAATCTATGTCACTCATTTGTGTTTTTTATGCAACTCTAGCAAATTAATACACCATGAAAGAGAAGCCTCCCCTGACTACCTACCTACGGGAGCATTCTCCCCGTTACTTCACTTGGTCTTGCTTGTTTTACTCATTACCCACATCCCTTTATTTTTTATTTTCCCTGCTAGAATTAATTTTTTTAAGATTTCATTTATTTATTTGAGAGAGAGAGAGAGAACATGAGACGGAAGAACGTTCTAACCTTCTAAGAGGGAGAAGCAGACTCCCTGTGGAGCTGGGAGCCCGATGGGACTTGATCCCAGGACTCCCGGATCATGACCTGAGCTAAAGACAGTCGTCCAACCAACTGAGCCACCCTGCTAGAATTAATTTCTATGAATGCAAAGATCTCTACTGACTTTTGGACCACTCACAGCTTTCCTTACATAGTATACCTAAGTGATCAATAAATATTTGAATGTGCAGGGTGACTAGTGTTGCAATTTTTAATTGATACTTTAGAACTGAAAGTAGCTGGAATAGTAAAGTCCACGAGCACAAGTGAGTTAACTATGGAAGAATTAATAGTTTTACAAGATCCAGACTGAGTGACATTAATATGAGATTAGGAAGAATTTTAAGGAGTGGAAAAACAGAAGTCAGTCTCTGAAATTAGTATATATTGAGCTACGATGAACCAATTATACTAGGCACTGTCATATTTTACTGCTCTGCTATATCCTACCTTATTTAACTTCCATAGTCAGTTTCTTCATATAAACAGTGAGGAAAGTAGTAATGCCTACCCGTTAGGATTACTGCACAAAATAAATAACAAAATGCCTACAATTTACTCTGCACACAGTCCAGTACAGAAAGTGTGCAATAAATGTGAACTTACAGTATTTGCAATGCATTTAATAGAAGAGAAACTAAACACCGACTATGCCCAAGGGCCCACCACTTGCAAGTGGCAGAATCCAGTACTGAATCCAGGATTATCTGGCCTCACTGATCATTCTGCATTCCTATTTATATGCTCTTTCTGGACATTTTTACAGCTATCGGTTTGATTAGTATTCCTTTTGTGAGAGTAGAAGTCTTTTTTAGTTTTTAAGAGGAAGCAAAACTGGCTGCTTTGAAAGGCTGCGTTGGTTATTTTGAAATGTGGTCACAATAGGAGGCCTTGAGGCTTTGTGTCAAACTCATATTGTAGACCCCAACACTTGAAACAACTGTAGAAGTTTGAGCAGTGCCATGCCAATTTAAACCTAGTTCAGTAATGACAACATCATAGAACTCTTTCTGATTCTCTGATTTTACATACTCAGAGACTTTCTACTTGGAGAGATTTAAAAGTGTTCACTCTAAGGATGCAAATTTAGAGATTTGAAATCTTAATAGAAAGACTCAAACATGATTTTCAGCATTGCCAGCAATGGTCTGGCCCACAGAACGGTTTTCATTACGACAGAGGTCAGCCAGCAGGGGTAAATCGTGGCCGCGATGAGTGGTCATACAGCCTTCAGAGATGGTTGGATTGTTTTTAAAAGATAGTGTCTCTATCTTTTGAATTTAATATAGTATTACATTTCCCTGGTACTGCCAGGGAACAACTACGTTTCAGGTTTGTAGAAAATCAACCTTTTCCTTATTAATACTGGCCAAAACTAGGGGCACCTGGGTGGCTCAGGTGGAAAAAGTGTCTGCCTTAGGTCATGACCCCAGGGTCCTGGGATGAGCCCTGCTCCCTGCTCAGCAGGGAGTCTGCTTCTCCCTCTGACCCACCGCCCCCACACCCCTTGGGTGCATAGTCACACACGCAATCTCTCCCTGCTATCTCTCTCTCAAATAAATAGAATCCATTAAAAAAGTACTTGCTAAAACTTAATTACAGAGAAAATAAAATCCTAATTTTAAAGTAGTGGTAATACTCTACCCATATACCTAAAAACATAGCTGTGTCTATAAACATACATCTACAAACAAAACACTGCTGCAAAAAAATTTCCTATATTTAATGAGATTTTTGCTTTCTGAGAAGAAGCATATGTTGATAAATTGCTATCCCAATACTCAAACCTTCTATAACTTAAGGACATTCACAGTGAGGAAGGAGGTCCAGAATCATCTACTTGGAATTTTTAATGGTCTCCAGTTTCAGACAGACCAGGGATCTGGAATAACAATTTCATGAATGTGTACCAATATCAGGTAGACAATGAATCAGAGGTCATTTTCCATAAAGTATAGGTAATGCTAAGTGAAATACTAACAGCATCTTCAAAGGCAAGAATATGTCTCACATCAACTCAAGTAATTGACAAAAACATTACAAAAGATTTTAGTTTTGCTGTATTTATTAACCAATGTTTGACTGCATTAAGTAGAAATGAAGTCATTTTATGAATACAAACTTTGTCCTATTGAAGAAATATATATATATACATGAGAAATGTGTGTGTGTGTGTGTGTGTGTGTGTGTGTGTGTGCGTGTGTATAGAGAGAGAGAGAGAGAGAGACAACAACTGGTGTGGGACAAATGTGTAAAAAATATGCAATTATGTATCTACAACTGAATACCTAGCCCTTAATAAAACGAAACTACATAAAATCTTTGTGTTTTAACTTCTGAGCTGCTCCTGGCTGTCTGATTCAGTGCTCTCTATTCAGGGACATGTCTGCTTCCTTTGGGACATTTTCTGCCTGCCGATGACAAGGATGCTGTTCCAAAATGAAATTTGGAGCCCAATTTTAAATTGAATCTCACCCTCCAGAGTAAACAATAGATGGAAGCTGCCTATTAAATCATCAACGTTTAATTAAATCCTTTGCAGCTGTACGATCCCCATACTCAACAAGGTGATAAATGCTTTGTATTTTAATTTAGTTATTTTTTGTACTAAACCCAATGCAAAAGAGAGAGAGAGAGAGAGAGAGAGAGAGAGAGAGAATGTAGGATATTTACCAAATTACCAAGAATGGATTTACTACAACTTCTTGATCAAAGCACAGTGAAGTGTTTTAAAACATTGGAGCTAGGAATTTGGAGTCAAATCTTGAGTCTGGGGCCTACTAAACTCTATGACTTTGGACAAATCAAATGACCTTTCTTAGCCTCAGTTTCTTCGATTAAATCACTGGTTCTAATTCTCCCTCCAATTCCCCCTGTATTCACACTACTGTCGTGGCCCAATTGTGGATGCAGGGTATCACTCCTGCCCTTGACTTTGAGCTTCACCATGTAACTTGTTCTAGCCAAAGACATGTAGGTGGAGGTCAATGTGCCACTTGTGAATGTCGGTCAGAAGATGCCCTGTGTGTTTCTCCTTACTCTCTTGCATTCTGTGACCACACCAGAGAAAAAGCTCATCCTAGGCAGCTACTTCTCTTTGATCCTGAGTTCTATGATCAACAGGTGAAGAGTAGAACTGTCCCTACCCCATCAAACCTAGATGAACTGCCCAGCTGACTTGCAAGCTCATGAAAAACACGTATTTTATGCCACTGAGATACTGTGTTATACAGCATTACTGATGAAATGAGAATTAAGATGGCTTCTCAGTCATAGAGTTTTGGAAAAATTAAAAAGAGCACCCATTCATTTAAGGAACAATAAATGCCTACTATTCACAAGACCCATTGGTACAAGGTTGGGGGATTAGAGAGATACGGTCCCTGCCATCAGGAAGACTGCATTCTAGATGTAATATGTATATTTGATTTTTTATAACATGGTATTCCTAACATGTATGCATAATATGGTAGGCACAGTAACAGATACTAAGATAATAACTATATAAAAAATGTATTACTAATTAATGTTAGTAATTCTGTTCCACGTTGATGTAATGGAGAATGACATACCTAAAATGGAAACCATACTACATCATGAAAATAGAAGCCTAACAACTACCTTCTTGGACAAAAATTTTCAATAAGCAATTTGTTCAAGACAACATATAGGTCTTGAAATTAGTAATGTTATTCTACAGGTTACTTTTTTAAAAGATTTTATTTATTTATTTGACATAGAGAGAGAAAGTGCACAAACAGGGGCAGAGGTAGTGGTAGAAGGGGAGGGAAAGGGAGGCCTGATGCAGGGCTTGATCCCAGAGCTTGATCCCAGGACCGGGAGATCATGACCTGAGCCAAAGGCAGACTTTTAACCCCTTAACCGGCTAAGCCACCCAGGTGTTCCATTGTTCTCTACAGGTTTTCGAAGCCTGAGAAACTTAGAAGAAGTAAGTTTGATTTACTGATGTCACATAGTATGATGGCTAGTTTTACTGTATCAACTTCACTGGCCACAAGTATTTGGTTCATCATTATTCTGGGTGTTTCTGTGGAGGATGTTCCTGATGAGATGAACATTTCAATCAGTAGGCTGAGTAAAGCAGATTGTCCTCCACATTGTGAGTGGTCACTACCTGTTCAAGGCCTGAATAGAACAAAAAGGTAGGGTCAGGAAGAATTCCATTTCTTTTTCTTTTGCCTTACTACCATATAGCTGGGACACTGATCTCTTCCAGTCTCTGAACTCGGGACTAGCACTAGACCTTACATAATTGTCCTTGCTTGTTGATTGCAGATTGTGGAAATTCTCAGCTTCCATAACTGCATGAGCCAATTTCTATACCCTTAATTTTGTTGTTGTTGTTGTTGTTGTTGTTTGTTTTCTTTTTATTTTATTTTATTTTATTTTTTATAAACATATATTTTTATCCCCCGGGGGTACAGGTCTGTGAATCGCCAGGTTTACACACTTCACAGCACTCACCATAGCACATACCCTCCCCAATGTCCATAACCCGACCACCGCTCCCAACCCCACCCCCCCATCAACCCTCAGTTTGTTTTGTGAGATTAAGAGTCACTTATGGTTTGTCTCCCTCCCAATCCCATCTTGTTTCATTTACTCTTCTCCTACCCCCTTAACCCCCCATGTTGCATCTCCTCTCCCTCATATCAGGGAGAGCATATGATAGTTGTCTTTCTCCGATTGACTTATTTCGCTAAGCATGATACCCTCTAGTTCCATCCACATCGTCGCAAATGGCAAGATTTCATTTCTTTTGATGGCTGCATAGTATTCGATTGTGTGTATATACCACATCTTCTTTATCCATTCATCTGTTGATGGACATCTAGGTTCTTTCCATAGTTTGGCTATTGTAGACATTGCTGCTATAAACATTTGGGTGCATGTGCCCCTTCGGATCACTACGTTTGTATCTTTAGGGTAAATACCCAGTAGTGCAATTGCTGGGTCATAGGGTAGTTCTATTTTCAACATTTTGAGAAATCTCCATGCTGTTTTCCAGAGTGGTCTGGCCCTGGGCTATTGTTTGTTTGGAGATTTTTGATGGCTGTTTCAATCTCCTTACTGGTTATGGGTCTGTTCAGGTTTTCTATTTCTTCCTGGTTCAGTTGTGGTAGTTTATATGTCTCTAGGAATGCATCCATTTCTTCCAGATTGTCAAATTTGTTGGCGTAGAGTTGCTCATAGTATGTTCTTATAATTGTCTGTATTTCTTTGGTGTTTGTTGTGATCTCTCCTCTTTCATTCATGATTTTATTTATTTGGGTCCTTTCTCTTTTCTTTTTGATAAGTCTGGCCAGGGGTTTATCAATCTTATTAATTCTTTCAAAGAACCAGCTCCTAGTTTCGTTGATTTGTTCTATTGTTTTTTGGTTTCTATTTCATTGATTTCTGCTCTGATCTTTATGATTTCTCTTCTCCTGCTGGGCTTAGGCTTTCTTTCTTGTTCTTTCTCCAGCTCCTTTAGGTGTAGGGTTAGGTTGTGTACCTGAGACCTTTCTTGTTTCTTGAGAAAGGTTTGTACCGCTATATATTTTCCTCTTGGGACTGCCTTTGCTATGTCCCACAGATTTTGAACGGTTGTGTTTTCATTATCCTTTGTTTCCATGAATTTTTTCAATTCTTCTTTAATTTCCTGGTTGACCCATTCATTCTTTAGAAGGATGCTGTTTAGTCTCCATGTATTTGGGTTCTTTCCAAATTTCCTCTTGTGATTGAGTTCTAGCTTCAGAGCATTGTGTTCTGAAAATATGCAGGGAATGATCCCAATCTTTCGATACCAGTTGAGACCTGATTTAGGACCCAGGATGTGATCTATTCTGGAGAATGTTCCATGTGCACTAGAGAAGAATGTGTATTCTGTTGCTTTGGGATGAAATGTTCTGAATATATCTGTGATGTCCATCTGGTCCAGTGTGTCATTCAAGGCCTTTATTTCCTTGTTGATCTTTTGCTTGGATGATCTGTCCATTTCAGTGAGGGGAGTGTTAAAGTCCCCTACTATTATTGTATTATTGTTGATGTGTTTCTTTGATTTTGTTATTAATTGGTTTATATAGTTGGCTGCTCCCACGTTAGGGGCATAGATATTTAAAACTGTTAGATCTTCTTGTTGGACAGATCCTTTGAGTATGATATAGTGTCCTTCCTCATCTCTTATTATAGTCTTTGGCTTAAAATCTAATTGATCTGATATAAGGATTGCCACTCCTGCTTTCTTCTGACGTCCATTAGCATGGTAAATTCTCCCCCCGCTCCACTTTAAATCTGGAGGTGTCTTCGGGTTTAAAATGAGTTTCTTGTAGGCAACATATAGATGGGTTTTTTTTTTTTTAATGCACTCTGATACCCTGTGTCTTTTGATTGGGGCATTTAGCCCATTAACACTCAGGGTAACTATTGAGAGATATGAATTTAGTGCCATTGTATTGCCTGTAAGGTGACTGTTATCGTATATTGTCTCTGTTCCTTTCTGATCTACTACTTTTAGGCTCTCTCTTTGCTTAGAGAACCCCTTTCAATATTTCCTATAGAGCTGGTTTGGTGTTTGCAAATTCTTTCAGTTTTTGTTTGTCCTGGAAGCTTTTAATCTCTCCTTCTATTTTCAATGATAGCCTAGCTGGATATAGTATTCTTGGCTGCATGTTTTTCTCGTTTAGTACTCTGAATATATCATGCCAGCTCTTTCTGGCCTGCCAGGTCTCTGTGGATAAGTCTGCTGCCAATCTAATATTTTTACCATTGTATGTTACAGACTTCTTTTCCTGGGCTGCTTTCAGGATTTTCTCTTTGTCACTAAGACTTGTAAATTTTACTATTAGGTGATGGGGTGTGGACGTATTCTTATTGATTTTGAGGGGGATTCTCTGAACCTCCTGGATTTTGATGCTTGTTCCCTTTGCCATATTGGGGAAATTCTCTCCAATAATTCTCTCCAATATACCTTCTGCTCCCCTCTCTCGTTCTTCTTCTTCTGGAATCCCAATTATTCTAATGTTGTTTCGTCTTATGGTGTCACTTATCTCTCGAATTCTCCCCTTGTGGTCCAGTAGCTGTTTGTCCCTCTTTTGCTCAGCTTCTTTATTCTCTGTCATTTGGTCTTCTATATCGCTAATTCTTTCTTCTGCCTCATTTATCCTAGCAGTGAGAGCCTCCATTTTTCATTGCACCTCATTAATAGCTTTTTTGATTTCAACTTGGTTAGATTTTAGTTCTTTTATTTCTCCAGAAACGGCTTTTATGTCTCCCGAGAGGGTTTCTCTAATATCTTCCATGCCTTTTTCGAGCCCGGCTAGAACCTTGAGAATCGTCATTCTGAACTCTAGATCTGACATATTACCAATGTCTGTATTGATTAGGTCCCTAGCCTTTGGTACTGCCTCTTGTTCTTTTTTGTGGTGAATTTTTCCGCCTTGTCATTTTGTCCAGATAAGAGTATATGAAGGAGTAAAATACTAAAAGGGTGGCAACAACCCCAAGAAAATATGCTTTAACCAAATCAGAAGAGATCCCAAATCGTGAGGGGGGAGAAAGGGGATAAAAAGAGGTTCAGAAAGAAAAAAGAAAAAAAAAAGAAAAAAAATTAAAAAAAGAAAACAAATAAAGAAAAAATATAAAAAAGAAAAATATATATATATATTAGATAAACTAGTTAAAAACGTTAAAAAAGAAAAGGATTAAAGTTAAAAAAAATATGGCAGAAGAAGAGAAAAAAAATTGAAAAAGAAAAAAAAATTAAATTAACTGCAAGGTTAAAGAATCATAGGGAGAAATCCATGAGTTCTGTGCTTTGCTTTCTCCTCCTCTGGAATTCCACTGCACTCCTTGGTAGGTGAACTTGGTCCTGGCTGGGTTTCTTGTTGATCTTCTGGGGGAAGGGCCTGTTGTAGTAATTCTCAAGTGTCTTTGCCCCAGGCGGAATTGCAGCAGGGGCCGGGCTGAGTAATCCGCTCGGATTTGCTTTCAGGAGCTTTTGTTCCCTGAGCGCTTTCTGTAGAGTTCTAGAGGTCGGGAATGAAGATGGCGGCCTCCCAGTCTCTGGCCTGGAGGAGCCGAAAGCCCAGGGCCCCACTCCTCAGTGCGCCCTCAGAGAACAGCGTCCAATTATTCCCGTCACCCTGCCCTCTGGCCACGCTCCCAGCTGACCGAGCCTGTGACTGGTTCAAGGTAACCGCGAGCTGTGAGCTCACTCCTCAGCTCTCTCTCTGTAGCCGGCTTCCCCATTCTAATATCTGTAAGCTCTGCGACACTCAGACACCCCCGATCCTTCTGTGACCCTGCGGGACCTGAGGCCACACTGACCCCGTGTTGGCTTCCCCCAGGTTAAACCTCTGGAGCGATGTCCCTCAGTGGAACAGACTTTTAAAAGTCCTGATTTTGTGCTCCGTTGCTCTGCCGCTTGCCGGGAGCCGGCTCCTCCCCCAGCGGTCTATCTTCCCGTCGCTTTGGATTCACTTCTCCGCCAATCCTACCTTTCAGAAAGTGGTTGATTTTCTGCTTCTAGGATTGCTGTTCTTCTTCCCTTTGATCTCCCGTTGGATTTGTAGGTGTTTGCAATATTTAGATAAGCTATTTAGCTGATCTCCCGCTACCTGAAGTAGTCTCGGCCTGCTACTTCTCTGCCATCTTGACTCCTCCTCCTCTATACTCTTAATTTTTTACATCCTTATCATAAATATCCTTTCTCTCTTTATATATACACACATGTGTATATACATATTTGTGTATATATGTGTGTGCATACATGTATGTGGGTAGGTGTGTGTGTGTGTGTTGTACACACAAACACACACACACACATCTTACTGATCCTCTCTAGACAACCCATACTAACATGCCCCGAATACAGAAGCTGCTCCTTTTTCTTTGACATTCTGTCAAACCACATTTAAACACTGCAGATCCATAAACAAATATTCCAAAGCAAACCAAAATAACCACAAAGGATATCTCAAATGAAAGAGATGTCACATATTTATTTCCTTTATGGTTTTAAATTATGATAGTGTATGCATACAAAGAGATAACGTATTTCTGTAATGATGAAATAATAATTTTGAAGTTGACCCCAGAAAATCTTTGAATGTTATAGTTGAAAAGAAAATGAGAGAATTACTCATTCATCATTTTACAGGAGAAAATTCCCCTGGGGGAAGCACAAATTTGCCAAGGTCATAGACAATGTCAAACTTGAGATAACAGTACTAGTAAGACATATCATCTACTAAGTACTTATGTATCTCCCACAGTGATATATAATCATTACTGCATTTGATAATCACTGAACAAGTAAGTTATGTGTTATGATTATCTTCATTTTTTAAATGATGAAATAGCTTAGAAATGTTGAGGAACATTGTGTGTGGCCCACAGAAGTGGTCAAATCAGTCATAAGCCATTTGACTTTAGAGCAGGTCTTCTCAAACTTTAATGTACATACAAATCCTTAAGGATTTTGTTAAAATGCCTGAAATTCACCTCAGAGAGTCTGACAGAATTGGTATGGGGCAGCCTTCTATAGTATTAGCATTTAAAAAAAAAATCTCTCCCAGATGATTCAAATGTGCAGCCTTGGTTGCAACTCCTACTTGGAGCCTGTACGGCTAAGTTCTTTTTATATTTCCTGTACCCTTTAGAAAAAGCATTCAGAATTATGCCATTACAAATTACAAAATACACAATCTCCTTGTCCTTAATATTGGATTTGACTTTTAGCAGGGAGGGGACACTAGAAAACAGGAGAGTCATTAAAAATGTGTCATTATTAGGATGGAAAAGGAAGCCATTTGGGAAAGTAGATGTTAATATAACAATGTTATAAGCCAAAATAGTATCAATATTATTAATGATAACAATGTTCAATTGTTTTAGACAGAATTTTAAACTTACTACAGTAGTAGACTGGCTTAGCCTTTCCAATTAATTTCCTCCCTAAAACAGAATTAAACATTCAACACTTTTGCCATGTGAATTTTCAGAACATCCACCAGAGTAGGCAAAGAATATGTCCTACTTCCTACTAATGTTGGCTTTGCAGGCTGCTAAGGCTTCCAGCATACTTGTAGCATTCACATAGGCCCTTTGCACTTGGGCCATCAATTCTGAGATTCTGCCCCGGGTACTGACTGGCACCAGAATGAGAGACACGTTGACCAGATCTGAACTTAATCCCCACCCCATCCAACTCCTGCAGAATCCCAGCTGATCCACAGAACTGTGAGTGAGAAATAAATGCTTACTCTTATAAACCATTATATGCTGGAGTGCTAGAATTTGTTATTTAGTATTATTTGGAAAAAACAAAACAAAACCTAATACGATATTGAAATAGAAACGTTCTGTGTTATACAATGATTTTTTTTTTTTTTAACTGATGGAGAGAGACAGCGAGAGAGGGAACACAAGCAGGGGGAGTGGGAGAGGCAGAAGCAGGCTTCCTGTTGAGCAGGGAACCTGATAACGGGCTCGATTCCAAAACCCTGGGATCATGACCTGAGCTGAAGGCAAATGTTTAAGGACTGAGCCACCCAGTCACCCCTGATTATTCTTTTCACTGACCAGTATGAAACACTCCATATCTTCTTAATTATTCTGAAATTCCTGAATGAGTTCTAGTGGAAGGCAGGCTTCTTCCTACTATGGAAATAAAAAAGGCCAGTTGGGATATGGGCATGTGACCAGGCTCAGTACTCAATCATATTCAATTTGTAGTTTAAATCTCAATATAAAGAAAGAAAGCAACAGAGGCTGTAGCAAATCCCATTTCTGGGGGACAGGCAAGATATAAGTGGTGCCACTAAATTCTGTTGATGGAAATGGCAAACTATGGAGCTCCATATTCAAAGGTGGTGGTAACACAGTGCCCTCACTAGACTGCTTCTGGGACACTTTTGGCTGGCCTTGGACTGCCTCTCCTCCATTTTTTTCCCTGTAGTTTTCCCTGCCTCATTTCAAGACCCTCCTGTGTCTCCTCTGAGATGTCAATTAATCTTCCAATAATCATGACTTCTGCTTATACCAAGCAGGGCAGTCTTTCTCATTTGCAACTAATATGTCTTCATGTTCTATTTGCTTTTGTTCATTTAATTCTCAAATATTTATCCAATACCTTCTATGTATCAGGCACTGTACTAGGCTCTAGAAATAAAACAGTGTGAGGCTCAACTGCTCTCAAAGGATACAAACGCATACATTTGATTCTTGTTATTCATCATAATGATGTTTTATCAAGTCACCACAAACACTAGTGGTTAGTGAACACTGAACCTATATTAAACCTAGGGTTTCATACAGGGTTAGGTTCTAATGAGCCTCTGACCACAGCATTTTTAACAAATGATCAATTTATAACCTTGTTTTATGTGTTTCTGTTTAAATACATCTTATTATTAAACTTCATTGAATAAATATTATTTATTCAATGAAATTTGAATCGTGGCCAATGGCACCATAACTCATGCTTGAATACAGCTTATCTAACACCTACATTTTCTCTGTGAAGCACAACACAGCATTCCTGTGCTTAGTGATACTAGATAGCACTTCAGCCCTACACTCAAGGGCCATTTTAAACAGGGAAATCACCAAGAAAAATCACAAAAATGTGAAAAATAGGCACTAAATATATTCTGAGAGGGACACATGTTTACAGTTTATATAGAACTGAAATAAGAAAGGATAGTAGTACCTCATTCTCCCTCAGCTGGGAACGTGCATATTGGGTGACTCAGATTTTTCACCCATCTGTGCATATCTGTAAATGATCATGAAAGCCCAGTGAGTACTGACTTGGGGATTAAAATAAACTTTAGCATATAGATGAATTCACACACATGAAATATGTTAATAATGAAGACTGACTATATACAGATTAGATAAAGAGACAGAAATATAAGTATATAAACATACATGCAGGTAGGTGTGTGTATAAATATTAAATCATACAGGGGTTAGGGGAGCTGACCCTATGCACAGTCACAAATCCAAATAAACTTTTGACTCCCCCAAAACTTAACTACTAATAGCCTACTGTTGACTGGAAGCACATTTGATTAACACATATTTTGCATGTTATATGTATCATATACTGTGTTCTTGCAATAAAGTCAGCTACAGAAAATGTTAAGAAAATCATAAAAAAGGGAAAATATATTTATAGCACTATATTGTATTCATCCAAAAAATTGCATATAGTTCAAACCCATGTTATTCAAAGGTCAACTGTAATTTCAATGTACGATGTGTTTTTAGTAAAGAAATGTGAGATGTAAGATATATGAGAATTTCAGAGAATGGGAGGACAGTAAGGAAGAAGAGCCCTATGTATGGCAAGCAGAATAAAGCAGACTTAAGACATCTTATTTGAAGTACCCTTTGGAGATGAACAAGAGGTAGGCTTTCCAGGCAAAGGAAAAGCTTCTGCAAAATCCCAGATATAAGACCTCACAAACCATTGTGGGAATGACAGACTATGGAAAAGGAAAAAGGTAATGTTGACTGAATAGGAGAGAAAAGGTAAACTGGGCTCTGAAAATATATTTTAAGTCCCACTAATGAGTACAATGTATACAGGAGAGCATTTTCAGATTTGAGCTTTGGAAAAATAACTTCCATGATTATGTGATAGTTGAATCAACAGAGAATGAACTGGGAATTCCAGATGGGAGGAACTTATAAAAACAAGAGGTATGAAGCTGAAACAAGACTGGGAGAATGGAAGTAGGTTTCAAATCCACAGGATTTGAAGACAAATTAAGTATTGTAAAGTGGGAAGAAGAACCAATTAGGAGCTAATCAGATTTGGTTTTTACCTTTAAAATTTTTAACAGAGGGACACTGGGTGGCTCAGTTGGTTAAGAGTGTCTTCAGCTCAGGTCATGATCTGGGGATGGAGCCCCACCCACCCCACATCTGGCTCTCTGCTCAGCTCTCTATAGCTTTCTCTGTGTCAAAAAAATAAATAAAATCTTTTAAAAAAATAAAATGTTTAACAGAGCCTGGGTATAAAATAGGCAGTTCTGCTAGTAAAAACCACGAGCCTGGTTTTGTACATGCCCAGATGTAAATAACAATGAGACAGCCAAGTAAAGTATTTCAATCACTAGTGAAAGTAAATATTGCTCAGCATAATTTTTTAATCCCTTGGTCCATGGTTCCTGTATTACCTGAAATAGGAACAATGAAAAGATACTTAATATATGTCATTTTCACAATAAATTTGTATACATGAAAAACTTCCCATAATTCTCATAACTATGAAATCAACTTTTCAATGTAAAAAATATTTTTGTTCTTTTAGACACAATAGCATATGTATGTGTCAGTATATGGAAAAACAGCAAGGATGGATATATTTGAAAAATAGTAATTTATATGCTTATGTATATAAGACTTACTGGTTTTCCAGTTCACAGAAAAACATGAACACTTTACTGATTTCTAGGTTACAGCTGCCCAAATACCAAAAGTATGTATGTGGGGGTGACCTAAGTATGATGTGATACCAAAAAAATCTATTTTCTTAAAGGTTTTATTCATCTATTTGAGAGAGGGAGAGACAGGCATAATGACAGAGAGCACAAGTGGGGAGGAGAAGAAGCAGGCTCAGTCGCAAGACTCTGAGATCATGACCTGAGCAGAAGGCAGATGCTTAACTGACTGAGTCTCCCAGATGCCCCTCCACCACAAATCTATTGATCACATAATAGCAATGGTTTCAGGTAAGTATCCAATAGGAATGCCCAGTGGGTAGTCTTAGGTACACACTTCTTTTTATTTTGTAGATTTACAGGAAAAGTAAGCACAATTATAGCCTAATTAAAATTATGTGAGCAACACACTCATTAGGTATATCATGATCTGAACTATGTCTTGCAGGTCTTTCAAATTAATTAATTATGCCTTTGCTATCTAATGGCTTCGCTTAGCCTACCATTTTTATGTTAAATAACAACTTACACATAAAAAAGCACAAATAAAGTAAGTATCAATGCCAACAAGTAGACAGACAAGCATCATCACATAAATTCAATGGCTCTCAGAAACAATGAATTCTATAATACAGTATCTCTCACAAATCCAAATGGCTTCAGCCACTTACAAGGAATGTGTCCTATCAATGCTTACTGGCATGCAAAAATGGAAACCTGGAAGATTCAAACCATCAGATGATCAATCCCAAAGCCACCTAGCGAGGTCATTCCTGGGGCCTCTGTGATTAAAGGATGGAGTATGAGTTAAACTCCGATACAGTCACTGCTGCATTTTCTCATTCACTTATTCACTCAGCAAGTATTTATCAAGTGTGGATTAGTATTTGTTTATGTTCCTGGAACTGCTCTAGGAGCTTAGGATGTATCGGTGAACAAAAGAGACAAGGTTTTGCACCTTGGAAGACCTTACATTCTACTGGAGAGGCAGAAAATATAAAGTAAACATAATATTAAGTAAATTATCTGTTAGAAGATGATAAATACCATGGGGGAAAAAAGAAAGAGCAGAGCAGAATAAGACAATTAGGAGTGCTGGAATACAGACTGTAAATATTCAACAGGGTGGTCACTGTAAGCTCCTTTGAGGACAAAATGCTTGAGCCAAGATAAAAAGGAGAGAGGGAGTGAGTCAAGCCAGTATCTGGAAAAAAGAACTTTCTGGAAAAGAGGAGTTGGAACTAATGACACAAGGCATTCAGCCCATTCCTAAGCATTCAAGGAACAATACTGAAGTCACTGTGACTATAGCAAAATGAGAGAAGAGAACAGGAGGAGCTTAGAAAAGTATTTGGGATCCTGATCAAATAGAGTTTATAGACCCCTGAAAGACACTTTGTAGATCTGGACTTTGACACTGAATGAAATAATGAGCTGCTGGTGGGTTCTGAGCAGAGGGTCAGGATACATCCTTTAGAAAGGAAATACTGGCGGCTGGGCTGAAAATGGACTGTGGAAGAACAAGGATAAAGTAGGGAAACCTGGGGTGATTACAATAAACTTTACTGCCTTTAAACAAGGTTCCCACCATTAAAGCATAAAATAATTACATTCTGCCAGATGATTTAAAAAGAAAGAAAATCCTCTATACAACTATCAATGCTGAAGAAGACCCTGCACCTCTTCTAAATTCAGGGGAGACTCCACACATATAAATGAATAAAGGGCACAGAGGATGTTGTGGCTTCAGGGAGGAGTTAAGTGGAGAATGATTATAAAATCAGCCAACTTTAAGGTTTCAAATGTTCTTTTTTTCCCTCAGTTCTGTCAAAATATAAATGACTTATAACATTCTATTCATTTAAGGCACACATAATTATTTCATATATGTATATATTGTAAAATGATTACCACAGTAAGTCTTGTTAACATCCATCACCACACAGTCACAATTTTTTTTCTTGTAATGAAAACTTTTAAGATCTACGCACTCAGCAACTTTCAAAAATATAATACAAACTGTGAATGATAGTCACTATGCTATATGTTCTATCCCCAGAACAAACTTATCTTTTTACCAGAGGTTTGTACCTTTTGACCAGTTTCACTCATTTTTCCCAACCCCAACATCTGGTAATAACCACCAATCTGTTTGCTGTTTCTGGGATTAGGTTTATTTTTTGTTTTTTTGGTTTTTGTTTCCCTTTAGATTCCACATATAAGTGAGATCATACAGTGTCTGCCTTTCTCTGACTTAGCCCACTCAGCATAATACCCTCAATCAAGGTCTATCCACATTGTTAAAAATGGCAGGATTTCCTTCTCTTTTATGGTGGTCTCGACCAAGAATTAGGTGTTGAAGCATTTAAGGTTTAATCGTCTTTTTTTTTTTTTTTAAGATTTTATTTATTTGTCAGAGAGAGCGAGCGAGCGCACAAGCAGGGAGCAGAAGGCAGAGGGAGAAGCAGCTTCCCCGCTGAGCAAGGAGCCGAATGCGGGACTCTATCTCTGGGATCATGACCTAAGCCAAAGGCAGAAGCTTAACCAACTGAGCCACCCAGGAGTCCCAAGGTTTAAGTTTCTTATACAAGCTGTACCAGAAATGTTATTACCAGTAGGGCATGCTACACCTGTTCCTAGGTTATTTTGGTTAGCACATGGTATTTGTTTGCCTTGTGGTTTCTTCATCAGTAAGGCAACTTCCTAAGTGAACTGTAATAGGTACTACAAGCAAACTGGTCACTGGTCTAAGCTCTACTCTGTAGGACCCTGTTTTTTTTTTTTTTTTTTAAAGTTTAGTGAGCATTTAAGTTCCTTAACACATAACGGCATTATAAAACTCCACAGTTTTCATCACTCAAAATGACCCCAGGAGGAGTTGGAAATTGGATGTACTTTTTAATTCTCTTCAGAGTGCAAATGTAAATCCTTTCTTCTAGCCTCTGAACTGGAGTTAATGATCTCAAAAAGAAGTACTTCTCCCTCGGCTTCTTTTTTTTTTTCCCCCCTTTTTTTCTGCCAGCTCCTCTTTTGTGTCTGTATTCAGAGAAAGAATTCAAAAAGCCCCCTTTAAACCACCTCACCCATACATACTTAGCTGATATAGAGTAGGAAGTGATGCTCAAGGGACCCATCCATTACCTTTAGTGCTTGGCTATGATTTTTTTTCTTCATCGAGTCTCTTCCCATCTTCAGCCTCGTATTTACTAGAGTGATCATCAACACCTGGCTAATCTCAGGGGAGAGTCAACCTGGTATATGTATCCCACAATTAAATCCTTCTTTTAGGGAATATGGCCTGGCATATAATATACACATAGAGCCCCTGTAGTGGTGATTTCTATTGCATTTTATGCCTCCATATAATTGTCCCAGAAGAAAAGGACTAAATGAAACATGTGTGAAGTCCTTTGAGCTAACATTTAATGAAGAGCTTTGAAATTTCCAGGTGTAAAGCACCATAAAAGTTTTAAGCGTTATTATCTTCCTAATAAATGACTTTTCCATTTTCTCTCCCTTGTGACATCGTTATTGCTCATTTCCCTCTTCTTTTGAATTTAATTTTTAAATGAACAAGAATGTCTATTATAAACTTGTTTTTTAAAAATGAGAGGAACACTGAGTAAACTGCTTATATTAATCAATCGCATTTTAGAAAAAATACATAATGTTGTTTGTCTCTCTCTCTCTTCCTTCCTCACTCTCTTATCATAGCACTAAATTTTCTTTTCAAATTTATGCTAGGTTATTGACAATTATATTAATAGGAACCTTCTCTTGGAGAGTTCAAAGATAGGTTTATCTTGAGTGTAGGACCATAAACTAGTCAAATACTGTTTATATAATGCTCAACACTTTATAAATTCAAATAGAAACAGCAATTAAAAACAGCACATAGATAAATGTGTTGGAAAGTGAAGAGAACAGATTCAGAATGATTTAATTTTCCTTAAAAATAGTTCAAACTATTGTAAGAAACCTATTGGATATTAGGTCTTTGTCCTGATTTCTAACACAAATAATGAGTCAGATATATTTTGTATAATGCAAAATCGTGGATACTGTACATAAAATATTACATGTACTATTACATGTAAAATATGTACTATATGTAAAACATTACCATTTCTAATAAAAGCTTTGTCTCAAATATATTTTTCAAATATGACACAGATGGAAACATTTCAACAAACATTTAAAGGTGTTTTATATTATTACATGTATACGTTTTTTTTAGTTTCAAGTTTGCTTTTCTAGAAAGCACTGTTAAAAAAGACTAAGAATCCTACAAAACAACAGATAATTAAGAAGCTTGATTAAGAAACTTTTCTTGAGAGGGTAGTATATTGATTAGAAAGAAGAGTCTAGACAAAGAACTTCATGAGCAGAATAAGGTCTATTTTCCATTCTGAAACCATGCCATACATTGCAGGTAATTTTTTTCTTAAATGTTTTCTCATCAGCTAGCCATGGTTGAAAAGATCTACTCAAAGACTAAACAGACTTCTTGACTTTTCCCCTGGAAGCTTCCTCATTTTACGGCTGATTCCACATTCTTTTCAAGGCTCTAGAAACAAATTTTGATCTCAACTGAATTTTTCATAGTTCTTTATGTTCTCCATGTTGGCTCTTGCCTATTCAGACTTTTTTCCCCTCCAGCATTACTTTCTAAGTAATCCATTAAAAAAAAAACAAAAAACAAAAAACAAAACACAACTGATGGCCAAGACCTATGTATACTTTTGTAACACAATAATTTCCTGCCCATTCTATGCATATGCTACATATTCCTGTCCATGTTATGTTGTACCTAAATTCCCATATGTAAAAGGCCCCATTGAAAGCTTTTAGTCACTTCTTATTTCATCTCAGACTGATCTTCTTGCCAGCAGCCTTGACATCTTCCAGATATTCAACCTCTCCTTGCCACTTACAGACTTTCTCTTCTCTGTCCTATTTTGTTATTAGTCCTTGTGCCATATGCTCCCATTCTGAGATATTTAAACACTTCTGCCTAAAGATTCTGTTGGAAGCAGAGGAATAAAGTACGGAGATGAAGAGAGTCTATAGAATAGTGGCTTAGAGCTTCAACTTTTGAATAAAAGTGTGTCTGAAGCTTGGCTCTAACATCACTAGCTATTTGATTGTGGGCTGGTTGTTTGATGCCTCTGACTCAATTTCTTCAACTAAGAGTCAAACAGAGAAAATAATATCTGTCTCGTATTTTTTGGATGACAGGATGAGGTGTTAATTATAAAATCCCTGGCACAGGGGCACCTGGGTGGCTCAGTGGGTTAAGCCTCTGCCTTCGGCTCAGGTCATGATCTCGGGGTCTGGGATCGAGCCCCGCATCGGGCTCTCGGTTCAGCAGGGAGCCTGCTTCCCCCTCTCTTTCTGCCTGCCTCCTCTCTGCTTACTTGTGATTTCTCTCTCTCTGTCAAATAAATAAATAAAATCTTAAAAAAAAAAAAATCCCTGGCACACCAGAGTTACTCAGTACATCAGTATTGGTATTACTATCATTAGCAATGGTAGTAGTAGCTACCATAATTACTTTCCAAGATGAACTTCTTAATTTCTCCAAGGAATATATATTCCAAAATTGTCTAACAACATTTACAAAGCTCCCTTTGATTGAGATGATAGGCATGGATTCTCCTCATGGTCATTATGAATATTTATCAACTTTCAAATAAATGGATTTTCTCCATTATTTATTTCTATCTATATTTCCATAGTGCCATCTGTTCTAGAAACACAGGTTTAAAATAATGTTGGAAATAGTTACCATATATTAAATAAAAATGGAAACTTACTCAAACCAACTTTTTTTTTTACTTTGGAGTAACATATTTCATTTTCTGAACACTCTGAACTAAGATGTTTGATTTTGCCAAAACCTCTCCCCATTTCCAACATTTGCTATCAAGGCTTCCTATCTTGTAAGGGATTGCACACACTTACTTTTCAAGAACGGGTATCTTACCCCATAATCCAATAAAGTCTGACCTGTTCAGCTTTACAGAAGTTCCAAAGACTAGAATTTTCCCCTATTCCTTCACTGATAGGATAAAGAAGAAAGTAAGAATAAGTTTTCTGTTTCCCATCTAGAGTCCAGATAGTCTCATTCTTTGGAGGTAAAACTGTCATACAGTCAATAGAATGGGAGATGAGAGAAGTTTAAGGCGGACTTTGCTGTTGGTCTTTTTTTAGCTAACAAGAATTATAGCATAGGAATAAATCCACCATCAGTATTACTGAATTAAAAAGCTAGAGAACCCAGCGTTATCACTCTTACATGGACTGTGATAAGGCTTTAGAAGCATCTTTCAGTAGAGGTCTGAGGAACAGTTAAAATGCTAAGCAACAGGGGGTGCTTGGGTGACTCAGTCAGTAAGATTCTGACTCCTGATTTCAGTGTAGACCATGATCTCAGGGTTGTGAGATCCAGCTGCACATTAGGCTCCATGCTGGGTGTGGAAACTTCTTAAGATTCTCTCTCTCCGGGATGCCTGGGTGGCTCAGTGGGTTAAAGCCTCTGCCTTTGGCTAGGGTCATGATCCCAG